>NW_006203764.1:1924885-1925513 GCF_000334495.1 Tupaia belangeri chinensis
TGGGCTGTCCCCTGCAGCAGTAGCAGCAGGGCTGGGGCCAGGCTGGCAGCTTCCCTTTCCTCCTGTTCTTATAGTGGATGCTCCGGGGACTAAAGGGACTTCTTCAGGGACCTGCCCTAAATGCTCAGTGGCCCTGCTGCATTATGGGTAGAATGGGCTCAGAGGAACTGCAGAGAAAGGAATTTGCACGTCAGAGGCCCAGAGAGGAAGCTGACCAGGAGAGGCAGATGCTACCTCTCGCCCTGGCCCTCTCCTGTCCCCAGAGAGCAGGTTCAGCCAGGAAGGGCTGGGGGATCACAGGAGGAAGGTCAGCTGGCCAGAGGAGGCCCTGCAAGGCCTCACGCCCTCTGCTTGCCGTGCAGCCCGGTGAACCTGTATATCCCGAAGGTCTCCATCTCTGGAGCCCATGACCTCAGGGACGTCCTGACGGGCATGGGCATCGCAGGCCTGTTCGCCAACTGGTCAGATTTCTGCCCTCTGCTTGCCGTGCAGCCAGGTGAACCTGTATATCCCGAAGTTCTCCATCTCTGGAGCCCACGACCTCAGGGACGTCCTGACGGGCATGGGCATCGCAGGCCTGTTCGCCAACTGGTCAGATTTCTCGGGCATTACCCAAGAGGCCGCAGTG
>NW_006203764.1:1931381-1939310 GCF_000334495.1 Tupaia belangeri chinensis
TGGGCTGTCCCCTGCAGCAGTAGCAGCAGGGCTGGGGCCAGGCTGGCAGCTTCCCTTTCCTCCTGTTCTTATAGTGGATGCTCCGGGGACTAAAGGGACTTCTTCAGGGACCTGCCCTAAATGCTCAGTGGCCCTGCTGCATTATGGGTAGAATGGGCTCAGAGGAACTGCAGAGAAAGGAATTTGCACGTCAGAGGCCCAGAGAGGAAGCTGACCAGGAGAGGCAGATGCTACCTCTCGCCCTGGCCCTCTCCTGTCCCCAGAGAGCAGGTTCAGCCAGGAAGGGCTGGGGGATCACAGGAGGAAGGTCAGCTGGCCAGAGGAGGCCCTGCAAGGCCTCATGCCCTCTGCTTGCCGTGCAGCCAGGTGAACCTGTATATCCCGAAGTTCTCCATCTCTGGAGCCCATGACCTCACGGACGTCCTGACGGGCATGGGCATCGCAGGCCTGTTCGCCAACTGGTCAGATTTCTCGGGCATTACCCAAGAGGCCCCAGTGAAGCTGTCAAAGGTACGTGTCTCAGGAGCCTAACTTTTTTTTCCTCCAAACTCCTAATAAAAATACTAACGAGGGTCAGCCCACGGCCTGGTGATTATGGGGGCTGGGCCCACGAGGCCGGCTGTATGGAAAGCTTACCAGGCACTTACGCATGTGTGTCTTAAATCCCCACAGAAGGGACCAATGGAGCAGAAGGGGTTGCACACGGGGGCGGGGGGTACTTTCTCTCTCTCTCTCTCTCTCTCTCCTGTCTCTCTCTCTCATTCTCCAGTAACCACACACATCCTCTGGCAAAGTAAATAATAATCATAATGATAAGCAACAATGAGCCCCTTCATAACTGGGTCTCAAGGTCCCGGAACAAGAACCCCAGGACTGGTGCCAGCCCCTCACTTTACAATGAGTAAACAGGCTTGGCAAGGAGATGTGACATCCCCGAAGTCACACAGGAGGCTAGGTGACAAAGGAGGCCACAGCTCAGGTATCCCCCAACCAAACAGAGGACTATGGAAAACAAAGCTGTCATGGCAGAACTGGGAGTGGCTCCCAGCACCACGGAACAGGGAGCACGGTCTCTCCAAATGGGATCCCCCTGGGCCCTCTACGCAGCCAGGCATTGCCTTTACCCTTCGGCTTTATGCTGTTATTCACTCGTTCATTCGGCACATTCTGCTGAACACACCGTGTGCCTCCAGCTGTCCTCGGCTCTGGGTATGGCTCCGTTACTGCAGTGTGCCACCAGGGCCCAAGGACTTTGTGGCCCCTGTAGTCCCTGGCATGTAGCACGTGCTCAATAAAACACTGTGTGAGCACACTGAGACACGCAGCTCCCTCCGACCTGGTGAGCATTCTCAGGGGAGGAGTCTCCAGCTGGAGGTACCTAGCCCGCGGTCACAGAGCTGCTGCTCCGCAACCCGACATTTGACCTTGGTCTGTTGACTCAAAGCCTGTGTTCTCAAGACACACTGCAGAGCTCCAGTCCCAGCCCAGCTCTTCCCAGGCATCGGGCACCTGCTCCCAGAGCTGCTCAGGGCCCTGGAGCCCTTGCTGTATGGCTGTTGAGACCTCCTGCCCCACAGGGTGCCGTGAGCTCCCCTAATGGCCCCTGTTACCAAAGTAGCCAGGGTAGGCACCACTGAAGGCTTTTGATCCATGTGGTCACACATGCTGTTGAATTCAGAATGCCTTCTCATTTCAATCACGACAACAGGTGTATCCACAGTCAGATTCACATTTTCGATTCTGCCTGGCCTTCCCCAGATAAGACAGGCATGAGCACTTGGCATGGGGCCCAAGTGTTCCCCAAGCAGAGTAGAAAGAAGGTGAGGTCTCCTCTACCAGCCCAAGGCTCAGGAAGGGGTGCCCAGTGTGCTCCTTGAAGTCAGTCCAAGCACGAGCCCCTGGTCTGAGTGCTGGGCCCAGCCTGCTTCTTTAGTGGAGAGGAGTCAGAGGTGTGGCCCAGATTCTGGAGGTGGACAGGTCCGAGCTGTGGTCCTGGGGCTGCTGCCTTACGAGGAGCCAGCACCTGACCCCTGAGCCTCAGCTTCAGCTTCCAGAGGCCGGGGCTTCCACAAGGAGCCCAAGTCACAAGGTGTGAGTAGGCCTCACAGGCAGCAGGTGCTCAGCCCCTGCCCTCCCCCGTCTGTACCCCCAGGTGGTACATAAAGCCACACTGCAACTCGATGAGAGGGGCATGAAGGCAGCCGCCCACACTGAGGTCTCACCAGAGCAGAGCTCAGAGCCACACACCATACTCTTCAACCAGCCCTTCGTCATCCTGGTCTTCGACGACTTCTCGTGGAGCAGCCTCTTCATGGGCAAGGTTGAGAACCCAGCCTGAGAGTCGCCCCGGAGCCCTGGCGCCATCTGACTTTGGGTACCAGGGGCCCACACCAATGCTCCAGGGAATGGGAGGTCCCCCACTCTCCTCCGGGTTCTCCTCCATTCGACCAGAATTGGCTCTTTCTGTAAGCAGCTTGTAATAAATAACTGTCATTGCTACTCTTGGGACGTGTGTGGTTGCAGAGGAGGTGTGGGGATGCTGAGGTCATGCAGCCGTGAAGTCACACAGCATTCGCAGACCCCCACCCCTGCTGCCTCAGCCCATCCAGGCCGCCATGACAGAACACGTGACGTATGTTTTCCTCACAGTTCTGGAGGCTGGAAGTCCAAGATCAGGGTGCCAGCATGCTCAAGTTCTTGTCCCTGACTCCTCCATAGCTGGATCTCATTGAGAGAGCAGGGAGGGCCCTCCGGGGTCTCTTTAATAAGATCACTAACCTCCTTCACGTGGGCACCACTATCACGGCCCAGTCACCATCCAGAGGCCCCACCTGCTAGTACCATCGACTTGGCGGTGAGGATTTCAGCCTGTGGATTTTGGGGACACACAAATATTCAGTCCGTAACATCTGGCACCACCTCAGGAGGAGCAACTCCTCTGCTAACAGCCCCATCCCTCTGACCTGCCGAATGCAGGCGGATGTGGCACCCTCGGTGTATCGTGGGCCTTAGGGCTCAGGGCAGTGCAGGGGGAGCGTAGGAGAGAGCAGAACTCCAGAGTCGATTGGCCAGAGATGGGGCCCCCAGGTCCCCAAGAGGCAGAATCCTGAAGCTCTGTTTCCTTATAAGGTTCTGGGGTGGGGGGAGAATGAGGGGTGAGAGTTTCTGACGCCCGTGGGAGGGGCTGGTGCTTGAAGCTTGTTATGGGGAACAGTGCAATCTCCCTCTAGAAAGATGGAAGGAGACGCAGGTGCAAATATTCGTTGGTTTGCCTTTCTCATTGCAAAAGCAATGCCTGCTGAAACTGAACCCCAGGAAAGACCCAGGTAGGGCTCTTGATGACATTGCCCACCCCTAGAACTGGAAGATCCTGTCCCCCACAGCACTAATACCACTGGATCTTTGGTGTGTGATTGAATTTGTTTTGTTGGGTTTTGTTATTTTAGCATGAGCTTTACATTGCTCATTTTTTATTTTTGCATACGTTGCTTATTTTTATAAACCAAGCAACATAGTCGATAGATTTCCTCTCTTCTAATTCCATACATTGGATACACACTTGTGTGTGCGTGTCTAACTTCAGAGCTTGTCTTTCATTTATGAATGGAAATTTAGGGATTGTGGCATGACCATCCCTCTTGGGGAGTGATTTCTCACTTTCTGTCTCTATGCCTCTCTTTGTCTCTCTGGCAAGCACACATGCTTTATAGCAAAAATCTCTCGGGCGGGGGGAACAGTGTTTCTCAAGGCTGACCCACACAGGAAGGTTGTGGGTTCAAGTCTGGAGACCTCCCTGAATGCACCAAACATGCAGGTGCCCGTGATCAAGGCTAGCTGTGTTTGAGGTGGATCGCAGCAGCGGGACCCTGTTAGAGGGGCTGTCTCTCCCTCTCTCTGTCTCTCGCTCATTCACCTCATTCACTTATAGAATAAATAAAATCCATTGCCTTTTTGCAAAAGACCAAAACAAAGTTTTGGTTGGCCCTAAGAAAATGGTAGCTGTAAAACGTGACTTTCTTTCGCCTGGTCCTAACACGCTGTAAAATCAACACTAGTGCAAATAAAACTACAGATGACCTAAGCCTCCCTATTACATTTCCACATAAAATTGGAGTCCCAGTGGCCAGCAGGGGGCATAGTAGTGAAGGCACTGGACTCTCACATAGCTGACGGAGGTTGTCCCAGACACAGCAGCTTGAAAATCAAGCTGGCCATGTATGTATGCATACCCAGAAACCCAAGAGGAGAATGGAGGAGAAGGGATTGCAGGGTAGCCATTCCCCTGGCTGGGTGATTTCTCACTTTCCCTGTCACCGTCTCTTTCTGTCTCTGCAATGAGCACACATACCCTATAGCAAAAAAAAGAAAAAAGAATAAAAGAAAATTCCCAGGAAAGGGGAGGCATAAGATATGGGAAAATATTTAAAGAAATAATGGCTAAATTGTTTCCAAACATGTTGACAACTATAAACATGGTAGGTCCAAAATATTCAACTAATTCAAAGCAGGAGAAACAAAGACCACCACCCAAGGCAGGGCATAATCAGATTATTTAAAACCAAAGATATGGCTAGCCGGTGGCACCATGGTGGTTAAGGTGCTGGATGCCACATGGACAGCAGCACAGTTCGAATCCCAGATCTAGCAGCTTGAACAACATTCTGGGAGCATGACTATGCATGCCCAAAATCCCAAAAATCTCTTCCGCAAGCACATTGGCAAGAAGCAATAACAACGAAACAACAAGGATAAAGAGGAAAAAAAATTTTTTTAGAGGTTTTCGCTATAGGGTGCATGCGCTCGCCAGACAGACAGAGAAAGACAGAGAGACAGAAAGCGAGAAATCACCCCACAGGGGGGATGGTCACGCCGCAATCCCTTCTCCTCCATAGCTGGACCTCCCTCGGGATCTTGGACACGCACACACACGCGCCCAGCGTGAGTTCTAAGCCACCGGGTCCAGGACGCAAACCACGGTCGACTACGTGGGAGTCCAGCGACATAGCCATTACGCTAACTGCTGGTTCCCAAGAGAAAATTTTGAAAGCAGTCAGAAAAAAAATGGGCACATTATATACAAGACACAGAGATAAAGATGAGGACTGCTATCTCCGCACAAGTGGTGCCAGCCAGCTGACGTGACTTCCATAGCACCGACCCCCAAAATGTGCAATCCAATTATGGCAGAGGAACTACCAGACAAATCCAGCTGGAAGCCTTTCTACAAAATGTTCAGCCAGTGCCCTTCACAAGGTCTTTGAGGGGAGGGAGGGAAGCAGGTGTCATAGTGGTTAAGGTACCGGGCTCTCACATGGTCAACCACAGTTAGAGTTCCAGACCCAGTGACTTGAGACTCATGCAGGCATGTGTGCATGCCTGCCCAAAATACCGAGAAGAGAATGGAGAAGAGACTGCTGCATGGTCATCCCTCTGGAGGGTGATTTCTCAGTTTCTCACTTCCCTTGCTCGCTCTCACTCTCTCTCTGTCTCTGTCTCTTTCCAATAAGCGTACATTCTCTATGGTAAAAACAAACAAACAAACAAAAACAAAACGAAGGCCTGCCAGGGGCCAGACAGTGGCACAGTGGTAAACTGTGATGCTCTGAGAGGCTGAGACCCACATGGGAAGGTCTTGGGTTCATGTCCAGAGACCGCCCTGAGTACACCAGGCACACGCTTGCCCATGATTCAGGTCTGGACAAAGCTGGGGGCGGGGGGAATCACGGCATCAAGACACCATTGGGGGTGCTGTCTTTCTGTCTCTCTTTTACTCTGTGTCTATCACTCATGGAAGAAAGAAAATCATCCATTTTCTCTAAAAATTTAAAGGTGGGAGGTGATTAGGTCATGTGGGTGCAGCGCCCGTGAGTGGAATTAGTGTCCTTATTAAGAGACATGAGACCCAGCTCCTCTCCTGCCATCATGTGAGGACACAATGAGAAGTCTGAACTCTATGACCCGGAAGAGTGCCCTCCCTGGACCTGACCGTGCCAGCAACCTGATCTCAGACTGCCAGCCTCCAGAACTCTGAGAAATGAATTTCTGGGTTTATAAAACCCCGAGTCCATGGCATTTGGTTATAGCAACCAGAACGAGGGTCGAGGTTGAAAACAGGCCAAGGTAGCCAACTGTGTTTCAGACAGGAGTAGTGGTAGTTTGACGAAAGAGAGAAAATAGAACATTTACTCTGCATTGAAATTATTTCCTGCATTAAATGGGATAATTGTTGGTAAAAAAATAAAGTTCTGCTTGAATTAAAAAAAAATTCAAAAGGTCTTTGGTCAAAAAGACAAAATAGGAGGAAAAGGCTTAAGGACCCATGACAACCAAAGGCAGTGTGGGTTTCTGGATTGGATCCGGATCAGACACTGATGGAACAATGGAAAACTTTTGAATAATATGAATTCAATATAGCATGAGTATAATTTCCTGGTTTTAGGTCATTGTACTGTAGCTACATACTGTGTATAATCGGTTCACGTGGAAGCTGGGTGAGAGGTATAAAAGAACACGATCATTTTTGCAAACTTCCGCTAATTTAAAGTTACTTCTAAATGAAAAGTTTAAAGAAAGAAGAAATTATTGTAGTCATAACAAAATGGAAAGTTGTCAATGGAAAGTTCTAAGAAGGAAAATGTAATTTCTTTTGAAAAAAATATCCTTCGAATATGAAGACAAAAAAAAAGCTAAGAAAATATATTGCCATCATAAGAGAAATTTTACAAGTAGTTCTTTAGATGGAATGTTTATCCCAGTTGGAAACTCAGACCTGCACTGGAATGCTTAAAGAGCGCTGGAAAAGGTGAATATGGAGGTGAAAAAAAATATTTAATTCAAAAATATCTTTAAAATCAGCTGTTTAAAACAATAACAACATGCTTTAGAATTCTCATCATCAGCTTCTTAGCTCCAAATCCTCTCCTCTCACTGCGCTGCAAAATTAGATCTGGACCTTTCAGTATTTTTGCTTGGCCAGGCAGGCAGGATATTAAGCTTTGTAGGTAGAGGGCGCTAGAGAGACATTGCAGGAGGAAGAGGCTTCACCTTCCTGGTTCAACCCAAAAGATGCAAAATGACTTGCCTCTCTCTGTTTTTCTCCTTAAGAGGCAAGACATTTACAGGACACAGAAAAGGATGATTAAAGGATGATTATCCATTGATGATAACATGTATGATGTCTTCAACAGGACTAGTGTGAAGTGTATTCATGTTGGGTAACTCATTTTACAAGCTGTAGTGATGTACAATGATTGAAAGTATAAAATAAATTAAAATAACAAAAACATGATAATAAGTCAAATTAAATAATTCTTAAAAACAAAACATAAAAGGAGACTAAGAACTACGATAGATGATTAGATAGAAATGGCAGTAGATGATAGATTATTGATAGATGATATATGGCATGTATTTTGAGAAACAGGAATTGAAGGATACTTCCTTAAATATGCATGTTTATACTTTCCATTAAAAAAAATTTATTTTTATTTTTATTTTTTTTATTTTTATTATCATCATAATCTTCTTTATATTACATTGGATTACATATAACTTTACATTGACTTCCATTGCTTTTTCAAAAGGGAATGCCATGCATGTCAGTCAATACAGAGACATCAATCTCCCCGCTTTATCATTCAATGTCTTTTCCATGCATTTCCCAATAATTATTATTATTATTATAATTTTTAAAACAGTCAATCACTATTTCTCATTTTGCTTGTTAAAAGACTTCACCCATCATGAAATACTTCCCAGACCAGTCCAGTTGAGAATACTATACACGTCATCATCAACAGATAATAAACCATATCTGTTTCTCACTAACATCCTCTCTATTGTTCACTTGCTATCTTTCTCTATCCTCTTCTCTCTTTTTTTTTATAGTTTATTTTTTATTATAATTTTTCCCCATCACAACACACAAAT
>NW_006203764.1:1940188-1944030 GCF_000334495.1 Tupaia belangeri chinensis
TTGTTTTCCCCTGAGGTAATGCAGGGCTGGTAGCTATCATCTTCTCAAGTTGCAAGTTCTTCAACCTTGTTTTCAGCCTCCGGGACATCCAGCACAGAGAGGCCAGGGAGGCCGGGCCGGAGTGGGCCAAGAGGCTGCGCAGAGGCGGGAGCCCCCGGCCCGGAGGGGAGGCTGGCAGTTCGCACGCGGCTGCGCAGGGGCGGCAGCCCGTTCGGCGGGCGGCTGCACAGGGGCAGGAGCGCGGGAGCGGGCTTTAAAAAAATTTTAAAGAATTATTTTATTTAACTTTATTTATTGATTTTAATTTGACCAGAGAGGGACAGAGCGAGAGAGAGCGAGAGAGAGAGAGAGGGAAAGTGAGAAAGCAAACTGCCATGTCTAGGATTTGAACCTCGGTCAGCCACACCTTAACCACTACACTACCTGCTGTCCCCATCATGTTTATATTTTTCTAACGCACACACACACACTCCCTTCTGGTTCCTAAAGCCAGCATCCTAATACATGAACACTAGCAGTGTTCCCACTAAAGTCAAGCATAAAGCCAAGGCTGCATTGTAGGATGGAGCAAAGGAAAGAGATGTAAATATGACATAGGGAAATGGAAGAATCAGGAGGGACTGGGTATAAGTTGGAGGTATAAACATGTTTTCTAGTACATTTCTAGTATATATTTATACCTGAGGCCATGTGAACATCTATTTCTATGTCTACATATAAATATATATATATACATATATATATATGCACATACATACATATAAAGAGCAATTATTAACTGAAATATATTAAAAGAAATCAAGATTCCATGAGTCTACACTAATGCTAATAAGAAATATAGCTATATAAAAAATGAGTAAAGGAGTCAGCCCTGTAGCCTAGTCTTTCAATTGGCTACTGTTTTTAGAGAAACACCTTGGAAACCGAGTTGAGAAATCAGGCTCTTGTTTATCTAAGAGGTTGACTTTTATCTGCTCTTTGAAATGAATCAGACAAGAATATCCAGAGAAGCATTAATGGACAAAATCTCTGAGTTGTTCTCAATCTTGTCGGTGTCGGCCAACCCCAAGAGCTCTTGAAATAATGGTTTTCAGTCAATCCATGGACCTAGGTGGGTCAGCAGAGTCATCTCAAGACAGTGAAGATAATGAGTTTCTTGAGAAACCTGGTAAGTTGAAGAAATAACTAAGGCAAACCTTCTCGAAGATTCTCTAACTACTAACTGGTTAAGCAATGAAAGGGAATCAAATTCTTTTTGATTTCTCCTGTCTCCATCTGATCAAGAAATAAATAAAGATTTTCCACACATTGCGGTTCTAACCTAGAAACTAATGAAATCAGATCCCCAACTATCTGAAGCTGATGTATAATGTTCTCAGAGATTAGGCTTCATAGCCACCTTTGATCGTTTGTGCCTAAAATTAAAAAATAAATAAATAAATAAATAAATAATGTATTGTAAAAATGTGAATGCATCAGCTGCTTCCTAATTGCCTTCCTTCAGCTCGAAGAGGCATATTTGGGGGTAACGTGTTCTGGGCCCTCCACCCTCTTGTGCTGATCTACATGAAGAAAGCCAGCTGAAGTTCTCCCACTGTTTCCCAAGTCTAGAGCCTCATACAACCAGCCCTCCAATATTTAGGTCCTAGGAAAAATTGGCTCTACAAGCCCCTCACCTTGGGACGTGGCTGCAAAGGTTGTGTTTCCTGCCTGTGCAAAGTTCCGGAAAGGGCTTCACAGTCATCTCTGTTAACCCATCCCCACAGGTCTTCCTGTAGAACTTTCTCAAGCCACCAGGCCCAGGACTTGAAAGGTGCCATAGCCTATGTGAGATCTAATCATCTTCATCTCCACATCAAATGGCCTGTCAGCATGATGACTTTCATGGTCCTTCTAAAGCCCCTGTGGCCTGGCAAGCTCACAGTGCACACACTCACCCAGGGACTGCTTCCTGGGGCTAATGAGCCTTCAGCTGCAGACTGCACAGAAGACCAAGTCTTGGATCTGGTGTAGTTTGAGCCAAGAAACCAAACCCAGCCCAGCCCAGCCCAGCCCAGCCCAGCCCATCTGTACCCCTCTGTCAACAGAGCAGGTATTGCCCAAAAGGACTCTCTGGAAACTTGCTGGGGCACTTCTAGTGTTCAAATGTTTGGGGAAGTACTACTGGCAGTTAGTGATTGAGATCCAGAGACAGAGACATGCTGGAACACACAGGACCAACCACAATGAAGAAGCAACTGGGACTCACATGACTCTAATGTCTCACCTCAAGTCCTACCTCAAGTTCACGCAAATGGAAAACCCATTCAAAAATTACCCAAGCTTGGGAACCAGCAGTTAGCGTAATGGCTATGTCACTGGACTCTCATGTAGTCGACCGTGGTTTGCGTCCTGGACCCAGTGGCTTAAAACTCACGCCAGGAGGGTGTGCGTGCAAGCCCAAGATCCCGAGAGGAGAATGGAGGAGAAGGGATTGCGGCATGACCATCCCCCCGGGGGGTGATTTCTCGCTTTCTGTCTCTATGTCTCTCTCTCTGGCTGGCTGGCGAGCGCACATGCCCTATAGCGAAAACCTCTCAAGAAAAAAAAAATTACCCAAGCCTAGGCCCAGCCCCAAAGTCTGGTGGTTTGAGAGCCAGATCTCACATGGCTGACAATGAATCAAATCCTGGCTTCAGATGCTTGAAAACCACCACAGGCATCAATGTGTGTGCCCAAAATCTCAACAGGAGGAGAAATGGAGGAGGAGGGATTGCAGAGTGACCATACCTCATAGGCAGTGCCCTCTGTTTCTCTCTGGCAAGCACACATGCCTGCTAACAATTAAAAAACAAATTTTTTTTTTAATTATCTGCACCTAGACCCTCTGAGTCCATGGCTGTTGTATTTCATAACAAACACCATTTCTCCAAAGTTTTACTAACCACTTAATTTTCCATGAAGACAACTAGTTGTAAATCAGGGGAAGGTTTGTATTTTGTCTGGAACTTTACCAAGCATGACTCCCCATGCCCCAAAGCCATATCATTGTTCACAATATGGGTCATGGAACAGGGTGGCCCAGCACACCCAGTCCAAGGAGCTCTTCCCGTGCACCCACATCTGACAGCACCCTGCGTCTTCCAGTGTACCAATGCTAGGGCACACATAGGAAAAGACACATTATTTTCTAATAACTTACTCTTATTTTACTTCCATATTATAGTTAGATCATGGATTTTTAAAATTTTTGCGGGTAAGTTATATTAACTATATTTCACTTCAAGACTAGTAAGGGGCACCTATGTAACAAAGTATTTATATAATAAAGAATAGACTAGATATGAGAAGTTCTGCCTTAAAGGGTCTCCACCAGCTTGGTCTTGCATATTTGAGGATTCAGTCTCATGAGTTCTGCACCATCGTAAAGTAGGACATTTGCCCTGAAGGAGGCCTTGGGTAGTAAGTAGTGGTTTACCTGCGTGTCTGCCCACCGACCGACAGTTCCTTGGAGGCGGGAGGAGCAGGTCTCAAACGTCTCTGTCCCCATGCTCCCCACATGGTGCCCAGCACCGGGCCGGACTTAGAAAGCATCTGTGGACCTACCTTTTTTCTTAGGAGAGCAACTCAAAAGAAACCCTCTATTCCAGAAGGAGCTGAACCTCACTGGAGCAGAGCCTTGAATTGGAAAGCAGAGTCTCCCACGTGAAATTCTATAATGCTCAGGGTTGTAGGAGGAACTGAGACTGTGGGGAAGCTCCCTGTAGACCTTCAGTTTTCCAGAAACTCCATCATGTCCGAGCAGGATGATAATCAGTAACAATCCCGGGGGGGGGGGGGGCAGCTTTCGGAAAACCAAACAT
>NW_006203764.1:1944551-1948457 GCF_000334495.1 Tupaia belangeri chinensis
GCGCAGCAGGATGATAATCAATAACAACCCCGGGGGGGGGGGTGTCATACTTCGGAATAGCAAATATTTGCTGATGGCTTTGGGCTGCAAAGCCTTACCTGTTGCCTTTGCTCTGAATGAGGTCCCCAGGTACCAGCGGCCACTCACTGGTATGAGGTAGTGGGTTACAGGGAGACCTTCAAAGCGCCTAGCTAGGGAGGGGTGGGGAGGGAGCTGTTATCTTCATCCCAGGGGGCTCCAAGGTGAGGGGTGGGTGTCTGAGCAGCTCTCAATCCTCTACCCTAGACTCAATGGGAACTGCAAATCCAAGCTGTGGGCAGGGGCAGGGTAAAAGGCATGCTGTAGACACATCTCTGCAGGAAGGAGGTCGGAGAAGAGAGGCTTTGAGCTCAGGCATGAGAGCCATCCTCCACAACTCTGCCCAGGCCAGCAATGCCTCCTGTCCAGGGCTGGTGGTGTTCCAGGCACCTTGCACGATGGTAGGTAGATTACTGATTTCTTCCCACTTGGGTTCTATTTAGGAAGGTGTGTCCTCTCTATGTTCTATGGTGCCTAGTGCAAGGAGCCCCTGCACACAGACTCTGTGCCGTTCCACACATGAGCAAAGACCTCAGACCTCAGGGGATACATGGTTTGGTGACCAGGTGCAAGAGCCCTGTGTATTGTGGGGCTGCCACTCCAGGACAGTGGAGGAGCCTACAGGATGGTGAGTTAAGACTTAGCATGTGGAAGGGGCAATGCTAGTTGGTGTACCAGGATAATTTACTGCTGACTTTGACAGAGAGAAGGAACCGAACCAGGAGTATTCTCTCACAGGCCTAAACGCCATAGACTGGGCGGCTTAAACATCGTTTTATTTCTCACGGTTCTGAAGACTGAGAGTCCGAGATCAGGGTGTCAGCATGGCTGGTCCTGGTGAGGGTCCACTTCCTGGTGTGCAGATGGCACCTTTCTGCTGTGTGCTCACAGGGAGAGAGGGGATGCTCTGGTTTCTCTTCCTCTTCCTATAAGGGCATTAATCCCATCATGGAGCTCCATCTCCCTCATCTCTTCTAGACCTAATTATCTCCCAAGGGCCCCAGCTCTTAATACCATCCCGTTGGTGATTGGGCCTCAACTTTTGAATTGGGGAGGGACATTTAGCACATAATAATGATGGCATGACACTTGGGTACAACTGGCACCCTGGAGGAGGTACTTAGCATTTCCAACACTGGCATGATCTACCCAACACAGCTTGTCATCCCGAACTGGAAAGGACTCCCCAAACAGTGACAACTGGGAAATGCAAAGTACTTTACTGAATAAGGCAAACCCCTTTGGGCTGCGAGGAGTGAGGCCCTGAGGTCTAGGGCACTCTTTTGAGTAAATGATCCATGAATGCTGGGGCCGGGTATGATTTTGGACCAGGCGGGAGTGAGCTCTCACATCAAGGAGAAGATGCTGGGGAGCTTTCTCTGTCACCACATTTTGCTGCAGGTGGCCCTGGGTCAGAGTGCATGTCTACTGACAGGCACTTTCCTAGGCCTGGAGCAGCCCCCTCCCACACCCACTGGGCTGGGTGTCCTGTCCCACCCAGGTGCTCATGGCAGTGGGCCCAGGTGAGAGCATGAGAGAGGGGCCATCTCGGTGGCCTGCCCGCCAGCCCCTGGGACACAGGCGTGGTGTGTGGGCTGCACACCAGGAACCGGGAGCCAGCACAGCCAGGTGGGGCAGCCAGCTGCGCCCTTCACGGAAATCCTGCCCCAGGTCTGTGCCCCAGGGCACAGAGGAGCAGAGAGGGGGCCATGGCAGGGACAGTTGTGGGGTAGAGCTGGGGCTGGAGAGGGCTGTCTCGCTCCACTAGACTGCTAGCCTGGGGCAGGGGGAGCCAGCCCGCCCCTCACCGCAGCCTGGTGTTCCATGAGTTCTGGCAGAAAAGCAGGGAAGTTCCCACGCTGCCCTTTTCTGTTGGGCTGATCGCGCTCAGGGCTACCAGATCCGCAGCTACACGTGACTCAGCCCCAGGTCTGCAGTCCAGTGTGGGCCAGCTCTTTACTGCGGAACGACCAGATCACTAACAGACTGTGAGGACCTCTGGAGCCCACAGACCCTGCTCTGGCCCCACCAACACCCTCTTTGCTACTTCCTGTTCCTCAGAAAAAGTGTGAGGACCCTGAGCTGCCCAAGGGCCTGAAGAAAGTATTGCTCTGTGAAATAACGGCCCCACGAGGTGAGCAAAGGCGGCCCCTACTCGCTGCAGGTCCGCTGCACCAAGGCCCACTGCAGGTGCTCAGAGCTGAGTCCTGGGAAAGAGGAGGGTCACTCGCAAAGGGTAGGAGCTTATCAGGCTTCCCACCGATGCTTTTCCTCTTTCTCCAGAGGGATCCTTGCTGTTGACCCGCTCTGCAGCCTCCACAGCAGACCACATGAACTGGGTGTGGGGCCTACTGCTCCCCGTCCTCCTGGCAGAACTGTGGCTGGTGCCCGGTGCCACCCCACTCCCCGGGCCAGTGCAGGTGACCACGGAGGAGGTAGAGGTGGGCGGGGAGGGGGAGGAGGAGGAGGAGCAGGAGGCCTGGCTAAGGGCCAGCAGGCAGCAGCTTTCTGAGGAAACTTCAAACTTCAGCCTGCTGCGAAAGATCCCCATGAGGCACGACGGCAACGTGGTCTTCTCCCCTTGGGCCTGTCCTTAGCCATGGCAGGCTTGATGCTGGGGGCCAAAGGGCAGACCAAAGCCCAGATAGAGAGAGGTCTCCGCCTGCAGGCCCTGATCCACACCAGGCCCATGCTCCTGCCCACCCTCCTCAAGAGACTCCAGGAGGCCCTCTCTGGGAACCGGGAGCTGAGCCTCGCCCAGGGGAGCTTTGCCTTCATCTGCAAGGATTTCGATGTCAAAGAGGCCTTCCTCTATTTATCCAAGAGGTATTTCGATACAGAGTGTGTGCCTATGAATAGTCACAGTGCCTCACAGGCCAAGGGGCTCCTGAATAGTTACATTAACAAAGAGACTCAGGAGAAAATCCCCAAATTCTTCGAGGAGATTAATCCTGAAACCAAATTCATCCTTGTGGATTACATCTTGCTCAAAGGAACTTTGATTATGTTCTCTCTCTCAAAGCCGTGGGGCCCTAAGACTGTCCTCCTGTCCTTCCAGTGGCCAGCATGCGGTGAACGCTAAGTGATGTTCTGTGAACGCTTCCAAGTTTTGGAATGGACGAGACATGCCGAACAGAGCCACACGTCTCATTTGCCACGCCCCCCACCCCAGTAAAGTAGGCCCTGCGGTTTTCAGGGCACCTGGCCACAGCTGACATCTGGAAGCAACATCACTGGGCCGTCGGGGGCCTGGGGACAAAACAGCATATCACCTGAGAGATAGGATTGCTTCTTTATTTCAAAAATTTATCTAATTGTATTATTATTTTTAAATTTGCTATAGGGTATGTGCGCTCGCTCACCAGAGAGAGAAAAAGGGAAAGCAAGAAACCAAGCTGCCAGGTCTGGGACTCAATTGCGGTCAGCCATCCGGGAGTCCCAGCACCCCAATCACTTCGTTTCTTCATTCTTTACCTTCGTAACCTGGGACAAGTGACAAGGTCTCTGACCTCAGATTCTTAACCCAGAAATCAGGGACACATCCATCTACCAGGGAGCTGTCAGGCCAAATGACAGAATGAAAGCAAAGTGCCCATCGGTGCTGGCACGCTGGAGGAGTCTGACCTGGTGAGGCCCGAGGATCTGTCTGAGCCCCCTGACCTTTGAGCTCCGCTTTCGGTCGGATCAACACGTTGGCAAGGCTACTGTTGTGCACCCCCCGACCTTGGAACAAAGCTTGGGTCAATTAGCATGTCCGCAAGGCTGTTTGCTATTTGCTCCAGAAACTGTGGCAGGCTTACTGGGGAGCGGCCCCCCCCTGCCCCCCCC
>NW_006203764.1:1948566-1956988 GCF_000334495.1 Tupaia belangeri chinensis
CTTTATGTAAAATAGGATTAGGCCAAAACTGGCCCAGGACACCTCTGCCCTCTCCAAGTGAAATAGATAAATATATTAGGATTCCTCAAATTAAGTTTTAGATCCCTACAAAACTGTATAAGTATCATTCTTTATTAAGATCCATAAGAACTAATATCTATTCTTGAGATTTTCTTTTCTCAGCACCATTCTCAGTAATCACAAGATGGCTCCTGCACCGCATTTGCTTACCGGAACCGCTTTCCCGAAACTGCATTCCATGGAGACCCACCTACAATTGAGGAACTGCACTAGACCCACCCTTAATCCACCCCTAAATAGGAATTGCACTAGACCCACCTTTAATCCAACCCTAAATAGAATCTTTGTTTTTTATTGTTAAAAACTTTATGAGCTGTTAATTAAAACACTAGCCCCTCTCCCTTTACTTGCATGTAACACGTTTTCAATAAAAACGCACAATGATTCCTAGCAGTCATCACTCCTCAGAGAGCGATCTCTGAGGGGTGTCCGGCATAGGACGTGCATAAAAGGCATCGAAGCCTCTGTCTTCTGTTCACCTTTGCCGCCTTCGTCGAGATAACCCACCCACGCCCCAAGCCGAGGCTGGACCCCGGCAGCACGCGGGTGACACTAACTACACACCAGCTGCTTCGACCGCGTGGTCTCCTACTGCCAATGCAGCAGGCGGGGCAGGGGCGCTGTCTCCTTTCTAAAGGGGAGGAGAGTGACTGAGAGGTTAGCTTGACCAAGTGCACGCAGTAAACAGTGGGGACCGACACAAGCTGGGGCTTCTGACACCCTGACTCCAGTTCTTTCCAGTCCTCCCTCCAACGGGGCAACTGTTGTGGCCTGGGGGCCACCGTGGCAGACAGCTGGTGGCCTTCTTTGTGACATGTGGCTAGTGTGGCTGTCAGCAAGGGGTCCCTGGTCTCAGACCAACACCAAGCAGGGACCCTGGGACAAGCCGATCTTTGGAGTTCATCCTGCCTGCCTGTGCTGTGGCCAGTGCAAACGCGGTGAGGGAGTGCCTCTCCTGGTGGGGCAGGGAGGGGATGACCCCTCCATCCACTCCTGAGCGAATGGAGCACGGAGGATGGCAGTTTCTGCAATGACTTCTGCTCCTCCCCACCCAGGGAAATAGCTGGCCCCATTTGACCCGTCTTCACTGAAGTGGACACTTTCCACCCGGACAAGTACAGGGCGGTCCAGGTGCCCATGATGTTCAGGGCAAGCAAGTTTGTCTCCACCTTCTATGAGAACTTTCACTGCTACGTGCTCAAACTGCCCTACTGAGGAAACGGCAGCATGCCGGGGATCCTCACATAGAAAAAGAACGATCCCCTCGCCCCGGAAGACTACCTGACCACCGACCTGGTGGACACGTGGCTCGGAAGCATGCAAACCAGGTAGAGCTCTTCCCCACGTCCTCACAAACTCACCTTCCACCCCAGGGACCCTGACTGCACTGCCGGTGCTGCATCTGAGCCCAGTGAGCTGCATGCTCCCTGAGGGCAGGGGCGGCAGCTGTCACAGTCCCCAGCATCTGTCACAGTGCTTGGCTTGTTCATTCATATACTCAGCTAGGACTTGTGAACTTTCTCCTGCTGTGATATGAGCTTAGTGCTCAAGGTACATCCACAAACCGAACAGGCCAAGTCCCTGCCTTCCTAGAGCTTACACTCTAGTGATGGGGGACAGGCAATAAATGGGTCAACCAGAAATCATGCAGGGATGGGGACCAGGTGCATCAGCAAGATGAGGGTGAAGTAGGGGCTGTCTTGCTAAGAAGGTAACCAAAGCATCTGAAGGATAACGTGTGTGGGTGTCAACGAGAAGTGGTAGAAGAGGGGTGAGAAAGTTCTAGGATGGGAATGCGCCTGCTGGAGTGGAAGAACAGGCCTCCTCCTAGCAGCAGCAGGTGGGGTCAGAGAGAAACCAGGAGCCTGGTCACCTGAGACCTCACCCTACAGGCTCTGGAAAACACGGAGGCTTTTTCTGCGGGAGGAGGGAAGCCACCAGAGGTTCAGAGCAGAGCCGCAGGAGCTGACTGGCATTTGTTCAAGGGATCACGCAAGCTCTGTGTTGAGGGAAGACCCTAGTGAAGCAAGGGCACTGCCGGGAGGTTACTGTAGTCATCCGGATGGAGACGTCACTGCCTGGACCGTGGCGGTGCCAGTGGAGGTGATGAGAAGTACCCCAGTGGGCACCAAAATCTGAGGATGCTCAAATACTTTATGTGAAGTGGCATATTTGCATATAACCTATGGACATCCGCCACATACTTTCAACCGTCTCTAGGTGACTTGTAATACTGAGTACCATGGAAGCACTACACAAACAGCTGTTACACTGCACTATTTTTATTGTTGCATTATTATTTGTAAATATTTCTGATCCATGGTTGGCGGCATTACAGATGTGGAACCAGCGGGCATGGAGGGCCAGCTATAGTTGGATTCTGGATCTAACGGGAAATGAGACTTGGTAGGGTTAGCAGTGAGAGAGAGAAAGCGGAAAAAGATAGTGGCCAAAGGTGACTGCAGTTTTTGGCCTTAGCAACTGAAGGACAGAGTTGTCACTTACTCAAATGGAAAAGAACACGCGGGGACTAGGTCTGGGGAGGAGCTGACAGTCAGTCTCAAGCGTGTGGATGAGAAGTATCTATTAGACCTCCAGGAGGAGCAGTCAAGACGGCAGCTGGCTCGAGCCTGGGGCGAGGTCCGGGCTGAAGACGCAAATCTGGGAATCGTGAACCTCTCGCTGGGACTGAGAACCAGGACACAGGATGGGACTGCCTAGTGGGCACTGTGCAGAGAGGAGTCGGATGCACAGAACGGGAAACCTGTCTACTGGAGCGTGAGGAAGGGAGCTGCGACAAGAATTCCAAAGCTAAGCCTTCTGAGCCTGTCAACCCAGACTTTGGCTTTGAGTTGAGTCCAGCTGAAAGTCCCTGGTTTTAGTTTTATCTTCATTATTCTTCTTTCATTTTCTTCAAATCTTTAATGAAAAGGACCTCAAACACAAGAAGCCCTCAACAAATGCCTGCTTAATAAAAAAAAACCGATGAATTAATCTTCAAGATATGCCATATCCTCAGTTACACCCCCTTCTGAAAGCCAGGCCCAATTCTGTAATAGGGGGAGAATAGAGGGGATACAGTGAGTGGGCAGGAATTCGTGTTGAGCAAGCCCCGCTGTACCCCAGACACTGTTCTGAGCATTTAGCATATATTATTCCTACGAACAATCCTGGGAAGTTGATATTTGCATTCTGGGCTACATTTCACAAATTAAGAAATTGAGATTTCTTCCAAACTCATTTATTATCAATTACTTTTTATGCCTTTTTTTGGAGCTACAGAACTCATCTTCCCAAATTGCATATTTTCGAAGGAGAATGCCATTATATAAAATAGGTAATATCTAAGTTCTTCTGGCTAAAATTGGGTAGAAGGTTGAAAGTTCCGTTCACTCCTCTCTCCCTGTCCGATCCCAGACTCAAGGGTTCTCCTGGGGGTCTGCAGGACCTAGGGATTGAAAACAGCCACAAGGAATCTGCAGTGTTACTAGAAGCTGCTAGTGGGTTAGTTTGGGTTGCTTTTAAAACCTTGGAAATGGGCGCACAGTTCGGCCTTCTTTGCTAAGGAGACTATAAGTCATTGGCTGAGAAATAAAACTGGTTCGCTGAAGCTGAAGTGATATTTGATAAGCCAGAAATATTTTCTCTGAGGTAGATCATTACCAAAGAATGGTTTGAGGGCTGGCTGCAATAGCCTAGTGCTTAAGGGAATCAGACCCCACATAGTGGGTCATGTTTCAAGTCCTAGTCCTGGCAGCGTGAAAACCACACTGAGAGCATGTGTGTGTACATGCCCCATATCCGTACAGGACAGAGAAATGGAGAAGGGATTGCGGTGTGGCCATGCTCCAAGGGTGGGTGGTGCTTTCTCTTACTCTGTCTCTCTCTGGGGAGTGCCTGCACCCTTGGGTGAAGGAAGAAGGGGGAGGGGGAGCACAGGGGAGCGGGAGAGGGAGAGTGGCGACTTGAACTATATCTCATAACTAGGAGACTCCTTAATGGAAATAATCTTGGAGGAAGGGGGGAAGCACGACCTTTCTAGCATTAGTATACCATAGCTTTGTCTGTATTTCACCATTATCTGTACACCACAGAGAAATGGAAGTTTTCTTTCCAAAGTTCAAGCTTGATCAGAAGTACAAGGTGCATGAGCTACTTAAGCAAATGGGAGTCAGAACAATCTTCTCACCCTGGGCTGACCTTAGTGAACTCTCAGACACTGCCAGAAAGCTTCACGTGTCCCAGGTAAGTCAAGGATTCCATTAGGGCCTCACCCCAAGTATGAACGTCATCAAAACCAACACAAACCCTTGCAAATCATTTAGCTCTAATTAAATATCTAGTTATAGTAGAAACTTAGAGTTAAATTCCTAAGACTCGAAGTAGTACTCAAGTTGGATGTTTTACACATTTTCTGTTCTTTATTAAAATACTTTTTCAAGTAATGTCTCAAAGGAGAGTTCTTCTCCCAATGTTCAAGGAAAAATTTTCCCCTGGAAATGAAACTGGTTTGCTGACTCACCATCATCTATGTTGAATATAACTTGAAAATTCATGAAATTTTAGCACCTTTGGGATAAAAGCAGCCCTGGATATCATCTGGCCCAACTTCTCACCCCTGGGACAGCCATCTCTATAACCTCACTAAACAGAGCCCTCCCCTTTTCCTCTCCCTCTACCCAGTGCTTCCAGTGTCAGGGAAATTACCACTTCTTTGAAAAGCAGCCCAATCCACAAAGGCTCAAGTTGTTTATTTCTTCATGTTTTAACATATTGCTCTGTCACTTCTCCCTGCCCCGTACTTTGGTCTTCGTTCTAGCTCTAAAACTATCAAAGACAGGCTTGGTCTCCTTGCCCACAGACCCCTCTCAGCTGGTCAGTGTTTCTCAGTGGAATTGCTCTTGGTGTGGAGGGGCACTGCTGTCATCCTGTGTGGCAGGGAACCACTTGACATTCCTGGCCTGTGCCCACTAATGCCAGCATTAGCCTCCAGTAACCATTACCACCAAGGACATGCTCCCACATTTCCAAAGGGCAGCTACACCTCACTGCATTTTTCCTTACCCATGCGGTTAGGAAACAATCACAATTTTCAATTGCAAGAGAGACTTAAAATGGCACGCCCTTAAATTGAACCCTCAGGGGCACCTTGCCCTGCCATCAGGCCTTACCATCTCAGGGAAGGTAAGAAAAATAATCAGAACAATCCTGCAGACCAGCCACAGAGATTTTCTGCTGTGAACACATGAAAACTGGAAGAAATGTGCCATTTTACAAAGCACTATCATAAAATTAAATTGTAAACCCTTAAATATTCTCCCTCTACTTGTTCTGAGGAGTAAATGTCACTCCAGGAAAGTGGGGAGTTGCCCGATGTTATTACACTGACACTTTCATTATCTCCTCTTACAGTACTTGCATAGGTACCTCACATCACATTAAGTTCCTGGACCAAAGGCCTCCCCAACATGCTGAGCAGCCACAACACAACAGCCAGAGCGCAGAGAGGCTGGTCCCAGAGAATGCCTCGGAGCAGTGGCTGGTACTGGGAAGCTGCTATACAAGACTATCTCCTGTCTCCACCTTGGCTGCCAGAAGGAGAGTCCAAGTGCTCAGGGGATACGGGCAGCTCAAAAGGTTCCAGGGGCACCAACCCAGCTCAAGAGCAGTAGCACAAGTATGTACTCAATAAATACTTGATTTGATGTGTCTGGGGGGTCCCCGGATTCAGGCCCGATGTATTTCACCTGTTCCACAATATTTTGCATTGGTTTCCTGGGCGATCCTGGCATTGTTTTAGACGCCAAAGGCAGTTTCTGATGCAAACCCAGACCGCTCCTCTTAGTGCAGATGGTGCTTATACCACCAAAGGCCAGAAACACAGCCCCCTCGGGAGTACCATGAAGAATTTCAAGAGGCTCAATTCATTCCCTACTGCTGGCGACACAGTCTCCCACATGGTTTCCTTTCGCAGGTTTTACAGAGGCCAGGGATTGAGGGCGATAGAAAAGGAACTGGGGCAGTTGCTTATTCCATGCCACCCGTTAAAGTGGGGCAGCCATTTCATTTCGTGATTTATGAAGAAACCTCTAGAATGCTTGTGTTTCTGGGCAGGGTGGTGAGCCCGACTCACCTAGGATTCACACCCTGGATAAGGACTTGGTGCTATGGCAGATACTGATCCTCGCACAGGGCACGGGCACTGGATTGCAGAGCAAGAGAGCAGCCCCTCTGTCCTTAACTGGCTTGGCCTCTTCTCAGATACACACATGACTGACACGTACCGTGTTTTGTAGCGGTTTTTGCCTTAGGGCATGTGCACTCACTCCTCCACTCTCTTCCTGGGATCTTGCGCATGCACACACACCTGGCGTTGAGTTTCAAGCTATCGGGTCTGGGCCTCGAACTGCAGCCAGCCGTGTGGGAGTCCAGCAATGTACCATCTGCCATCTGCTGGCCCTCGACTGACAAACTTTAAGGAGAGATCTGTGAAATCAGTTTGGTCTTTTATGCCTGTGTCTAAGAGGCTTTGTTCTCTGACTGAAGAGTGGCTAGCTACTGGGTTGTCGGAAAAGTCATGACGTGTTTTTCTAGGTACAAATGGGTCCTGACTTTTCCGACGACCCAACTGCATACCTTTATCTTTTTTTGCTGCTCACATGTGTGGACTTTAAAAATCCTAACACTAGTTCAAGATGAAGCCTTTGGGAGGAAGACATGCTCTCTCTCGTGGAGCTACATGCTTCTCTCTCTCTGACAAAAAATCAGCTTTTTATTTTAATCTATTATAGATCACTTCTTGCTGACTAAAATGAGAAGAAAACAGCTATAACCAGTCCTCATTACAGTCGGAGGGCACTTCAAAAACAACTCATGGAAAAATAGAATTAAAGTGCAAGTTTATTTTGGTGCCCCCCAAATTGAAATCTATGTATAGTTCTTTATAATATATATTTTTGATAGCTTTTCAAAGGCCCCTCATGCTGCCTCAATGCTGCCGATCCATTCGCTGAACCATTGATGATCCAGTACCACGCTTTCATTTTATAAAGGAAAGGAATACGGACCCAGACCTGGGCCACGTGATTCTCATGGGCCCTACACACTTTTGCTTGTGAACCCCATTCTTCATTTAAAATATATATATATACACATGTATATAATACATATATTTATACCTATATTATACACACACACGGGGATTTCAAAATGTTTGTAGAAAATGGAAATAAAGTATGAGTTTACTCTGGTATAAAAATTTTTTGAAATCCATGCATAGTTTTTTCATAATATGCATTCTCCATAAACTTTTTGAAGACACACACACACACACACACACAAAACTATTTTATGAGGTCAGCAAGTGGTGAGGTGGTTAAGGCATTGAACTCCTACATTGCTGACTGAGGTCTGAATCCCAGAATTGGCAGCTTGCCTTTTCATTTTCCCCCCCTCTCTCTCTCTGTCTCTCTATGGTTAAAAAAAAAATAATGAGGGACCAGAGACCCTCTTGGTGTAATGGTTACATCACTGGGCTTCCATATAGTCGACCATGGTTCAAGTCCTGGACCTGGTGACTTAAAACTCACACTGGGCACGTGTGCGTGCGTGCCTAAGATCCTGAGAGAAGAATGGAGGAAAAGGATTGTGGCATGACCATCTCCCCTGGGGAGTGATTTCTCACTTTTTGCCTCTCTGTTACTTTCTGTCTTTGGTGAGTGCATGCACCCTATAGCAAAAATCTCTCTCTAAAATAATAATAATAATAATGAAAATTAAATAATTCTTTTTAAAAAACTGTATTTTATGACTGCATTGGTATAAAGATGAAGACATTCTAAGCAGATCATACTCATCTTTCTACCCATGCAGTCAAAGTATGCATCTTGCTTATGGGGAGAAGCCAAAGCTCTGCCTGGGCCCCTGAAGGCACTGTGGGCCTTGGGCAGGACCTTACCCACTGCTGCACCGAATGGACAGGTCCTACTTCACATCTCAGTGGAAGGAAGACACTCAGCAGAAGTCACCCAGTGTACAAGGGCAGAACCTCTGCTGAGTCAGGTCCCAAGCCTGTTCACTGTCCCTTCCTATATATCGGAACATCTGATAGGGTTCCCCCAAACAGAAAGCATGCACTCAATCTTGCAGTTACCCACTATGGTCAAATAAAATACATGCATGGACTTGTCCCAAGGTGAAAAGGAAAAGAGCAAATATACCTGAAACTAACTAACTTTCTTTTCTTTTCTTTCTTTTCTTTTTCTTTCTTTTCTTTCTTTCTTTCTTTCTTTCTTTCTTTCTTTCTTTCTTTCTTTCTTTCTTTCTTTCTTTCTCTCTTTCT
>NW_006203764.1:1957089-1964519 GCF_000334495.1 Tupaia belangeri chinensis
TTTCTCTCTTTCTTTCTCTCTCTCTTTCTTTCTTTCTTTCTTTCTTTCTTTCTTTCTTCTTTTCCTCCCTCTCCCTCTCCTTTAGTTTACTATAGGGCATGTATGCTCACTGGAGAGAGAAGAGAAAGAAAAAGGGGAAGTGAGAAATCACCCTCTGGAAGGGATGGTCATGCTGCAATCCTTTCTCCATTCTCCTCTCAGGATTTTGGGCATGGTTGTCCACACACCCAGCATAATTTTCAAGTCACTGGTCTGAGACTCAAACCACCAAGTCAGCCCTGTTAAATCCAGCCTCTTTAAGCTACATCCCACCTGCTGGCCTAAAACTCTTATTTTCTGTGATAGGAAAAGTAAAATACTATACAAGTAAATTTAAAGACTCATAAATAGAGGTAACTAATCTTGGAATGTCAACCATGTTGACTAAAACCCCAATTGGATTTCTGTTTGCAGTTTGATGTCTAAATATACCTAAAGTTAATTTATTGGTTAGTTATCTTGATTACTAATAAAACTCAGAGTATTATGAATAGGTAATACAGTAAGAGGTGATCTGAAGATTGCCTTCTCATCCTTCCAAAACCTAGATATTAGTTCACTCCTGAAGTCCTTCCAAGGCCCAAGAAATCCTAGGGCCTAGAGAGGCAAAGTTAAAGGACCAACTCTGACATGAACAAGTGACTTGTTCATGTTCAACAGTCAGATTTGTTTGTGAAAAATAGTAGAAACAGTAATAAATGAAAGTTCAGTCAAGTTTCCCACCATAACGAGATGAAATCAAGGAGAAAAAAAGGGGCCAGAAGGGTGGCATGGTGTTTAATGTACCAGACTCCCACATGGCTGACCACAGTTTGAGTCCCAGACCTGGGAGCTTGCTTTCTCATGTTCTCTCTTTCTCTCTGTCTATCTCTCTCTCTGGCAAGTGCATGTGGCCTATAGCAAATTAAAAAATAGTAATAAATAAAATTAAGTAATTCTTTAAAAAAATAAGTCTATGAGAACACAAAACCTTTGAACTAAGTATCACCAAATCAGTTATGAAAACATTCATCATTCTCAAAGGACTCATGCAGCATGCTGCTCAAGCTCCACCTTCCTTGCACCACAGACACTGCAAAGCAACAGCAGCATGGCAATGGTACCCACACATCATCTTTCAGGCCCCAAACGGCTCGCTTCTCTATTTTCAGCATAATTTTCAATATTCCCCTATTTTGCTTGAAGAAATTCCCAAGATACATGGTTTCAGATTTTCCCAAGTACACATACATGGTGAAAAAATGCAGACCTTTGAAAAATGTAATTACACACACACACACACATACACACACACACATACACACACACAATTCAGTTTCCAACTAAGGGGGAGGAGACGACTTCGCCATATTTAAGTGCTGAGATTTTAAACTGTTCCTACACAGATACACACACACACACACACACACACACACACACACACGCACATAAGTGCTATAACAACTTGAATTAATCAAATCCATCTTATCCTCATTTCACTTGCATTGTAAAAGTCCTACTCAAATCGTAAAGACTGTTTCACTTCAATTCCAAGATTTCCCATATGCCCACTAACTGCAAGGCAAAACAGACCCATCCTTCCAGAATGAGATGTCTGGCTCAGGAAGTCAAATAACAGAATTTTCTTTTTTTAAGGTTTTTGCCACAAGACACATGCAATCACTGGAGAGAAAGAGAGAGACACAGAGAAAGAGAGAAATCACCTATCAGGACGAATGGCTAAGCTACAATCTTTCTTCTCCTTTCTCCTCTCAGGATTTCAGGCATGCACATAACACCCAGCATGAGTTTCAAGTTACCAGGTCTGGGACTCAAACCATGGTAGGCCATATGGGAGTCCAACACTTTAACTACTATGCCAACTGGTGGCCTCTCCAGAGATGCTTTTAAAAATATATATGAGGTGGGACCAGCAGTTAGCGTAATGGCTGTCGCTGGACTCCTATGTAGTCGACCACGGTTCAAGTCCTGTATTCGGCAGCTTCACGCCGGGCGCGTGCGCGTGCATGCCCAAGATCCCAAAAGGAGAATGGAGGAGAAGGGATTGTGGCGTGGCCATCCCCCCTGGAAATTCTATATGTTCCTATTTTACCTCTATTAAATAAAAGCTTTGTCTCCATATCTGCAGTAAAATTGAGCTCACGAGGTCTGTTTTTTGCTTGTAATGCTAACTAGTGAAATTCTAGAACTTACTCTTAAAAATCCAAGTTTTAATAATAGCCCAATCACAGTGGCAGTAGGAACAGTGCCGTACAGTCTTAAAAACCATATGGAAAGGCTCCTAGTTCATGCCCTAGGTCTGCTTTGATGTGTTGGGTGTGCCCGTAGGTGTGCCCACAATCCTGGGTGACTGTAAGGCTGAATGGAAGATCATGGTGTGAAGGCTCTTGCTGACAGTATCTGTCTGTCTGTCCCTCTCCCTCTCTTAAAGGAAAAAGCTTTAAAAATAATAATAAACAAAAAGATGAAGGAGATGTGTCGTTTGCCCTGTAATTAGAAGAGGATTTGCTTTTCTTGCCATACATCTAGTTTAAAGGCTGTGTTTCATAGACTGGTAAGCTGTGAACTTTTATAGACACATCCATCACATTTCTGGAGTAAGTGTGGATTTTCATAACTGTCACCAATGTATTTTTTTAAAATTTTTGTTTACATTTTTTTTTTTTACATTTCTTTAAATACATTCAATTACATTATTTAGCTTACAAGGTGATCATTTCAATGTATGAACATTTCTCCCTGGCTGAGTTTATCAAAATATAACAACACTACCTCTCTGTCTCAACAATGCTGTCTCTGTATCCCTCCTCCAAATGTTCTTCCCCAGGACCCACTCCTCCATACACTCCACATCTGGCATTCACATCCACCTCTTGTGTTTGTGCATACTTTAGCCCGTCAGTTTCAGTTATAGAGTGCGGACATTCGGTATATATTAAGTGGGGACATACAGTGTCTCTCCTTCATAGCCTGGCTTGCTTCACTCAGCAGTAAATCTTCCATATTCTTCCACTTTCTGTCAAAAGTCAGGGTTTTGTTGTTCTTAATGGCTGAATAGTATTCCATAGAGTATATGTGCCACAGCTTTTCAATCCATTCATCCATATGGGAGCATTTGGGTTGGTTCCATATCTTAGCAGTTGTGAAAAGTGCTGCAACAAACATCGATGTGCAAGCACTTTTCCAATGAGAAATTCTTCTGTCCTTTGGGTAGATGCCAAGAAATGGGATTGCTGGATCATATGGCAGTTCTATTTGTAGATTTTTGAGGAATCTCCAAATTGTTCTCCACAGTGGTTGGACTAATTTACATTCCCACCAGCAGTGTAAGAGTGTTCTCCTTTCACCACACCCCGCCAACACTTATCATTGTTTGTTTTTTTTAATCTTAGCCATTCTTACTGGGGTTAGGTGGTATCTCTTTGTTCACCAATGTATTTTTTAATCCCATCACTATATATCTGTCCTTCAAAATATAATTTTAATAAATATTTCAAGATTTTAGAAATTGCCATGTTCTGTGGAAAAAAACTTTAAAAGCAATTGTGATTAACTGACTTAATTGATCATTTAGTACCTAGGAATAAGACTGCAATGGACTTTTCTACATTCCTGACCTTAAAAAGTAGCTGTGATTTTTTTTTCTGTCAAATCTCCTTTCCCTTCTCCTACGTGCATGATGTTAAAATAAAAGCTTATAATTCTACTACATTGATTGATTGATTGGAGAGGTTTCTGTTATAGGGCACATGAGCTTGACATAAAGATAGAAATAGAGAGACAGAAAGTGAGAAATCACCCCCCAGGGGGATGCCATACTGCAATCCCTTCTCCATTCTCCTCTTGGGTTCCTGGGCACGCACGCACATGCGCCCAGTGTGAGTTTAAGCCACTGGATCTGGAACTCGAACCACAGTTGACTACATGGGAGTCTAGCAACATAACCATTATGTTAACTGCTGGTCCCTGCTATATTTATTACTTAGTAAATAAACTGAAAGTTTCTATTTATTTAAAATAACACTCAGTGCTATGAATCAAAGTACTGGAACAATTAATGCAGCTTGATGTTCTATTATACACTCAGATCATAATATATTTTATTCTAATAGTTATAGGAAACATCATTTAAATAGAGTAATTTAGCAAAATCTACAAAGAAGGTACTGAATTTCTTTACCAGTACTGTCAAATTTCTCATACCTATGAAACTTAACTACAGTCATCCCTCCATATCTGCAGGTTCCATATTTGCAGATTCAACCAACTACAAATCAAAAATAGTAAAAAAAGAAAAAAAAAAGGTTGTGCCTGTACTGAACATGTACAGACTTTTTCCTTATCATTATTCCCTAAACAATAGTGCTTACTCTGCATCATATATTGTAAGTAACCTAGGGACAATTTAAAGTATACAGGTAGATGTGCGTAGGTTCTATGCAATGCTACCCCATTTTATATAAGGAAACTGAGCATCCCTGGATTTTGCTGCAGCAGCCAGTTGCTAGGTCCACCAGCAGGCCTCTGGGCAGTAAGGGACACTGAGGCAGGGACAACACTGCCCCCACCACTTTGCTTCCAAGCTTCCCAGTCCAAGACCCACCCAGAATTATAGCCAAAGGGACTAGCTAGGTCTCCAATCAGAGATCCGAAATTTTCTGGTAATAAAAGGTTCTCTGGGATCTTCCCTAGTACTGAACTAGCTGTGAAAAAGGAGATACTTCTCTTCAGACACCTGAAAAGAGTATCTTTCTTGAGACCTCATTACTAAAAACAGAACAGAGTCTTCAGCAGACGTCAATTCACAGCAAAAGGGAAACACACTCAGTCAGTGAAACATTCTCCTAAGAGGTATTTAAAAATGAGTATATCTTCCAATGGCTAAAAATAGAAGAAGAGCCTCAGGTCTGAATAAACAAGGAAATATATCTCCATCAAAGGAACAGAGTAACTCCCCTCCATCTTTTGTGAAAATGGAGGATGTTACCAAAATGTCAGAGAAAGAATTTCGAACGTTCATGGTGAACAAATTCTATGAGTTGGAACAGAAAAGAGACAATGAACTACAGGAGATTAGGAAGTCATTCCAAGATATGAAAGAAGAAATGGACACGCTGAGAAAGAACCAGATGGAACTATTAGAGATGAAGTATGGAATAGAGGAAATCAAAAACTCTCTTGAAAGTATTAAAAGTCAATTAGACCTGCTGAAGATTGAATCTCCAATGTAGAAGATAAAACTTCTGACCTAGAAAAAAAAAACACCAAAAGGATAGAGAAAATAACAACAACAACAAAAAATAAACACGAGGGTAATATACAAGAAATACTAGACTCCATAAGATGCCCAAACATCAGAATACTTGGCATCCCAGAAGGTGAAGCAACTTATAACAGCATGGAAAATCTATTCCATGAAGTCCAGGAAGAAAATTTCCCGAGTCTAGAGAGGCACCCAAGTATCCAGACCCAAGGAATACAAAGTACCCCAAATAGAATCAACCCCAGAGATCTTCCCCAAGGCACATATTAACCAGACTGTCCAGGAGCACAGATAAAGACATGACACTAAAACTGGCAAGAGAGAAACAAGAAGTGACTTACAAAGGTCATCCCATCAGGCTAACACTGGACCTCTCAATGGAAAAAATGCAAGCAAGGAAAGAATGGGAAGATGTATTGAAAGTGTTAAGAGAGAAACAGTTTCAACCAAGATTTTTATATCCTGCAAGATTATCCTTCATATTGGAAAAAAAGATTAAAATTTTCTCAGACAAACAAGGCCTGAAAGAATTTGCCAACACCAGACCAGTTCTTCAAAAAACCCTGAAGAAAGTACTGTTCCAGGAAAACTAAAGAATTAACAGACAGAAACAAAGGAATAAAAGGCAACTAAGACAATGGCCAACTTAAACGTCGGGACAGGCCCAGTAACATTGATAATAACATTGAATGTGAATGGATTAAATTCTCCAATCAAGAGACACAGATTGGCTGAATGGATGAAAAGACAGAAACCCTCTATCCTTTCCTACAGGAAACCCACTTCATGGATAAAGACAGACATAGACTGAAAGTGAAGGGTTGGAAAAAGGTTTTCCATGCAAATGAGAACCAAAAAAGAGCTGAGTTGCAATATCAATTTCTGACAAAAGAGACTTTAAAACAAAAACTGTTCGAAGAGACAAAGAAGGGCATTATATTGTAGTAGAAGGGTCAATAGATCAAGAAGATATAATGTTTATAAATATCTATGAGCCTAACACAGGAGCACCCAAATATGTGAAGGAAAGACTGTTAGATCTAAAAGGGGAGATAGACTGCAACACACTAATTGTTGGAGACCTCAACACTGCACTTCCCTCTGGACACATCATCTAGACAAAAAATAGATAAAGAGATAAAGGATCTAAATGATACTATAAATGAAATGGACTTAACAGACATCTATAGAACTTTCCATCCAAAAACCACGAGATACACTTTTTTCTCACCCTCACATGGGACCTTTTCGAAGACTGACCTGACCACATCATAGGGCACAAAGCAAGCCTCTACAGATTCAAAGGCATAGAAACTATATCTAGCATCTTCTCTGACCATGATGGAATTAAACTTGAGTTTAACTGCAAGAGAAATCCTCAAGAACACTCAAGTACATGAAAACTAAATAACCTACTCCTGAATGACTCCACAACTACTGATGAAATAAAGACTGAAATCAAAAAATTCATGGAAGCCAATGACAATGGGGACAGGAGTTTCCATAATCTTTGGGACACTGCTAAAGCAGTCATAAGAGGGAAATTCATAGCAATTAGTGCACATAAGAGGAAGATGGAAAGAAGGCAAAAGGATCAACTAACATCATGCCTTAGAGAATTGGAAAAGCAACAGCAAAAAAATCCAAAAATCTCCAGGAGAAAGGAAATAATAAAGATATGAGCAGAAATAAATGAAATAGAAAATAAGCGAACTATACAGAAAATAAAGTAAAAGCTGGTTCTTTGAAAAGATAAACAAAATCGATACACCACTAGTGAGACTATTAAGAAGAAGAGAGAAAGGAACCAGGTGAATCAAATCTGCAATGAAGCAGGCAAAATAACAACAGACATAGTAGAAATACAAAACATCATTAGAGGATAGTATGAACATCTGTATGCCAAGAAACAAGACAATCTGGCTAAGATGGACGAATTCCTGGACTCATATAATCTACCAACATTGAGCCAGGAGGATATAGAAAGCCTGAATAGGCCCATAACAAGCCAGGAGATTGAATCAGTAATAAATAACTTCCAACAAAGAAAAGCCCTGGCCCTGATGGCTTCACCTCTGAATTCTATAAAACTTTCAAAGAAGAGTTAACCCCCATTCTGCTCAAGTTA
>NW_006203764.1:1966215-1969164 GCF_000334495.1 Tupaia belangeri chinensis
TAAATAAGAGCCCCAAAGCACAGTCCATTATCCCCAAAATAGACAAGTGGGATTACGTCAGACTAAGAAGTTTCTGCATGGGAAAAGACACAGTAATTAGTGTGAATTGACAGCCCTCAGAATAGGAAAATATTTTTGTAAATTATGCATCAGATAAGGAACTGATAACCAGAATTCACAAGGAACTCAAGCAGCTATTTGAAAAAAAGATGATCGGCCCTATTAAAAAATTGGGAGAATGAGCTGAAAAAACCACTCTCTAAAGATGACATACAAATAGCCAAAAGGCATATGAAAAAATGTTCAACATCCCTCATTGTAAGAGAAATGCAGATCAAAACAACAATGAGATACCACTTAACCTCAGTCAGAATGTCTAAGATTAAAAAAATAATAATAAGTGTTGGCGGGGGTGTGGTGAAAGGGGAACTCTCGGGGCCAGCAGGTGGTGTGATGGATAAGGGCGCTGGATTCCCACATGGCCAACCCTGGTTCAAGTCCTGGACCTGGTGGCTTGCTTTCTCACTTTCCCTCTCTCTCTCTCTCTCTCTCTGTCTCTCATCAAATAAAGAAAAAAATAACAATAACAAATTTAAATAAATAAATAATTCTTTAAAAAAAAAAAAAAGAAAAGAAAGAAAGGGGAACTCTCTTATACTGCTAGTGGGAATGTAAATTGGTCCAGCCACTGTGGAGAACAATTTGGAGACTCCTCAAAAATCTACAAATAGAACTACCATATGATCCTGCAATCCTACTCCTTGGTATCTACCCAAAGGACTGAAGAATTCTTCATTGGAAAAGTGCTTGTGCATCGATGTTTATTGCAGCACTATTCACGATTGCTAAGACATGGAACCAACTCAAATGCCCCCGTATAGATGAATGGATTGGAAAACTGTGGCATATAAACTCTATGGAATACTATTCAGCCATGAAACAAACAACAAAACCCTGTCTTTTGACAGAAAATGGAAGAATATGGAAGATTTACTGCTGAGTGAGGCAAGCCAGGCTATGAAGGAGAGACATTGTATGTCCCCACTTAATATATACCAAGTGTCCACACTCTATGACCGAAACTGACTGACTAAAGGATGTACAAACACAAGAGATGGGTGTGAATACCAGATGTGGTGTGCGTGGAGGAGTGGGGCCTGGGAAAGAACATTTGGAGGAGGGATACAGAGACAGGGCATTGATGGGATGAGGAGGTAATGTGTTATCGGTTGAAGATATTTTGATCAACTACATTGGAAAGAAATGTTCACATATTGAAAGGTTCACTTTGTAAGTTAAATAATGTGATTGAATGTATAAAAAATAAAATAAAACAATATTATTTAAAAAAAGACTTACATTTAGTAACTGTCCCCTGAGTAATTTAGAGCTGACATTGGTATGTTTCTCTTATTTATTACTTAAAAATAAACTATCTTACTCTTGAATTATAGAATAAAAACTGCAGGAAGCTATTTACAACTTTCTTCACAAACACAGGTATTGTCATTAACCTATGTTTTATTTTGAGTAAATTCATTATTCATTATTTCACATTATAAAAAGTAACCACACACACATATGCATTCACAAATTAGATCATCTTTATCATACATCAATATATTTTAAAAAACAAATATTTTCTAATATCAGTATAGTTATATGCTGATTGTATTTTGAAATAGAGAAGCTGACAATAGCTTCATACAGTATATCTCAAGAACTGACATTTTAAAATTAAGAAGTGTATATGTTCCACAGGCAAAGTTTGATGGAAATATTGGCATTAGTACAAATAAATGCTGTTGACGTAGCTTAAGCATGATAGCTTGGAATAACAGCTGATTCAAACTAGATTCATCATTTTAAATTAAGTAAGGACCGATACAACCTAACGTGTAAACGAAGTCTTTATAAAATAAATCCTTCTAGGAAATAAAGGAAATCATCAACCTATTATTTTTAAGGTATTAATAGCTCAAGGTTATCAGAAATCGTTGTAGAATTTTCACTGCCAAATTTAAATTTGAGAATGTCCAGGTACAACATATTGTCACTCTAATCATAGGACTGATGAAACTGCAGACAGCCACTCATACCCTTTTCAGTTGTAGAGTTATGAGAAATGCATTATTTATTTATTTATTTATTTTAACCTCCTAACGGCCCCTCCAAGCAATTAGCTAGCTAGGGCAATTTCAGCGGATTTGGACTTTCATATAGATTTTAAATGCTAAAACTCTAGAACAATTAAACAGCTGTTTCCTGCACAAGTAAAGGCAGATTTGCCTCTTCTGCAGCAGTAGCTAAAGCACATACCTAAAGTTGTTTTTCAACAAGTTGTTATACTTTGCTCTAACATTGGAATTCTGTAACCACATTATTATCCGAGAAATATATGTTATACCTCCTAGGGAATCTAATGTCAAATATGGAAAGTTTAACACAGTTGCCGCCATGTTTCTTTTCATTCACTTAAACAACAACAAAACCTTTTTAAAAAGCTTTAGCTTTTGTCCACCAATCACATTATTTCCAGCTGTCTTTGCTTTGCCACCTTCATCAACCAGTTGATTTAAGGATTGGATTTTCTGGATTTTCTTCAAATAGGAAGAAAAAAGGGGAGGAAAAGGGGAGGGGAGGAAGAAAGAAGAGGTGAAGGAAGAAGAAAGAAGAAAACAAAACATGAAAAATGTTACCCATATAATTCCACATAATGCTTACAAAGTAAAATTAAAGACATAGAATCTACTTTTAATAACTAATACAACAGTATTAACATTCTGATTAAGGGGAATATGAATTACACATCAAAAATTAATAGGAATTACCTTTAGCTACCCCAAACCCTGTGTACACCTAACATAGCATGTGTTAGCATGTGTATATAATTTCGGCCAAGCATGTAACTATAGTTGGGCATCCTGCTGCATCATTCATGCTTTGATA
>NW_006203764.1:1969543-1973533 GCF_000334495.1 Tupaia belangeri chinensis
TCATGCTTTGATATAGACTAATGGTGATTTTTATGATATTACCCTTTTAAATATTTAAGCTAAAAGAAACAAAGGCTTCAAGAATTCGGACAAGATACAAACAGAGCATAAAAGGAAACCATGGGGGGAAAAGAAGAATAACTTCAACTTGAAAGCACAAGTGGAGTCTGTAATATCTTCTGTTCAGTGAACCCACAACTCTGGGTTCTATGCTGTATTCATTTTTCTTTTTCACTGTTTTAACAGGCTGTCACTATGCCACAATCCCCTCCACCTCAGCCTGTCTAGTAGCTGGGACTACAGATGTACACTAATGTGCCCAGCTCCTAGGGTGGGCTGAAATCAAACCCAGGCCTCCCATGTGGCCTGAGTCTGACAAATCAACCAGCCCATGGCTGGGCCTGTAATAATAGTTTTTATTTTCCTCTTTTTTAGTTTGTTTGTTTCTTTCTTTCTTCTGAGAGAAACAGAAAGAGACCCTTGAACGAGTCTTGATGCCATTCCAGCCACAGCCTCAGTCAGCTCCAGATCAACTGCATGCAAACCTAGAACCTTCCCACGAAGATCAGCCCTCACTGACCATCATGTGTTAGCCCTGTGCCACGGCCAGGCCCTCTGCAGTGATACTTCTTCAGTGGCATCAGTAATGCCGTCTTTCTGAGCACTCAGTGATTAAATGCCATATAATTAAATTACGAGTTTATACCCAGTGTTCTCCCAGAGTTAAATCCCCTGAACACAAACATTTTGTAGTGAAAAAAAAATAAATAAAACAGATCTCAGATAGTAGTGAGAGCTATTTAAATGCTTCATGTTGATTCCCTAAGGTTATACTGTTTTCCCATATATAAGTCATCTTACATAAACTAGTTAACATATCAGAGTCACATGTGATAATAATCCCTTTTAATTTAGAATGTGACCTCATTACGGATATTTTATTTGGGGGTGGCGGAATTTACCTCTATATATTTTGTTTGTTTGTTTTTTATTATTATTTTATTTTATACATTCAATCACTGCATATCACTAGAGCCTGTAAAATGAATTTACCCAAGGTGAACACACTTCCCACCAGTCCAACTGAAGATATCATACACATCACCATCAACAGACAATCCTCCATTTCTGTGGCCCTCAAATGTCCTCTATTTCTCACCTTGATTCCTTTCCTCTCGCTCTCCCTCATCTCCTACCCTTTTCCCACACTTTCTCCATATCCGTAACTGTTTCCATGCTTCTATATCCTCTAATCTTTCTGTTCCCACCATAGAGTGCGGGCAATCGGTACGTATACAGTGGGGACACACAGTGTCTCTCTTTCATAGCCTGACTTGCTTCACTCAGCAGTGAATCTTCCATATTCATTCACTTTCTATCAAATGCTTACAAAGTATTTAAGTGGGAAAGAAAGTCCGCTGGGAAAGGTAGGTTATCACTCAGCAGTACATCACGTGGTTACTCACAAGGTAGCTTTCCGTGGTTGTGTGTCCTTACTTCCATTGCTCTTTAGATCAGCTGAGTTGCCTGTGCCACGGGAGGTACTTGGTAGGGGAGTATTAGCAGAAAAAGAAGTTGGAACACTACTGGAATTACGAGTCCGGAATGAATCATCTGAAAGTAATACATGTAGAATCAGGCATACTGAATATACTCAGGAAGATGTAAACCTAAGATGAAAAGGTTAACAACAGCTGACTTCTTTTAGTGAGAGATTTTTGTGTGCACCTGTGCTTGCTGGAGAGACAAAGAGACACAAAGCAAGAAGTCACCCCCGCCCCTGGAGGGTGAGGAGTGGCCACGTTGCAATCCCTTCTTCCCTATTCTCCTCTTGGGATTTTGGGCATGCATACAAACATGTCCAGTGTAAGTTTCAAGCTGCCAGGTCCAGGACTTGAGCCCTGGTCAACCACGTGGGAGTCCAGCACCTTAACCACTATGCTACCTGCTAGCCCCCTGACTTCTCTTTTTCTTTAATTTTATGAAGTTATACTATATGTAGAAAAAAGTGCAAGGTTTTGACATAGTATACTGCCTGAAGCCATCACCACAATCAGGCTGTGGAAACACCCATCACTACGAGGTATTTTCTCATGGCCCACTGTACTGTATTCCTCCTTTGCCCTCCTCCCTCTCCAAACCACTGATATGCCTCCTGTCACTATATATTAGTTCATTTTCTAGATTTTCATGTAAATGGAATCATATAGTATATATTTTTTGTTTGGCTTCTGTCATTAGCATAACTATTTTAAAATTTATCCATGTTTTGTATATCAATACTTCATTTCTTTTCACTTCTGCCTGGCATTGCTATGAATGTCAAAAGTCGTTTACCCATACTATCTGTTCATAGACATTTGAATTTTTTCCAATTTTTGACTATTACAAAGGTGCTATAAACATTGATGTACAAGCTCGTGTGTAGACATGTTTTAATTTCTCTTCAGCAAATACCTAGAGTAGAACTGCTGTATCATATAAGTCTACATTTACCTTCGTAATGTCCAAATTGTCCAGTTTCTTTTCTTCTTCCTCTTTTTGTATTTTTTGCATACCCACCAGCAATGTAAGGGAGTTCTGGAGAATTGGCTCCACATCCTCACACATACCTGATATGAGCCTTTTTAGGTGTGGACAACCTGGTGGGTATGAAGTGATATCTTCCTTGTGCTTTTCTTCCTCATTGCTCTGAGCCTGCATTTCCCTAACAATTAAGTGATCCTAAGCACTCATTTTTTATTTTTTGCCATAGGGCACATGCACTTGCCAGAGACAGAGAGAAAGGGAGAAATCAACCCTCAGGTAGGATAGCCAAGCCCAATCCCATCTCCTCTATTCTCCTCTTGGGATTTTGGGCATGCATGCACGTGCACCCAATGTCTTCAAGCCACCAGAATTCAAATGGTAGTCGGCCATGTGGGATTCAACTGTTTTAACCTCCATGCCATTTGCTGGTCCTATCTATCTACCTACCTACCTACCTACCTACCTACCTACCTACCTATCTATCTATCTATCTATCTATCTATCTATCTATCTATCTATCTATATTTTTCATTCATTCACGCGCACACACACACACACACACAATACATATATTAGCTTGCTATAGGGTGTGTGTGCTTGCCAGACAGAGAGTGAGAAACCACCACCTGGGCAAGTGGGAAGGCCAAGCCATAATCTTAAGTCCTCCATTCTCTTCTTAGGATTTTGGGTATGCACGCACACCAGCCTGGTGAGATTTTCAAGCTGCTGGGTCCAAGACTCAAATTGCTCAGTCAGCCATGTGGAATCTAGCCACCTTACCCTCCAAATCATCTGCTGGCCCCAGGCCCAACATTTTTTAATGTGTCTATTTGTGTATCTTCTTCTACGATGTTAATGTTAATTATTTTTTTGCCCATCTTAAAATTGTCTAATTAGTTTTAAAGACTTTTTGTATATTCTGGATACAAATACTTTGTCAGATTTTTGTGTTATGCATATTTTATCCCAATCTATGACTTGCTTTTTAATTTTAATGCTCTATGTCCAAGTCCAAATGTTTTAAATTTTGATCAAGTCTAGTATGTTCACATTCTTCTTTTATGGCTAGTAGAAATCTTCATTCCAAAATTACAAAGACTTTGTCCTATATTTTCCTCTGAAATTTGATCATTTTAGCTTTTATGCTTATATTTACAATGCATTTTGAGTTATTTTGTGTACAATGTGATATAGGGACTGAGATTCATATTTTTTTTGCTCCTTAGCTTTTTATGTATGGATTTGCAAAAGTTATGGCACCTTTTTTTTTTTAGAATTTTTCTTTTAGGGCAGTTTTAGTGTCCCAGCAAAATTCAGAGGCAGGTAAAGAGGTTTCCCATATATCCTCTGTCCCTACTGATGCATAGCTTCCCCCATTATCAAGGGCTCTCAGGTTGATTCATCAGGAAGTAGAGCCTGGTTGGAAAACCAGAAGGTAGATCTCCCTGTTGTAATTCTCCT
>NW_006203764.1:1973564-2058180 GCF_000334495.1 Tupaia belangeri chinensis
AAGAGTAGTACGTTTGCTGGAACTGGTGACCCTACATTAACATGGTATCATCACCCTAAGTTCATTGTTTATATTAGGGTTTGCGCTTTCTCATTTTTTGTAAAGTCTGCTTTATTTAAATGCTAGTAGTAGCAGCATATAGTGTTTTCACTACTGTTTCTTATAATACACAAGAAATTCTGAAGCTATTCAGTGTACAAATCCTTTCAAGATGACCTTGGGAGATTTACTTTCTTTGTATGACTAGCTGCCGTCATGTCTAATCCATAGGATCCTCAATGACATTTCCCAAAGGATCTTGATAAAATGAAGTTCTCAGGCCCATCCACAATGGCCCATGCTGCTCACTTGAAAGGTGTGTATAGGGACCAGCAGTTAGCGTAATGGTTATGTCGCTGGACTCCCACGTAGTCGACCGCAGTTCAAGTCCTGGACCCGGTGGCTTAAACTTACGCCGGGCGCGTGTGTGTGAGTGCCCAAGATCCCAAGAAGAGAATGGAGGAGAAGGGATTGCAGCGTGGCCATCACCCATGGGGGTGGGGGGTGATTTCTCACTTTCTATCTCCCTGTCTCTCTCTTTTTGGCAAGCGCACGTGCCCTATAGCAAAAACCTCTCAAAAAAAAAAAAGTTTATGTAAAGGATTTCCTGCACAAATGGGATCATGTGGACAGCCAGAATCAAGGTGCAAAGGCCTTCTGAGGGCACTAACACTGAGTTACTACCATGCTGGTACGGGGGTAGTCCTTAAGCATGTGGGTTGATACAGATACGGGTGGGGCTGTGTCCTTGGCCTTAAGGAATTCTAGTTTGGATTCTGACAGTGCAGTAGAGAGGAGAAGGAAGAGAATTAGAGAGGTAGCAACTAAATTTAAGGTTCACTCTTGATGGTATATAATCTATGGGTTTGGACAAATTTATAAAGACATGTATCCATCATTATAGTATGATCTGCTGTTTTTACTGTCCTAAAAATCCTCTGTGCTCCAGCTACTCATCCCTCCTCCTCCTCAACCCCTAGTCACCACTGACTTTATTTTACTATCTCTCTCATTTTGCCCTTGCCAGAATGTGTGTTGGAATTTCACAGTAGGTAGCCTTCTCAGATATGCTTCTTCCACTTAGTAATATACATCTGATACTCTCCCATATCTTTTCATGGCCTAATTGTTCATTTCTTTTTAGCACTAAATATCCAATTGTCTGTATGTACCAGTTTACTTATCCGTCCATCTACAGAAAGATACATTCCAAGTTTAGGCAATTATGAATAAAGCCACTGTAAACATTCAAGTGTAGATTTTTGCCTTAACTAATTTTTAAAATCCCATGGATAAATACCAACGAGCATAACTGGATCACTTAGTGAGAGTATGTTTAGTTGTGTAACAAGCAGTCAAACTACCTTCCAAGTGCATTCCCACCAGCAATGAATGAGAGTTCCTGTTGCTCCACATCCTTGTCAGCATTCTATGTTGTCAATGTTTAGGTTTTCGGCCATTCTAGTAGGTATGTAGCGGTATCTCATTTTAAAAATCTGCTTAATGTCACCTAATGATGTATGATGTTAAATGTCTTTTCATAGGCTTCTTTATCATCTCTATATCTTCTTTCTTGAGGTATCTGTTCAAGCCTTCGCCTTTCTTAAAAATCATATTGTTAGTGTTCTTCCTAAGTTTTAAGAGGGTGTGTGTGTGTGTGTGTGTGTGTGTGTGTACAGAGAGATATAATAGTAGTCCTTTATCAGATATTTATTTTGCAGATATGTTCTCCCAGTCTCAGGCTTGTCCTCTCATTCTCTTGACAGTATCTTTCACAGAGGAGTTTTAATTTCAATGAATTCCAGCTTGTCAATTCTTTCATGGATTGTGCCTTTGGTATTGTATCTAAAAAGCCATACCCAAGGTCATATAGTTTTTCTCCTATGTTATCTTCTACGAATTTTATAGTTTTGCATTTTATACCTAGGTCTGTGAATGATTTTCGAGTTAAATTTTGTGAAGGGTGAAAGTCTGTATCTAAATTCTTTGTTTTTGCATGTGTGAGTAGGTCCTTTCAGCACCATTTGTTGTAAAGACTCTTTTTCTCCATTGTATTAACTTTGTTTCTTTGTCTAGGATTAGCTGACTTTGTGTGTGTTAGGGAAGAAAATCTATTTCTGGGTTTTACATTCTGTTTCCTCCCTCCCTCCCTCTTTTCCCTCCCTCCCTCCCTTCCTTCCTTCCTCCCTTCCTTCTTTCTTTCTTTCATACTGTCAAGCATATGGTCTTTATTACTATAGCCTTATAGTAAGCCTTAAAGGCAGGTAGTGTTACTCCAACATTGTTTTTCTTCATTGTTATATAGACTATTCTGGGTATTTTTCCTCTCCATATACACCTTGCAATCCATTCATGATATCCACAGAACAATTTGCAGACATTTTTATTGCACTGACTCTAAAGACCAAGTTTGGAAGAAATGCATCTCCACACTATTGAGTCTTCCTAACCACAAATATATACATATATTCATTTAGTGTTTCTTTGATTTCTTTCGTCAGAGTTTTGTAGTTTTCCTAATTTATATTATGTATATATCTTGTTAGGTTTATATCTACATATTTCCTTTTTCTGAGTGCTAATGAAAATGGTATTGTGTTTTTAATCTCAAATTCTACTTTTTCAGTACTGGAATATAGGAAAGCAATTCATTTTTGTATATTAATCCTGTATCCTACAATCTTACTATAATTACTTAATTCCAGGAGTTGTTTTTTTTTTCTGATTCTTCTGGATAATAAGTAATAAATACTGATACATTAGTAACTAAAATCCATACTAGCTTTTATTTTACCTGAGGTCTTTTTTCTCTCTAGATCCTACCCTGGACAGATGCCACAATACATTTGCTTATAAGGTATACTTAAGCTCTTCTTGGCTTAAACAGTTTCTTAGACACTCCTTTAATGACTCTAACAGTTTGAGGAGTATTGCTCAAACGTTTTGTAGGATGCCACTGTATTGGAATTTACCTGATGTGTATAGTAATATTAAACTAGGGTATGAGTCTGGGGGAAGATAAGGGTAAAGTGCCATTTTCAGCACACCATATGAATAAATATGATGACATATTTGATCCATTTTTATATATTTCATTTTATTGCTTCACAATAGATCACTAGAAATGGGATTTTATGACTCAAAGTGTATTTTAAGAACTAGGATTTTTGATGAACTTTACCAAACTGCTTTCCAAAAGGGTTGCAGTGCATGTCATACCCACTAACAACGGATACATGACAGTTTGTTTCTCTGAATCTTTACTAGCATACTCTACATTTTTGGCCACAGTTTGGTCTGTGGGATGGAATGTTGTAATTGTTGATGGCAAAAATCATCCCACAATTAACAGTGGGTTCATGTTAAGTAAAAAGTATCCAATCAGGGGACCAGCAGTTAGCATAATGGCTATGTCGCTGGACTACCCCGCAGTCAACCGCAGTTTGTGTCCCAGACCTGATGGCTTAAAACTCACACCGGGTGTGTGTGCGTGCGTGCCCAAGATCTCGAGAGGAGAATGGAGGAGAAGGGATTGCGGCATGTCCATACCCCCGGGGAATGATTTCTTGCTTTCTGTCTCTCTGTCCTCTCTCTGTCTGGTGAGCGCACATGCCCTATAGCAAAAACCTCTAAAAAAAAAAAAAAAAAAAAAAAAAGAAAGAAAGAAAGAAAAAAAGAAAAGTATCCAATCGGGACTTCCAAACTATGACTGAGCTCTCCTTTCAGTTTTATCTAACATTATTCCACTCCTTACACCCACTCTACACTCCAGCCAAACTGGACATCTGTTGCTCCCTGAAAACATCAACATCAACCTTTGTTCATGACCAGTACTCTGCAATGATGTTATTCCATACCCATCTCTGCCTGTCAAAATCTTAGCTTAACTTAGGGTTCACCTCAAATGACATAATAATCTTGAAACCCATTTTGAATCCCATAATTAAATAAGATTTCTTCTCGACATGAACATCCAATACATTAATTAAGGTATTTACTTCTATTTTCTCTCTGTAGATGTATAATTAAATAGTGACTTTTTCTTCAGTTTGTATTTCAGTAAGTAGTAGAAACTAATAAGTAATGAGACCAGCAGTTAGCATAATGGCTATGTCACTGGACTCCCATGTAGTCGACCGTGGTTCGAGTCCTGGACCCAGTGGCTTAAACTCACGCCGGGTGCATGTGCATGCGTGCCCAAGATCCTGAGAGGAGAATGGAGGAGAAGGGATTGTGGCGTGGCCATCTCCCCCGGGGAGTGATTTCTCACTTTCTGTCTCTCTGTCTCTCTCTGTCTGGCAAGCACACACACTCTATAGCAAAAACTTCTCCAAAAAAAGAAAAAAAAGAAAAGAATAAGTGATAACCATATTTTTCTAATCAAGAACTCTAAGAAATATTTCATTCATCCTATAGCCCCTCCCAAAATAATACTGAACCCTTAAGACAGAATTCCTCAAATGCTTTAATAAAAGATTTGTCCTTATAAAATACATGCTTTTACTTAAGGCTTTGGATGTAAGTTTCAAGATCTGTAAACCATATCTACTGCCTTAATTCTCAAGGTCACTTAAGAACTAGCAAGTCACAAGCCAGACTGTGAAAGACAAGCTTTGTATGTCCCCACTTAGTATATACCAATTGTCTGTGCTCTATAGCAGAAACTTAATGTTTGGAAGGTGTAGTAGCAGGGAGGGCAACAGCAGATACTAAAGATAGTAAGGTTAGGAGTAATATGGGGGGATGGGTAATAGAGAGAAGGAAGAGAAGGCAACAGGGGAAGGAAAAAAAGTATATTTAATTGACCAAATAATGAAAAGCTATTTGCTGATGATAATGTATGTAGTAATGTCTTTGTCTTGACTCATATGCATGGTATTCATTCTGGAAAAAGCAAAGTACGCTGTAAAGATATATGTGATTAAATGTAAATTAAAATTAAAATTAAAAATTAATAAAGAAAAAACTAGAAAGTTAAAAACTAAATAAAACAGCACAAGTAATTAAAACTTTAAAAACAAATTCTATGTCAATATTTTTTGTTAAGAGAAGGTGGGACAGAAAGAGAGGTATTATTGACAGCATCTCACTGTGTCACCACCCTCCTGCCTCTGCCTCCTAATTAGCTAGGATTACACTTCTCATACCTGTGCCCAGAGTGATTCTATACTCTTGGCAAGAACTGTTACAAGTTCATGAAATAATATGCTCATTTACAGTTGGGTGAAGGACTCTCCAAGAAGGCAAGCAGAACCCAGTCAAGTCTGAAGAACCCCCCCACTATGCTCTTCTATAATCATCTGCACCATTGGCTCCAAGTTGAGCAAATTCAAACTGGGTTGCCACATACACTTAATTTTTAAAGGCACCCTGTATTATAAATAAAATTTTCAAGTCCTGAATGTTTCTTCATAGCTTTGCTGAGGTAAAATAATCAATAGCTCCAACTGCAAGATACAGTGAGAACTGTAGCTCAGAACTTTCTGTTGTTATAAAATTATTTTAGGTTGTTTATGATAATTAGAGTCTATCTTCTAGAACTATATATATTAGTAGATGACAATGCTTTAATGTTAGAAAAATTTTCTGTTCTGACAAATGAACACACTGTTTATAGAATAGCCAATGGATACATACATTATTCATAGGAATAAAAGAACACAATAAGTGGTAAGAGAAAGATGGAACTCAAAATGCAAGCTAAAAAGGTTTGTAAATGTAACTGAAAATCCTGAGCTCTTAAAATTTTCACACTTCTTCAGTCTCACTATTATTTACACACACGCACACACGCACACACACACCAGAGATCCATATTATAATTTTCAACCAATATTTTTTAAAAAGTTTGTAATTTTTCGCAATAAATTCTACCTTATTCATAATATAATTCTATGTTCTATTAGCAAACTTCAACCTATGAGTGAAACCTTACCTGCTGCTCATTTTTGTAAATGAAGTTTTATTGAAACACAGCCATATTTACTCATATGTACTGCTGTTTACAACGACAGAGTTGGTAATTTTAGAGAGACTAATTCGGCCAATGAGGACTAAAATATTTATTTCTGGCCCTTCACAGAAGTTTGCTTATCCCTGGCACATACTTTCAAATACAGACTATTACAAATGTTAGGCTGTAAATGACTTATGGTGAAGCCCTGTTTTTTAACTTCCTTAAAATCACTGCACAAATTTTTTGTCCATTTCCCTCAAACAATGGTAAAATCTATCCTATCATTTTTGTCTTTTCTCTCTCTCTCTTTTTTAATAGCCAGAGAGCGCACGTACTCATCAGAAAGAGAGACACAGAAAGAAAAAGAGAGGTGGGGCTGGCAGGTAGCGTGGTGGGTGGTTAAGGTCACTGGACTCCCACAAAGCTGACCACAGTTCGAGCCCCCGACCTGGTGGCTTGCTTTCTCACTTTCTCTCTCTGTGTCTCTCTGTCCCTCTCTGGTCAAATTAAAAATAAATAAAGTTCAATAAAATAATTATTTTTTAAAAAGAGAGAGAAAGAGAGGAAGAAAGCATCCTCGATGGGGCATGGTTGTTCCACAACCCTCCGCCTTCATTTCTTCGTCTTGTTGAGGTTTAGGATATACACGCACAGGCACCCCATGTGTTTCTCAAGCTGCCAGGGCCAAGATTCAAACTGCAGTCTGCCATATGGGATCCAGCTCTCTTAACCACTAAGCTATAGGATCAATCTCTTTTTCTCTCTTAAAATATGAAACTCTTGGGTCTTGACACATTGAAAACAAAATACTACAGTCAAGCACTTTCTCAATTGCTAGAGAAAAGTTTAATTTCTGAGGTAATGATAAAGGTATAAACTGAAGAAAAATGTAATATGTAGAAATAAATAGGTAATTTAAAGAAAATAATATTTTATTAAATTTTGCATATATTAAAAGAGCTTAAATTGCTACTTACCAGTTAGTGAAAGCACAGAAGTCTTTGCTAACCCTGAGACAGAAGGTGTATATCCTGCTGTTGGACTTTTACTAAAAAAGAACAGAATTTGGTTTAAAATACAAGGACATGCTTTCTTTCTTTCTTTCTTTCTTTCTTTCTTTTTTTTTTTTTTTTTTTTTTTAGAGGTTTTTTTCCTTTAGGGCATGTGTGTTTGCTGGAGAGAGACAGAGACTTGCCAGACAGACAGAGAGAGACATAGAGACAGAAAGTGAGAAATCACCCACCGGGTGGATGGTCATGCCACAATCCCTTCTCCTCCATTCTGCTCTCAGGATCTTGGGCACACACGCACACGCGCTGGCGTGAGTTTTAAACTACCGGGTTCGGGATGTGAACCACAGTCGACTACATGGGAGTCCAGCGACATAGCCATTATGCTAACTGCTTTCTTTCACTCTCAATCATCTAACAGAGGTTTTTTTGGGATTTGTTTTGTTTTTCTTGTTTTTGTTTTGCTATAGGGCACATGCATTTGCCAGAGGGAGAGAAAGAGAGAAAGTGACCCCCTTAGAGAGATGACCACGCTGCAGTCTCTTTTCCTCCATTCTCCTTTTGGGACTTTGGACGTGCACACACAGGCGCATGGTATGATTTTAAAGCCACCAGATTCAGGACTGAACCACACAGTCAGCCATATGGCACCCAGCTGCCTCCACTTACCTATGCTACCTGCTGACCCACATTACCTTTAATAAATGTCTCTCCTGTACTTCTGAAATATGCTTGCTGCTTTTCTCATTCGTTTTTTACATTGCAGGCCTCCCAACACTTACTTTGTCTATAATTTTAAAATATTTTCTTGAATTTTTGCTTTATCAGAATTACAGTTTTTCTTTCAATGCTCAGCCAGGACAGGTAAGATTTTCTTGGAAATATCTTTAGTTATAATCCCTTTTGTCCATCTTCAGATCACCCTATTGGCCAGGAACTCTAGATAGAACTATTGGTAATGGTCAAAAATATGGCTGAAAATCTGGAATAAGCTGTCTTTGATAAAAGAACATTTTTTTTCTGTAATGCTATTTATCCTTTTTTTTTTTTTTTTGGAGAGATTTTCACTGTAGGGCGCGTGCGCTCGCCAGACAGACAGAGAGAGACATAGAGACAGAAAGCGAGAAATCACCCCCCAGGGGGGATGGTCACGCCGCAATCCCTTCTCCTCCATTCTCCTCTTGGGATCTTGGGCACGCACGCACACGCGCCCGGCGTGAGTTTTAAGCCACCGGGTCCGGGACATGAACCGCGGTCGACTACGTGGGAGTCCAGAGACATAGCCATTACGCCAACTGCTGGTTCCCTAATGCTATTTATCTTGATAAATTATTTCTAAAGACATTTCTGTTTTACTAAAATTAGTTTGTCAATTGATATGGAGTTATTAAATATTACAAGTCTAGAACATATAAAACATCATAGAGAAACCAGCAGTTGGCATAATGGTTATGTTGCTGGACTCCCCCACAGTCGACCACAGTTCGAGTCCCGGACCTGGTGACTTAAAACTCATGCTGGGTATGTGTGCGTGCATGCCCAAGGTCCCAAAAGGAGAATGGAGGAGAAAGGACTGAGGCTTGGCCAACCTCCCAGGAGGTATGATTTCTCACTTTCTGCCTCTCTGTCTCTCTGGCAAGCACATGCACCCCATACCAAAAATCTCCCCCCCCTAAAAAAACCACAGTAATTTAATTAACACTGATTTTTTTTTTCTCATTTTAACTGTTAATAACATTGTCTCCTGGGCTAAAGGAGAAACCTGACATACATCCATGTTAAGACAGTTCGGTTATGAGCACTTTACCATGTGATCATGCATGCCAGTGCTTCTTCAGATACAGAAACAATATTAATAACAAGTGGCTGTACATAAGCATTTAGCAAGCGGGGCACATTCGTATTCATTTGGAAGTGGCACATGTGATACAGCACAACCTTCCTAACAAAATGATACATAGATTTCATGATGTTATTACACAGCGCCACGGCAGTATTCTTCCTAGAATGCCAGTATATCTATTTTATGCAACTTGGTTAACTTTTTAAGAAAGTAAAACAATGTTTACAGAAGAAAACTGATCAAGTATTAGCCTATTAAAAACTCAAAATTAATCTTGATTTTTATAATGTAGAGATTTCACACAAGTAAAGATGTAAAGACTATAACAGAAAAAGGTTAAAAAGTGAATAGTTGACGATCATACCTAGCACACTTCTCTAAGTTGCTATATTTTGCATGAAAAGCTTGATTATTGAAAGACTGACTTCGAATCAATTTGGACTTCTTGATTTCTTTGCCTAGAGTAATAAACAAAAAGTGCAACTGTTCATTTTTTTATTAATTTATTTATTTTTCATTTCATTTTCTTTTATACATTCAATCACATTATTATTTGCCTTACAAAATGGATATTTCAACAGGTGAACATCTCTCCCCAAAACAGCTTCAACAGACAATACCACACTTCCCTGTGACATCAATCCTTCATTTTACCCTTAGCTGCTCGAACCCCCTTGTCCTTTCCCAACTGCTACCATTTTCAGTACGACACAGGCGGGCTAGCTTTCTTCCCTTATTGACCTGACCAGGGTATCTCTTACCCAGAATACCCAGTAAGAACTACCTAAACAACTGCTGATAAAAGGTAAAAAGTGCTTTAGAAGAATATAGCTCATCTAACATAGTGACTTTACTTGCAATTAATTTGTATAAAATGATAATATTGTTATAATAGAAACATAAAATGAAATTATTTCTTACTTGTCGACGGGGTGGCAGTAGAGGGTCCAGGCGCAGAAATGGGAATGTTTTTGGGCAGACTTTGCGTCGGTGTCTTAGTGTCTCTACCTAAAATAAACTCTGTTTTAACTTCTATATTTTTCTGAGTCCTTATTAATCTCCGTAAATATACAAGAACAAAAAGAATATGAATTGTCTCTATCTAAGCAACACTCTTTTCCAAATATTCTTCCTTTGTATGTTTAAATACTTCATTGTTTGCTACTTAGTGTTCAATATCACAATCTTACAGCTGTTACAAACGTCAAGCTTTCCCCTTAAAGGATCCGAACCTTTTATTCTTTTTTAATTTTTTCTTCCATAGGGCACATGCACTCACCAAAGAGAGACAGGAGGAGACAGAGAGCAGAAAAGTGAAAAATCACCCTCCTAGAGGGAATAGTCACAGGCCTGGTGTGATATTCAAGTTACTGGGTCCAGAACTCTGACCACCGTCAGCCATGCAGGAATCCGGCACCCTAACCACCGTGCCACCTGCTGGCCCCCTGAACCTTTCACTCTTGGCCCTCTCACTTACCCCTGCATTCCTGATATCTATACCATACTCACCAGTCAATATTTAAAAAGAAGTTTTAAGGAATTAAAGGAAGTAACCCAATTCACATATCAAATTAAAAACCCAGCATGGTCTTTCAGAATATCAGGATGCAATATTACGTAACTAAGCGATGAAGTCATAGGAAAACTACTCACGTTTCTTTTCAAAGATTTTTTCACTCATAGGCCTTCCATCAGTCTGCTGCTTCTCTTTCTCTAGTTGTTCCTGTCATTAAAACAGTATCTTAGCATTAAAGGTACAGCTTAAATAGATTTAGGACATTGTTCTGATGAAAAATTAAGCTTTGTGAACTATACAAAATATACAAATATAGTTCATAAAAATGCCTAAAATAAGTTTTTTTTTTTTTCTCTATTAGTGTCTAGCAAGTTCAGGATTCTTTTTGATTTGCACTCATTTACCATCTATAGAATTGTACCCTTGAGAGGGCTTGTCAAACTAAAACAATGAGTTTGGTATCATTGTTGTAATAAACCTTGACTTTTCTAGAAGGTATTGACCTATTCTCATTAGTAAAATATTTATTTCTATTGGTCATTTCAACATCTGATTAGTAAATGGAAAAATAATCTTTTTCTTTAAAAAGATTGAAAGAAAAGGAAATGAACAGTCTCTTAGCAATTTTTAAATGTTTTATTGAAGTACAGAATACATAAAGAAAATACAGTTTTAAGTACATGGCTCAATAAATTTTCCTAAAGTAACCACACCTGTATAACCAGTTCCAAAATCAAGAAACAAAACATTACCAAACTCAGGAGTCCCTTAGCCTAACAGAACAAGTAGGCACGTAAGTCAATGAAGAGCAAAGTTTGAATGGACTCGGCATAACTGACATGCATATAAAACACTCTACACTCAACAAGCAGAGAACAGTCAAGTATAAAATAAAAAGATGGAAAAAGTTGACAAGGTACAATTAAACTATACAAAAATGAGCCAAATGGAAATTTTAGAACTGAAAATAAAGCACATAAAACTGAAAACTATCATTAGCAATGCTTAACAGAAGTATTTATTTTTCTCCATCTTTTCCTCTATTATCTTGATCATATTAATAATATTTTTCATAAAATCTTTGTCTGGTAACTCCAAGATCAGACTCAAAGATTTCTTCACTAATGGTCATAGCAACTTTATGTATATTTTCAAACTAAAAGTAACCCAAATGTCCATTAAAAGGTAAAAAAAATAAACTGTGGTGTATTCATAATATGGAACATTACTAAGAAATAAAAGGAATTACCTTTTGACACAATAATATGGATGAATCTCAAAATAATTATGCTAATAGAATAATAAGACCCAAAAAATGAGTATCTAATACATGATCCAATTTATATGAATTCTAGAAAATGCAAACTAATCTATAGTAACAGAAACTAGATTGGTGGTTGCTGGAGACTGGAGTAGAAGAAGATATACTGGTCATCGGAAAAGTCATGATGTATTTTTCTGTTTTCCTATGCAAAAATGCATCATGACTTTTCTGACGGCCCAACGGATTATGAAGGCGTATGAGAAAATTTCTGGGGTAATGGAAATGTTTGTTTGGTATTTTGATTGTAGTGATGTTTTCACAGTTATGTCTGTATCATTAAATTGTACATTTAAATATATGTGTTAAATTGTAAGTTAATTAGACTTCAATTTTAAAAAAAAACTTTTTTCTTGGTTTTACACTTTTCCTTCCAGTTCATTAAAAAAAAAAAAAATCCAGAAAATTTGTACTCTTCCATGGTCATTTAGGAAGACAAGAAAAGTGGTATAAAATGGAAAGAAATTATTTTTTAAGATTAATAACAAAGCACAGTTCATACTGGTCAGAAAATAGTGTATGTGTGTGAGTGTGTGAAAACTACATACCATTTCCAAAAGAAGTAGTTCTTCTCTTTCTTTCTCTTGATCTAACAAATCTTTTTCATAAAACTTTTTCTGAAACTGTTTAAAATGAAATCATGAAACATTTGTGATGAGTTTCTGCCAAGCTTACATTTTTTTCAAGATAAGGGAAAGATTAACCTTACAGCATCCATAGACATTTCCATTCTGTCCAGCTCTAATACAGTCTAGAAAGAAAGTTTTTAAAGTTATTCAACAATAATGAAATTAAATCAAACATTCATTTCTCAGAGACTGTTGTTCCACAGGAAGTTTCAAAAAAATAAGCCTTCTGCACTCCGTGGAAGTCCAAATCAGAAAATTCTGAAGTTCTGCCCAATTCGGAATTTATGATCAACGTCTACACATTAATGCCAAGATCCACTTCAACTTTTAAAAATTTTAACTCTAAGAAGAATGAGTCTAGAGGCATACTTTAAATGCATGCCATTTAACCAATTTCTAATCCTAGTATCAATCTTTTCTGAATTTTCAGAAACAGTTTTGAATTTTAAAATGTACTTTTGGCTAAATGTATATGGCGTAAGCTCTCACTGGGCTTAAAGTCTTTCATTCCCTCCCATAAACATTTTTTAATTATTATGATGACTAACCAATAGAAGACTGCCTCTAAAAGTATTCTCTCAAATTAGTAATTGTCTTTCAGAATACACTAGTTGGAAACAACTTATTCCTACTAAACAGTGGTCAATCTAATCCAGGGCTCTGTCTCTGATAAAGGGCAGTACTTCTAAAACTTATTCTAGAGTAACTCTAATGGACAAAATAAAGCACATTTATATATTCATGTGCTAAAGTTATATATTGCAAACAAAGTTTATTTCAAGCTTTATTTTTATACTAAATTTATGAAAAAATAATAATTTATCCCATGAACTATCACCTTTAAAAATAAAATTAATTCCCATATTTAAAAAAATAATTAGAGTGAACTATTCTATTTTGGTCCCAAAGCACTGTGTGACTTCTTCTGAGGTTTCCATACTAACACCTCAGGTTTGATAAATATATTGTCATGAGACATATTGACTTTATTATATAAAATGTACTTAAAATAAGAGCTATATGCCAGAATGATCCATTGTAGCTGAGTAATCTATTAATTTAATTATATCACTGTTATAATTACTTATGGGGTTAACTTGGATAATTTATTGAATTAATCAATTCTTTTAGAAAGAATTAACTCTAACTCATGTTTATTACTTTGGGAACTTAACACATCTGCTTAAACTTCTGTACTTAAATAGTAAGGACAGAAATATCTGGAAAAAACAAAGGGAGGTGTGTGCGCGCACGCACGTACATGTGCGTAGGTGTACGTGTTTAGATTCAGACCCATGTCCAACTCTGGGCATTTCTGGTGATTTCAGTTGATAAAAGGGGAATTCCTATTTCTGTAAAAATAAAATCATACTAATTAATACTAAGTCACAGGTCTTCATGTGACATTTGGCAAGGATTCCTAGAAAAGAAAACCAAAGGATTCTCTTTTCTCACCAGTGATACTAATTCACTTATAATATTTAAAAAATTAAGTTCTTTCACTACAAATAAATGCTCAAAATCTATGTGTCAAGTTCACATTCAGATTAAAGTAACCACTTTAATTTGACCTGATCTTATGAAAATATTAGTAATATATTTAGTATAAAGAGTTTTTGAAGACTATAAAGTATTTTAAGGTTTGGACTCCCTAACCCAAATTTTTACTGTTTGTTTTCCAACAGTCTCAAACAATCAAAGTAATAAGATTTCATGTTAAAACAAAAGGAAACAAAAAAGATACACTATTACATCATTTTAAAAGGAATGCACTCAGGGGTAGGTGAGCATCTCTATTCTAGTCTTGGCTCTGCCTTACTAATGTGATCTTCAACAAACTCATTATTTCTAGGTCTAGAGCTTTACTAAAGTCAAACACATGACTGAATTACCTCTTAAGACATTTCCAAAGCTAAATTTCCATTAAAATGACTTTCCCAATTTTATCAACAAATTTTACTGATTGTAATCACTTATAAACAAAGGTTGGCAAATGAACTATTCATTATTAATTAAACAGTGTTTACTGGGCTACCTAATATGCCAAGCTTTCCTTTACAGAGCTTATATTACTACTAATAAATGTTTAATATCTAACTGCACTTTAAAAGGAAATTTCCATTGACCAAGTCCTTCAATAATTCTTACTACCCTAGAAAGGATATAAATATTTGAACATATTGCTATCCTATCAAACTGTTTTATGAAGCTATGATGGATATTGTCTTTTTCAGTAAAGGTTTTTGCTTTACGACACATGTGCTTGCCAGAGAGAGAGAGGGACGGAGACAGTGAGAGGGAAAATGAGAAATCACCCTCCCAGGGGAAGATAGTCACGCTGCAATCCCTCCCATTCTCCTCCTGGGACCTTTGGTGTGCGCGTGCGCGCACACACACACACACACCTGGCGTGCATTTGAAGCCACCAGGTCTGGGACTTGAACTGTGTCAGCTGGGTGGGAGTCCAGAGACTATGAAACCACTATGCCATCTGCTGGCCCCAATTGACATTATCTTAATGAAAGAACTGCAACATTGCAAGAATGGTACTTACTCTTTTTACAATAGCCAGAACATCTTTATCTTTTTCTTGACACAGGAGTTTTCTCACACACATTTCTAACTGCTGAAGTAGATGCTTATCTGCAGGAATCTTCAGAGTAGATTTCACTTTGGGCAGTAAGTAACAAAGTTTCATTCTATAATAAGAACATTTGCTTTTGAGTGAATTTTATAACTAAGAATATAAGTAACATAAAACAAACCAAAAAAACACAAGTTTTAGCCTATGAGTTCATTTATTTATTCATACCACAAATATTTACGGAGTGCCTATTACATGTCAAGCATTCATTATTGCAGGTGCTGAATACAACAGTGAAAAAAAAAAAAACAGTGTGATTCTCTGTTTTCGACTTACATTCTAGTATAGGGTAGGGAAGAGAGAATAAGCACATAAATGTTTGTCAGATAGTGATAAGTTCTATGGAGAAAATTTTTTTAAAAAGACAAGGGAGAATCAGAAGAGGACTGGTGACTTCGGGAACTCCACCGTCTCCACCGTTTCCAGGTGCACAGAGCCCTCCCAGTTCCAGCTCCTTCCCCCACCATCTTTCCTTGCTCCCGTTAGATGGCTGCCATTGAAGACAGTGAGAACTGTCAAATAAAGAATTCAGAATATTCATAGTAATGAAACTAATGAAATACAAGTGGAAATAGACCATGAACTCCAAAAGATGCAAGAGAAAAAAGACAATGAGCTCCAGGAGAAAAAGAAGTCCTTCCACAATTGGAAAGAATAGACACCATAAAAAAGAATCAAATAGAACTATTAGAGATGAAGTTTGCAATAAAAGAATCTAAAACCTCCCTAGATTAGATCATGCAGAAGAGTAAATCTCAGATATAGAGACAAAACCTCTGGCCTAGATGGTCAGAGAAGATGCTGGATATGGTTTCTGTACCTTTGAATCTGAAAAGGTTGGTTTTGTGCCCTAACATGTGATCAATCTTTGAGAAAGTACCATGCAAAAAAATCACCAAAAAGATTGAAAAAGTACCCAAAATAAAATAAAATGAGGGCAATATACAAGAAATACTAGATTCCATTAAACATCCAAACATCCGAATAATTGTTATCCCAGAGGTGAAAAAACTAATAAAGGCATTGATAATCTGTTCTATGAAATCCTAGAAGAAAACTTTCCAAGTCTAGAGAAATACTCAAACATTCAGACCCAAGAAATACAAGGGACCCAAATAGAATCAACCCAAGAAGATCTTCTCCATCGCACATCATAGCTAGACTGGCCAAAACCACAGATAAAGACAAGATACTAAAATTGGCAAGAGAAACTTACAAAGGTTATCTCATCAGGCTAACATCAGACCTCTTACTGGAAACAATACAAACAAGGAAAGAATGGAAAGACATATTAAAGGTGTTAAGAGAGAAGCAATTCCAACCCAGATTACTATACCTGGCAAGATTATCCTTCAAATGGGAAGATAAAAAAAATTCTCAAATAAACAAAAACTGAAAGAATTTACTAACAGCAGACTGGCTCTTCAGGAAATGCTGAGGGGAGTGCTATACCAGGAAAACTAAAGAGATAGAAAGAAATTGAAATTAAAAATATATTAAAGAATAAAAATAAGAAGAGCTGGAATTGCAATATTGATTTCATACAAAATAGGTTTTAAGAAGACAAAAACTGTAAGAAAAGACAAAGAAGGACATTATATAGTAATAAAGTAACTGATTCATCAGGAAGATATAACACTTATAAATACCTATGTGCCCAACTCAGGAGCAACCAAATATGTGAAGAAAAGACTGCTAGATCAAAAAGGAGAGATAGATTGCAACACGCTAATTGTTGGGAAACTCAACACCACACTATGTCCTTCAGACCAATCATCTAGACAAAAATAAGTAAAGTTACAGGATCTAAATGATACCATAAATCAAATGGACTTGACAGACATCTATAGAACCTTCCACCCTCAAACCACAAAATATAAATTCTTCTCACTCCCATATGGAACCTTTTTAAGATCGACCACACTGGTAGGGCAGAAAACAAGCCTTTACAGATTCCCAGGCATAGAAACTATATCTACCATCTTCTCTGACCATGATGGTATTAAACTTGATATTATCTTTTGAAAGACCCCACAAAAATACACAATCATATGGAAACTAAATAATAACTTACTCCTTAATGACTTCATAACTACTAAAGAAATTAAATAGTTAATTTACTGTAGAAATTAAGTGGTTAATTTACTGAAGAAATTAAAAAGTTAATTTACTGAAATCAAAAGATTCATGAAAGCCAATGATAATGAAAACACAAGTTTCCATAATCTATAGGACACCACAGAAGTAGTTATAAGAGGGAAGTTCATAGAATTAGTTTACACAAGAAAAAGATGGGAAAGATGGCAAATGGACAACCTAACATCATGCCTCAGAGAACTAAGAAAAAAATACAAAAAATGTCAGGAGAAAAGAAATAATAGAATATAAATTCAAGCAGAAATAAATAAATAGAAAAATAAATAAACTATATAGAAAATAAATGAAAGCAGAAGCTAGTTCTTTGGAAAGATAAACAAGATTGACATACCATTAGCTAGACTAATTAAGAAAAAGAGAGAAAAGAACCAGAAAAATCAAATTCACAATGAAACACTCAATATTACAATAGACACAATAGAAATACAAAACATCGTTAGAGGAATGTAAGTGGCTATATGTCAACAAACAAGAAAACCTGGATGAGATGGACAAATTCCTGGACACATATAATCTACCAAGATTGAACCAGGAGGACATAAAAAGCCTGAATAGACCCATAACAAGCAATGAGATTGCATTAGCAATAAATAGTCTCACAACAAAGAAAAGCCCAGGTCTTGATGGCTTCACTTCTGAATTCTACAAAACTTTTAAAGAAGAGTTAATCCCTATTCTACTCAAGTTATTTTTAAAGATCCAAAAGAAAGGAACCCTCTCAAATTCATTTTATGAAGCCTCCATCACCCTCATCCCTAAAATAGACAAGGACATGACAAGGAAGGAAAACTACAGACCATATATCTCTCATGAACACAGATGCAAAAATCTTTTTTTTTTTTTTTGGAGAGGTTTTTGCTGTAGGGCGCGTATGCTCACCAGACAGACAGACAGAAAGAGACAGAGGGACAGAAAGCGAGAAATCTCCCCCCAGGGGGGATGGCCAGGCCGCAATCCCTTCTCCTCCATTTTCCTCTCGGGATCTTGGGCACACACGCACACGCACCCGGCGTGAGTTTTAAGCCACCGGGTCTCGGACGCAAACCATGGTCGACTACGTGGGAGTCCAGCGACATAGCCATTACACTAACTGCTGGTCCCCTAGATGCAAAAATCTTCAATGAGATACTAGCAAATTATATCCAACAACATATTTAAAAAAAAGGTTATATATCACGACCAGGTAGGCCTTATTCCAGGGATGCAAGGTGGTTCAACACATGCAAAGTAACAAATGTAATACATATAACAGAAAGATAACCATCATATGATTATATCAATCAATGCAGAAAAAGCATTAGACAAAAATACAACATATCTTCATGATGAAGATTCTCAGCAAAATCAGCATAGAGGGACATTTCTTAACACAATAAAAGCCATCTATGAAAAACCCATACCTAACATCATACTGAATGAGAAAAAGCTGAAAGCTTTTCCACTAAAAACTGGTACAAGACAAGGCTGCCCATTTTCTCTACTCCTTTTCAGTATGGTGCTGGAAGTCCTAGCCAAGATAATAAGAAGAGGAAATAATATGAAAGGCATTCAAATAGGGAAAGAAAAAAAGAATTTGTCTCTTCTTGCAGATGACATGACCATATACATAGAAGACCCCAAGGGTATCCATGATAAAACTCCTGGAAGTAATAAATGAATACAGTAAAGTGGTAGGACACAAAAGCAACATAAAATCTATAGCATTTTTACATACTAACAACAAGCAGACTGAGGTAGAACTGAAGAAAGTAGTCCCATTTACCATAGCCACAAAAAGTAGAAGATACCTAGAAATAAAGCTAACCAAAGAAGTCGGACTTATACAAGGAAAACTATGAAAATCTAAAAAAGAAATTGAAAACGACACAAAAAAGTGGAAGGACATCACATGTTGCTGAGTTGGAAGAATTAATATAATCAAAATGGCAATTCTACCCAAGGTAACCTACATATTTAATACAATCCCAATAAAATGACCAGAAACATTGTTCACTTGTTCACAGATTTAGTAAAGACAATCATAGAATTTTTCTGGAATCATAAAAGACCCCGTATTGCCAAAGCAATCCTTTGCAAGAAGAGTAGAGTAGGAGGCATTCTCACTCTCTGACCCCAAAATACATTACAAAGCTGTGATAATCAAAACAGCATGATATTGGCACAGAAACAGATAGGTGGACCAATAGAATAGAATAGGGACCCCAGAAATAAACCCCAAAACACACAGACAACTGATTTTTTTTTTTTAAAAAGTGTACCAGTCAATCCAGTGGGAAAAGAAAAATCTCTTTAGCAAATGATGCTGGGAAAACTGTGTATCTACCTGCAGGAAAATGAACCTCTCACCATTAACAAAAATCAACTCAAAGTAGATCAAAGAGCTAAACCTAAGACCTCAAACTATAAAACTACTAGTGGAAAACACTGGGGAAACTGGGAGACATCAGGGTACGCAAGAACTTCTTAAATAAGACCCCCACACATAATAATTCCAAAAATAGATAAGTGGGATTACATCCAATTAAGAAAATTCTGCACAGTAATTAGTGTGAATCAACAACCCTTGGAAGGAGGGAATATTTTTGTAAACTATGTCTCAGATAAAGTACTGATAACCAGAATACACAGGGAACTCAAGCAGTTTTCCTGGAAAAAAATATCAATTCAATTTAAAGATGGGAAAAATGAGCTAAACAGAACAAACAACTCTCTAAGGAAGACATACAAACAGACAAAAAGCACATGAGAAAATGTTCAACATTCCTCATTCTAAGGGAGATGCAGATCAAAACCACAAAAAAAAAAACCAATGAGATAGCACCAATCCCAGTCAGAATGGCAAAGACTAAGAAAACAAAAAATGGTAAGTGCTGGCAGGGATGTGGTAAAAAAGGAACTCTCCTTCACTGTTGGTGGGAATGTAAATTGGTCCAGCCACTGTGGAGAGCAATAAGTAGGTTCCCCAAAGACCTGCATATAGAACTACCATATGATTCAGCAATTCCTTTCCTAAGTATCTACCCAAAGGATAGGAGAATGCTCAGTTGGAAAAGTGCTTGAATATCTATGTTTATTGCAGCATTATTCACAATTGCTAAGACATAAAAAAGACCCAAATGTCCGTGAACAGATGAGTAAATTGAAAAAGTGTGGAACATATACTGTATGAAATACTACTCAGTCATAAAAAAAAAAAAATAGATAGATCCTGGCATTTGACAGAAAGTGGACAAATATGGAAGATTTACTGCTGAATGAAGAAAGCCAAGCCATGAAAAAGACACATTGTATGTCTCTACTTTATACTGCCTATCCATACTCTATGGTGGAAATGGAATGATTAGAGGATACGGAAGCATGGAAAATAGTTATGGATACTTGAGACAGTGTGGAAAGAGGGTGGGAGAAGGGGAAAACTGTGAGGAAAGAAATTAAGAAAAAGAGAGAGGTAAGATATTTATAGGGCACAGAAATGGATTATTGTCTGTTGATAATGTGTAGGGTATCCACAACTGGATTGGTGTGAAGTGTATTCATGTTGTGAAAAATTCACTTTACAAGCTAAGTAATATGCTGTGATTAAATGTATAAGATAAATTAAAATTTAAAAAGTAATAATAATAAAAAAGAAGAGGATTAGTGTATTTTAAAATGAATAGTCAAAGAGGCTGTCAGTGAAGATTTCAGTAAAAAGGTGACATTTAATCAAAGACCTAAATAAAGAAAATTCAAGAATGAGCCTTGTGTATATCTGGAAACTAGCACAAGAAAGAGATAGAGCTCCCCTAGGATGTTGCCACATAAGGGCAAAGTGGTCACTGTAACTACCCATGGAATAGCAGGAACCCTCAGTGTGCTAACAAGAAACCAGCTCATGCAGGTTTTTGTGGGCCAGTTAAGGAGACTGCTTTTATCTGAGTGTGATTAAAAGCCACTGGAGGGTTCAAGCAGAAATGTGAAAATGATACAATACAAAGTTTTAAAAGTATAATCTGAGTACTGTGCTGAAATTAGACCACAGATGGTAAAAGATAAAAAAGAAGCAATAGGGGAGGCCCTTGCACGAATTCAGACAAGGAATAATGGTAGACTCAACAAGAGGGATCGAAGCAGAGAAAGTGCAAAGTATCTGGATTCTGAATATATTTTTGTAAGCAACAGGATGTGCTGAGGGATTGGAGGTAGAGTGGAAGAGACAACAGCATTAATATTTTGACCTGAGCAAGTGGGAAGATAAAATAGTAATTTACTGAGATGGCGAAGACTACAGAAGGAGCAATTGCGGGTAAGGAGGATCAGAATTTCATTCTGGACAATGCCCAAGGTGTCTCTTAGATGTATAATGGAAATGCTAAGTGGGCAGTTGGCTCAATGCATCAGTTGTCCATGGTAGACGTCCATGCTGGGGAAGCAGTCAGGACTCCTCAGCATGAAGATGGCATGGAAGCCACAAGACTGGAGAGATCATTACAGGAGTGCAGCCAAAGAAGAAAAGAGATGAAATGAGACAGCCTGAAGTGCCACACAGCTTAGATTGTGTTATAAGGAAGAAACAACGATGAAGATGCCAGAGGGTACAAGGAAGTCTAGGAAATGAAGAAAGCCTTGCCCAGGAGGCATTTCCGAGGAGATGCTCTGTTTTGCTAGCTAAGACTCTGCCTCCTTGCCAGGGCTGGTTTTAGAGGGATACTAGGTGTTTTCTCTTTTGTGGTTACCCTATTCAGTCCTCTGAGTGCTCTCCAGATTACTATTTTTTATTTCTACTGCAAACTTTGAGATAGCACAATTCCAAATCCCATTTTAGAGCTTCCAGGATGCTTTCTCAGCTGAACCTTCAGTGACAGATTTTTCATATAAGATTTGCTTTATACTCAACCAAAAAAAAAAAAAAAAAAAAGATAAAGCAGATATTTTTCTGTTGCAAACCTGGAGACAGCTAATCCCATTCTAGAGTTTCTAGGATGCTTTCTCAGCTGAACTTTCAGTTGAACATTTTTCATATAAAACAAAATTTGCTTTTTATTCAACTAAAAATGGATAATTTGCCTTTTATTCAACCTTCTCTAGAATTTTTGTACTGTCAATAGCAGTAATTGTCTCAGTCTCATTCAGTGCTCATCACAGATACTGCTAAGCCTGGTAATGATTTCTCTAATTAGGAAGTCCCATTTTCTCCAGAGAAATTATTTCATTTCTGGCAGCTGGGGAGAAGGCTTCCCTGAATACCAATAGTCTTTTTCCAGCCTTGAGAGTGTCTAAGACTGATTTAAAATTTTAAGTATTCACTCAAAAAACAATAGTCTATACATACTTCCTTCTTTATAACCTAAGGCATGTCCAGGAAATATATATTCAGCAGAAGCTACATAAGCTATGGTAGTGACGCCATTTCTAAGGGACTCTTGAGTCACAAGATTATAAAATTCTGAAGGTCAGGGACTAGGCCTTTCAGGTACAATAAATTCTTCATGTAGTTATATCAGATGGTTATTCCTCAGAGCACTCTATGAATCAGGTACATCCGTCAGGAGATCAATACATAGAGAAGTTTTGTAACCTGCCCAGAGAAACACAGATGGGAAAGCTGGGACTTCAGGCAGTGTGGCTCCAAAAACGCTCCTCCTATTCTACATGATTCCGCCACCTCTGCCTGTGGTGGCTTCCACTGTGTTTGCTATAGCATCGGGGAAAGGCTTCTGTAACTACAAGCCATTGAGTGCATGGTGGTTCTGGAACCATTTGTTTGGCTGTCAACTGTCCAGCCTGGAGAGCAGGAACCAAGGTGAACTGCTACATGATAATCCCATGAACTGCCAACATTCATGGACTGATACTCAATTAATCTGTGTTTAGTTTTTCAGTTGGCAGATTGCTTCCTTTTAGAGTCGGTGCTATGCTATTAGTCACATTTACCAGAATACAGATAGTTTCATTTCCTTTCAGTTGTTTTTTTCTTTTGCCATAGGGCACATGCACTCTCAGAGGAGAGAGAGAGTTGTAGAGAGGAAAGTGATAAATCAACCCCTGGGGGATGGCCATGCTACAATTCCTTCCATTCTTCTCTTGGGATTTTGGACACACACACATACGCACACATGCGCGCATGCATGATTTTCAAGCCACCAGATCCAGGACTCAAACCACAGTCGATCCTGCAGGAGTCCAGCACCTTAACCGCCATGCCACATGTTGGCCCAAGCTTTTTAAATTATTTTTGTCGATTGCTTGCTAAATGATCATTGATCATATTGGAAGCTGCTTTTTTGGAATCATAACTTCAGTTTTTAAAATGTTAACAATATGGTCAGACCTACTAGCTGCTTAGGAGGAGCAGAATTTCCAACAAGTTCTTCAGTATCTCTCTTTTCTATGGATCTGAATTCATATTTGGAACAGGGATATAGAGCTTAAAACACAGACATCTAATGGCTTCAAATTAAAAATTCTTTTCATTCTATTATCAAATGTATGAATAGCTCATAAGTAAGAATATGCACATACTTAATGCCACTAAACAACATACAAATTTTAAATGATAAAATTTATGTTATGTATATTTACCATGATTTTTAAAAAGAAAATAATACACTTATTTTGGGGAGAGAAAAGGCCAAGTATATTTATTCTTTTTAAAATTTCTGTGTGACCAGTAAATGGCATAGGGATTACATTGCTGGACTTCCACATGGTTAACCATGGTTTGTGTCATGGACCCAGTGCCTTGAAACTTATGCCGTGCACATGTGTGTGCATCCCCAAGATCCCAGGAGGAGAATGAAGGAGGAAGGATTGAGAAGTGGTCATTCCCTTGAAGGGTGACTTCTCCCTCTCCCTCTCACTGTCTCTGTCTCTCTGTCTCTCTCTCCAGTGAGCACATGTGCCAAAAAAAAAACTCTAAAAACTCTAAAATAAATAAATAAATAAATAAATATTCTAAGCAAGTCATTTTTAGGCCTGTTCCATCTAATTTACCAGTTAATCAAATCCAACTAATAATGACTATATTTTTAAGTGTAAGGCAGTTGAACATAAGAGACAAGACAAAGACTTCAAAGTAAACTCTATTTCTCTAAATAACTGGGCCCCTAAAAATAGACAGATGTTCACTAAGCCAATTTTGAATTACCACAGCTGCTTTTTTAAAACTAGTCTTAATGATAGACAGATTAATAATATCTACTTGACCTTCTCCTAATGCCTATATGTGTATTCAAATGGAAACAGAGCTTGCCAATCTGGCTTTGACCTAGTATTGTCTAAACCTAATAAGACAAAATCCAAGACAGTGTTGAAAGATTTTCTAAATCCTATTCATATACATTAATGAAGACTACTAAGAATTTCAAATCCAGCATATATTCTCTGCTTGAGCTTTTAATTAACCAAGAAAAAGATTCTAGTATGTTCAGTGTAGAAGGTCTAAAAGAAATACAATATTTTGAATCTTTTCTTGGCACAGTAACATACCTCACGTTTGCTACAGGATCATGTGTCAATTCAATAGCAGGGAGAAAGAAATATTTACAGAAAAATGATTTGGAAAAGATCTCTATAATAAATTCACAAGTATCCAAAAATCGAAGTCTATTCCAATAACTTTTTCCTTGGCCCAGTTCTAAAAGCAACAAAAATTATAAGTTAATTTTTCTTAAATGAAATGACATATGACAAAGTTAAACACACAAAATCTACAACACATTTCTTTGTAACCATAATTTGTTTAGCAAATATAAGAGATTAAAATATATAAATATGGTATATGAAATTTATAGACCTCAAAATTATTGACACCTCAAAAACCAGCAAAAAGCTTCATTAAATATTGCATTCGATCCCATAAGCAAACAAGCATTTATTTATTTATTTATTTATTTATTTATTTAGATTTTTGCCATATGGCATGTGTACTTGTGGAAGAAAGAACAAAGACAGAGAGAGAAAGAGAAAGTGAGAAATCACCCCCAACCCCAGAGTGGATGGCCCTTCCATTCTCCTCTCAGGATTTTGGGCACACATGTACAGGGCCTGGCATGTTTTTCAAGCCACAAGGTCCGGAACTTGAACCGTTGAGTTGGCCACACAGGATCTGGTGCCTTACCCACCATGCCACCTGCTGCCCCCATAAGCATTTATTAAGTACTGAATGACTATATCTACTATTTCTCGGTCACCCACTACGTGCAAACTGCCACATTATCTCATTTAACCTTAAAAACTAATAAACTGGGATGTACATACTTATCCCTCCCAAAAGGTAATGGTACTGAGAGTGAGAGACATCAAAGAAATATAGCTGGCATATTCAGAGCTAGAATGCAAATACAGGTCTATCTAATTCTAAAATATTTTAATAATCAAGTTAACTCTTTTCTTCCTTTTGTTTCCTTAAAAATCAAAACTTTGAAGTAGATAAAGTCATATGTAAACAGTATTATTAACCAGGATCTTCTTTCAAAATAAAATTGATTCTAAATGTGAGGGTCGGCAATTTAAAAATTAAAATAGAGTACAAAAAGGAAGGTTAACATACACCAAGCATACTTTTTCTTAAATGGAATTTGGTAAGAGTACTCTAATATTTTGAAAAGTGACAATCCAATGGTAAACTCCAATAACCAGAAAATCCCAGTATTTGCCTATGGTGGAAAATAAATATTAATAAAAGTATCAAGATATTCTGGTAAAAGTAAATGTTCAATAGTTAACAAATTCACTAAGTATATAAAAATGTGTACCACTATTTCTAGAATTAATACATTAACTAAAGGTTGTTGCTTTTATTTTAGCTCTTAAGAAAAAGTATGTTTTTATTAATTAACTTAGTTTCTTAAAACATTATAAACTACCTAGGCTTTTTAGATGTATACTTCTATGTACTATCAACTCTACTCAGAGGGAGAAAAACACTCTGCTAATTCTGCTACTATAGAAAGTAAGGAGCCAGCAGGTGCTGTGGTGCTTAAGGTACTAGACTCCTATATGGCCAACTGTGGTTCGAGTCTCAGATCTGGCTGCTTGCTTTCTCACCTCCCTCTGTCTCTCTCTCTCGTGAGTGAGTGCATGTGCCCTATAGCAAATTTAAAAATAAAAGAATAATAAATCAATAAAATTGAATAAATAATTATTTAAGGGGGAAAAATGGAAAGAAAATAGGACCATAAATGGCTAGCCCAGGGCATACTGGTAAAGGGTGGCAGATTCCATGTGGGCAAATGGACAGTTTGAGTCCTGGCCTGGCAGCTTGAAAGGCACACAGGGCAAAGCCGCGTGCATGTCCCAAACCCTGAAAGGAAGGAGAAATGCAGGAGAGGGGACTGAGACATGACCGTTCCCCATCAGGTAGTGCTTGCTTGCTCACTCTCTCTCTCTCTCTCTCTGTCTCTCTCTGTCTCTGTTTCTCCTTGGAGGGCACATGAGCCCTCTGGCAAAAAAAAAAAAAAAAAAAAAGAAAAGAAAAGAAAAGAAAATAGAACCAAAAATTAGTAGATTCATAGATACTCTATTTACATCTTAGTTCCAAATACTAATTCATCAGGGTAAAAACTGGGCTTTCAACATAAATGTACATATTTTAATTTCTGAAATGTAGACATTCACAAAAGATGACTCAGAGTAATTATTACTCTCATTCATCACCAATCTGAGCCTAAAGATTTCTAAAACAAACAAAAATTAACCTATGAAAAGCAAATAAAAGTATACACGGATATTTACCAACATTAACCTAATTACTCATGCCAAAATGATATATAATGTAAGTTGTATGTATGGCCAACTAGTTAAGTTTGCTTTTTTTCCCGAATGATGATGATTACTTACGTTCAATTAATTTTTGAATGACCTCATGTCTTTGTTCTTGTTTACGATTGTAACGTAGAAAAATGCATAGAGTTCGTGAAGCTGCCTTTTGGACAGGTAGGACATTCTTTAAAAAATAAATAAGAAATATAATTACACTAGCTTAATACATATTCTACATAATTTGGTCCCACCAAATCAATTTTTCTATTGACTAAAAGTAAGGTGAGTAGTCATTGCCTACTGAATGACTAAGCCAATATTCTTCTGGAAGAGTCTTCATAACTTAATGTTAATCTCTCAGGCAAATCAGCTAATACAGCATATTACAGACATAATTTATGTTTCAGGAACATCACTAAAAATGTGCCACTACTAAAATATAAACTTAGAGACCCCATGAATAGTTACAGTGGTCAATCTAGCTGTTCAACCTCAATATTGAGATCTCTGGTCTATAATACAGACAAAACTTAGGACACTACGTCAATCACTCTTACCAGTATTCCAACCAATTTTGTCCTTCAAATTTCTGTCACTCCATGGTACAGAGCCTTAATTCTAAGTGAAATCAATCATTTATCTTTACTGAGTTTGGTTTCAAGCCATGTATTAGAAAAAAACTCTCTCAACCAGGTATATTAGGTTTAGTATTCATTTGTCCATTCATTCAACGGAATTTATTGGGTGCTTACTACACAGCAAGTACTTCCTGGGTGCCAGGAATACAACAGTGAAGAAAAGAGACAGATTGTATTCTCATAGAATCTGTATTCTGTGGGAACATTTTTTAAAAATTAATCTGTTTGGGACCAGCAGACGGCATAGTGGTTATGTCACTGGATTCCCATGTAGTCGACTATAGTTAAGAGTCATGGACCCAGCAGCTTAAAACTCACATCAGGCATATGTGTGTCCGCAAAATCCCAGAGACAAATGGAGGAGAAGAAACAGTGGCATGACCATCCTCTCGGGACGGGGGGGGGCGGGTGATTTCTCTTTCTGTCTGTCTGTCTGTATCTCTCTGGCAAGTGCATACACCCTATAACAAAACTCTCTCTTAAAAAAATTATTCTTTAAAATAATTTAATATCCAGTTCATAATAAATTTTTATGAATTATCCCTCAAATATATTTCACAGTTGTTTCATTTCATATAGAACCCAATTAAGATCTACACCTTGTGATAAATGAACACATAAATATATAGTATGTCAGGGATGAAAAGTACAAGAAACCAGCGTTGAGGGAAAGAAAGTGACGGAGCTGGTGGGCTGCTATGTGGATACAGCGGGCAGGACCAAGGCCCTCTAATCAAAACGCTTTGTGCAGAAGCTTGAGCAGTGTGTCAGTCTGACGGTACGTGAATGTCAGAAGCTCAAGCACCAGAGAAACAGAACAGTGAATGCGGAGGTGTGATACAGGTTAAGTTTGGCCACGTGAGGAACAGCATGGAGGCCAGCATGAAAGCAATGGAGACTGAGGCTGAACAGACAGGTGACTAGATTCACCACACACGGGCTCTGGAACTGGACTCCAGACTACATCCTCTTGGGAAGGGTTTCAGTAAAGGAATCACTTTTTCCCTATTTTATTACAAAACAAAATTTTTAAGTACGAAAAGGCGAAGAAATTATCAAATGAACTGCATACCCATCACCTGGATATAACAATGAACATTTTGCCATATATTTGCTTTTTGTTTCATTGTGCTACAGAATTTTAAATGACTGATGTCACTGTAGTTCCCAAATCAACCATGAGTTCAAAAGATTTAGACAAAAGGTCCTGGACTCACATTTGTCATCATGATTGTGAACATTCTTTGTAAGAAACGATAATAAATCTGATCACTTGATATGACCTGTGGCAGACAGGCATACTTCTGCAGTAGCTTCTCATGAGTTCTCCACTTCAAGGAGGCTGCAGCTCGCTGTTCAGCAGCTGTGAGTGCTGGAATCAAGTCGGGTAGAGAGGATAACTGAAACAGACAAACGAGGGTCAATATACATACATCAGTGGCCGCTTCCACGTTCTTACAGTCCACTGAAGAGTGGAATATTCTTGCTCACTGCAGAGTTTAAGAGGAATCTCAGTTCTCACAGGGAGATAAGTATCTGGAGAAATCAAATACTTTAAAGAAGTTCATAAGTAAAATGTATGGTTAGTAGAAATCAAATATTGAAATATAGACTAGTATTAATCATTCTTTCTGTCAGACTGATTACCATAGCAACAACTCTTTTAATTAATATGTATTAAGCCTCAAAATGTCAGTAAGCCTTAACCTTCTAATTCCTTTTGTCCTCACTATTTGCTATTCTTGAATTTTTTATTAATGTCAATGAAAACTACAAATATGAATATTAAGCTCCAAAGATAAATGAGAATCATGGTAATACAAGAAGTATTAATATAAAAATTGCAGAAGAAATTCAAGCTCTTCAAACTCTAATAGATATTTAATGAGCACCTACTATGTGGGAAGCACTATTCTAAATATTTTCTCCACATTCTCTGATTGATTCCTTACAACAACCCCACAAAGTAGGATCACATAAAGCTGAGAAAAATTTTTGATAAATAGATTTACCTTATTTTCTTGAATACTGCTTTCTCCACAAGTAGACATAAGTTCCAAAATTTCTGGAAGATGATCTATAAGAGCATCTAGTACCTTTTAATAGACATATTGATTACTCTTACAGTAATTACTTTGTTCTAGATTAGCTAATTCCACATGTCAATTTTTACACAGAATACTGTTACCTGCCAAACAGTAGCTTGAAAGTTTCTATATTCTTACTCTGGGAAGTCTGAGAAACATGATCAATCGCCTTAACCAATCTACCTTTCAAAGAGATTAGTACACTTGCTTCTTGATATTGTTTAGTCTAAATATGAGACAGCTGCCTCTAGGCAGCTAGCATGCTGTAAAATCACCTTCTAACTTTCAGAGACAGTTCAAACCAGCTAATAGTCTCAATGTTTATCTATATATTGATGAGCTGGTCTTGGCAAGCTGGAGTCATTTAAGTGAATGGGATATACTAAATACAGCATCAAAATAAAAGTGTTTCAAGGTCTTTGTAAGTATATACTCCCCAAATAATGCTAGGAAAAAAATAAAAGATATGAAATGTGACATATGATTACAATTGTGTGAAATAAAAATCTTTAGGTAGAAAAAAGTGTAATATTTATAAAGAAAAATAAAGTAACAAAATAGCAACAATGAATGGAATTGAAGTTACTTTTTTATCTACTTTTTGGAGCTTTCTAAATTGTCCTTAATAAATAAATATACATATACATTTTAAAGTTTAAAATATTCTAAACACTCATTTTTTAAAAAAAAGCTCTTCTCAGTTTCCAATCTATGATGCATTTATTTGAAGTTTCTGGGCTTCAAAGATAAGAGTTCATACAATTTCTAGGAAGGCATTGATGTACTTAGACTTTACATAAAAGAAGTAAAAAACAAAGAGTAAGAAGATCTTACCTCCAGTGATTCATCTTGTAACAATGTTATTAGTTCTTTATGTATTAAATATACTCCAGAATTCAGAAGTTTAGACACCTAAAATGTAGCAACAAAGTCTCTCAGATTTGAGACTACTAGACATATAAAGGTTATAATAATAATTTAAAAATATACCTTTGTTAGATGCTTCTTCTAAAAGAAAACTGTGTTACAATAAATATAAAATTAGACTTTTAGAAAAGTTATTGCATACATAACCAGCTTTTTAGTGTGTTCCTAACAGGCTGGAGAGCACGGATACAGGAAGACAGGGAAGAAGTGGGAGGAAATACACTGAAGTCTTGAATTCCACATCACAATGTGAAATCCCCGGACACCTCCAGTTCACATTTTAAAATCACAGCAGCCAACAGGGTCTTAAAGGATACCCCAGGCATGTGAGTGTTTTTCCCAATTCAGAGTTTCCCAGAGAGGGCAATGTCCACTGACAGCCTATAGTGACACTGGGGTGATAAAAACTCCCAAAAACGCGAGGCAACTCTTTTTTCCCCTCAAAAACTTTAATCAGCATAAAAGGAGTTGAGAGAGTCCAGAAAAAATCCAGCTCCTCTCATAGAAGTTTTATTTTGTTTTGTTTTGTTTTGTTTCCCCTCCAAACAAACACAGGGCCCACAATTCTAGATTCACCAGTTTCTACTACCTTTTAAAAAGAACACACACGTATTGGGCTTCAGTAAAGTTTTATTTTGGGGGGGAAAAAATTCCTGGATAAAAAAGTATTTAAAAATTCTTTGCTCTAAAAGGTCGTTTCTGACTTGTTGAAAATAGTGTCAAAATACTTTTCTGAAAAAGAAGAATAAAGTTAGAATATAGTAAACTGGTTATCAGAATCTAGCATTAACACTGTTAGGAAAATTTAAATCCACTAGTATTACCGTTATTCTAAAAAACAAATCTAGATTAACCCTTCATTTTATGAAGCTGTACATGATTCTTAGCCTACCTTTGTTGTATGATTGCAAGAACATGAGAACTAGTCATTTAGCAAACAAACCAACGATCTCTAAACTCACCCGTATTCATGAAATATTGCTGTATACATATACATTATATATTTCAGCGTGTTTATTTCTATGGTGCTATGTTATGTCTATTATAAAATGTAAGTAAAAAAATAATAAAGGGATGAGACCAAAATAAACATAAATAGAAGGTCTAGTATTTCATAATTCTTGGATTCTGATTCTGTACAACACCAGCTAAAATTACTGATCTAACAACTACATATGCACACAGTAAGCAAGCCTACAGGTCTACTCAGTACATCCTGGAAGTGCCAACTACCCAGTGCCCTCTGCATTCTCCCCTCCACCAAAAGCAGATTTCTAAAGGTATAGCTACAAAGATGATATAATTATGCAACACTGAAATTATTTTAAATAATCACATCATTTAAAGAAATTATTTTCTAGATTTTGTACAGTGAACCCATCTTTCATTCATAACAGATAAAGCAGTACTTTGAAGAAGAACAAGTACCACCCAAGAGTCAAAAGAATTTTAACATTTAGAATGATGCTATGAAGATCCTGTATATTTTCAGTTAATCTAACAAAGGATTTATGCAGGAACCCTGCAAGAAAAGGGATAAAATATTCCCATTGAAAACAAGAATTTTTATAAAGAAAGGAACTATTTTATGATGCCACTTAAAATGGTGACGGTTTTGAAGTAAAGTTATAGCTTATGCTGGCTTATGGCGATGATCACATACAAGTGTTTATTGTGATCATCCAAGAAACACTCCCAATTTCAACCTCAAGGACTGATAAGTTAATTACATTTATCATAAAAGTTTCGATTCACTTTTATTCTTATTTCATGGAGATCTACAACAACTTAATCTAAAAACTGCTCATGAAACGTAATCCATTTGTAGTAAAAACAAGAAATTTAAACAACTCGTCTCTCAACTTTCCTTTTGTTCCCAAATGCTTAAGTTTAGGTGTTAATATTAGCTAAATGTAAATACCATAAAGCAAATGGAAACTGATTTTACATCCAAATCTGCAACAGCCATATCTACCACAATACCTGACTTAAGCAAAGTGCAGAATGAATAGGTTAATAAATGATTAAATGAATATCATGTACTTATGGAAATGGATTCTGCAAACATACTAAAAAGAGACGAGAATTAAAGGAACTTTAAAATAAGATTTCTGACTAGAGCATTCAAGGGAGTCTGTATTTTATATCTGTAAACAGAAGTGTACAAATTATCAAAAAATCATCTAGTATACTTTAGTAGAATTAACAACACATGTAAGGTGGTATCAGTTCTTCAGACTTACTTCATAAAAGCAAATAGCAATAGTGTATCTGACTGGTACTTCAGGGTCATGACAAAGGCAGAAGAATGTAGAATAGAGTTCCATGTGGAAGTTTTTAGGATCAACAAAAACAATCATGGCCTGGTGGAGGTGGAAGGGAGGAGATGAATGGGAAGGAGAGAAAAACATGCATCAATACCTAATATAATAATCATTTCACTTAAACTGAAATCATGTCTTCTGAACTGTAGTTTAATTAGAAATCATACTCAGAAGATCCAACTGCATGATATCATTCTGATTTACACATAGCAAAAAATATAAAATATACATTTTACAAATTTTACTCAGTATGTTATATATGCCAGACATAATGCTGAACAACAAGTGTCAAAAATGGCAGTATTTTTAATGCTACCTATTCACGTATTTTAAAGTTATCATCGAAATGCTCAGCATATATAAATATATCATTTATTACCGGAAAGTTATAAGCACAGTTCTTCCGTACTGAAATATATTTCTTTTCCTGCTCTAGGATTTGGGGTAGAATCTGGTTTTCATTGTGTCCGTTCTCTTGTTGCAAACCCAATGTACAAAGTTTCTTATAAAACTCCAAAAATCTCAAGTGTTGATCTGGAGTAAAAATACCTAAACAAATGCAAAATCTTTGCTCAATATTTCAACTGAAAACAAAACTTAAAAGGAGAAAATCATATCATCAAAATATAACTGGAACTAAATATTTAAATAAATGGTTAAGATAGTTCATAAATAAAATAATGGGAAAATAACTATTACAAACAAGTCATACTGTTTCACCTTATGTTAATTTTATAATTTTAATTTTATAATATGAACTATAGATTATAGAAATTATGCTTGAATTAACTTCTACAGCATGTGTAATAGTATAGACCATAAATAATAATAATTATGTGGCTACCTATGTAATTGTTTATTTATGGTAAATATTCTAAAACTGTCTTCAGAAAAGATGTCTGTGTATCTGTAGAGAAGCTTACAAATTGAATATGAGAGCTACCAAAGTAAATTCAAAATCTTTGATCAATGGAATAGTTCCACATTTACTATCTCAGGGAATTAGGAACTCATATTTTCCACTACATTTTTTAAATGGTCTACTAAATGCCTACAATTGACATAATGAAAATGTGTTACTTTGCTAGATGGTTATACTTAATTTTCACATCGTAAGTACGCTAAGGAGTAATACATTCAAAATTCTCAGAGTTATGGCATTATCTATGTACTAAGCTGAATCTCTCATTTAATATATAGATCACTCAACAAATAATTAATAAATTTATTTACTATGCAATTTGCCTGAGTGTCTTTATCCCATACCAACACATAGCATCATATTCGGAAATTTAGAGGGCTATGCTTACTTCACTTTGTCACTGTTCTTTCAAATAGGTCCTATTAGAGAAAAAGTCATGCCTAAATATATGACTAAATTATGCTATCAATATTCTAAGAATCAGTAAGACTGTACACAATTAAAGAACAAGTTTCACAATCATAAAGTTGAAGGTTAATGGTTAAGGTAGGGGGAGAAAAGGGAAAAATTATCTATAATCTTGAAATTCTTAGGATATAGCATACCATAAAGTCCATGGCATAGTTTTCCTAAATGGAAAGATAAAGAAATAAGAATTGATTCATCAGCTTTGAAAGATTTTTCACAAAATGATTTCACTAAGGGAAGTATAGTTTGACTTCTGTCATCTGGAAAACAGAACAAAACAATATATGCTTAGCTCCAGTTGTCTATTCCACACATGGAGAAACTAATGTACATACACGAAAACTCCAAGAAAAGAAAAATTGCTATGTTAGCTTCATTGGAATAAAAGATATCTGAAAACAATGATAATGGAGGTCAGCGGTGAAGAAGCGGTAGGATGAGGGTTAAAATGATCAAAAACGTAGGTCCAGATAAGGGTTTGCATTTCACACTGGGGGCCATAGGGAATAGAACGTAAGGTGTGATTACAAATTGAAAAGCTAAGCTGAGGGACCAGCAGATGGCACAGAAGTTTACATCTCTGGATTTCCACATGGCCAACAGTGGTTCAAGTCCCCGACCTGGTGGTTTGAAACTCATGCTTGGTACATGTGCTTGCATGTGTATGATCCTTGGAAGAGAAGGAGGAGAAGAGATTGCAGCATGGCCATCACCCCCTGGGGAGTAGTTTCTCACTTTCACTCTCACTGTCTCTGTCTCTGGCGAATGCATGTGCCCTAAGGCAAAAACCTCTACTAAAAAAAAAAAGAAAAAGCTAAGATGATTGCGTTTTTTTAGTCTGAATAGCTAAAAAAATTCTAACACCATTTAATAAGAAATAGATCAGTGGCAGGCACAGGAAACTTCTTATTCCACTTCACATACCTCTCATACCTTGCTGCAGTTGAAGCCTATCTTATGATTTCATTTTTTATTGAAATTAAGTTAGTTAGTAATATAGAATTCAATATGCATATTGAATTTTACTTCTTAAATGACTCTTCTTTAAAAGTTAACTGATTCTTTGAACATATGTGCTTAGTTCATAAATTTCTGATATATCAGAATTAAAAGATTCTATTCTGAACACTCTCGAAGTTTCTAACAGTTAAAATTTCAAACCCGAATCACTACTTTATTAAAGGTCTGACAGTGTAAGTAAAACACCCTAACAGGTTTATCAGTATGACTGTTGTTACTGTCACTATTATCATTATACTTCAGTACCGTATCTACTGTTTCTATTACATGACATTCACTTGACATTTATTAAATTTCTCACAGATCAAACGTTAAGTGGCAGAAGTAGAAAGACAAACAACAAATGGTCCCTGAACTTAAAAAAACTCAAAACAGCAAAGAAACCAAACACAAAAATATAAGACAACGTGGCCATTGTTTTACTAGTCGATCTAGGCAGGGTCTGCAAACTTATTTGGTCAATGTTCTAGGCTTTGCAGACTGTTCCAATTATTCCACTCTGTGGTTATAGCACAAAAACAGCCACAGACAATACATAATCAAATGCACATGACTATGTTCAAATAAATTTTATTTACAAAAACAGGTGGCAGGCAAGATTTGGCCTATAAGCCATGGTTTGCCAATTCCTGCTATAAAAGATTTGGAAAGATGTCAGAGAACAAACTGCATTTGAACTAGGCAGTAAAGGAGACGCTGGGGAGAAGAAAAGTGAGGGATGGGAACAACAGGGAGAGAAGAGTATGAACAGGCTAAAGGTGTGAAAGACTCTGATAAAGCAAGTGGAAGTAGAGCATCGGAGGCAAGAGGAGTAGGAAAGAATGGTAGGAAATAAAGCCACGTACACAGGTCAGCCCTGATCTCAGTTAACGGAGAGTGAGTGGCGCAGGAGACAATTTCAAAGATGATGCCAAGTGTCATGGTTTAGATAATGGTTTGTCCCTGAAAGGTTTATATTGTGAGATTTGGTGCCGAGTAATGGCACTGAGAGGTGGTGAGATCTTTAAGAGGTGCAGCCTAGTGGGCAGTGCTTTGATCACAGACATTACCCTCATTAATGGATTAATACCGTCTGGCAAGGCAGATGAGTGGTAGCTCTCATGGTTAGTCTCTGCACAAGCAGGCTGTTCTGAAAGGAAGATAAGTGGCCCTAGGTCTCTCTCTCACACATATCTGCCATCCTCTCTGCTTCTGTCAGCCATGTTGTGACATAGAAAATAGGCCAGCCTGATGCTGGCCTCATGCCCTGGGACTTTCCAGTCACAAGGATGATAAGTCAAATAAATAAACTGTCAGTTTCAGGTATTCTTGTTAGCAACACAATAGCAAACTAAGACACTTAAATTTTCTACTTTGGAACCTGGGGTTGCCAATTAGAACAGAGATTCGTTCATTTATCATGTACTATATTTTTTACTCTTCTGGTTTGTCATATTGCCTAAACAATTTTTCAGCAACACCATCCATAATTATTATTCACATTGCAATGATCTTTTTTTCTTTTAAGAGAGATTTTTGTGGGACCAGCAGTTGACTTAATGGCTATGTCACTGGATTCCCACATAGTCGACCGCGGTTTGGGTCCCAGACCCAGCGGCTTAAACTCACACTGGGCGCATGTGCGTGCGTGCCCAGGATCCCGAGAGGAGAACGGAGGAGAAGGGATTGCAGCTTGGTCATCCCCCCTAGGGGGTAATTTCTCACTTTCTCACTGTCTCTGTCTTTCTGGCAAGCGCACACGCTCTATAGCAAAAGCCTCTCAAAAAAAAAGAGAGAGATTTTTTTTGCTATAGGGCACATGCACTCACTGGAGAGACACAGAGAGAAAGAAAGCAATCCATCCACCCAGGGGGTCAGCTATCCCACAATCCCTTCTCCATTATCCTCATTATACCTGGCATGAGTTCCAAGCCACCAGGTCTGAGACTTGAACTGTGCTCAGCCACATGGGAGTCCAGCACATCAACCATTATACCATCTGCTCGCCTTACTGTAATAATCTTTAAAAGGCTCTCCTAATTCAGATAAAATATTGATAATACAAGTAAATATAATCCTATGATTATAAAATTGAGTTTTATACACAAGTACTTGGCATTTACCCAGTCAAATTTTACACTATCGAATGGTAAATGTTTACTGATGAATGAATGTCCACTATTAGTCGAGAGTCTAGTGATATACTCAGTAAAGCATCCAGTTATCTTTGTGACTTGATCATTATAATATTAAACCTCTTTACCCATTCCTGCTCAAATATCCTATCCCAAATTCTCTTCCTATGACCATGAAATTTCTTTAATTAAAATATTATTGGGGGTGGGGGCAGCATGTGGCATGGTGGTTAAGGCGGCTGGGTTTCCACATGATTGACCATAGTTCAAGTCCTGGACCCAGTGACTTGAAAATCACACCAGGCGCATGTGTATGTGTGCCCAAAATCTCAATAGGAGAATAGAGGCATGGCCATCCCCCTGGGAGGGTCATTTCTCACTTTCCCTCTCTCTGTCGCTGTCTCTCTCCTCTCTGGAAGTGCACACACTCCTATAGCAAAAACCTAAACTATATTTATGTGTATATGTGTATATATGTATGTATGGGAGGAAACTCATTAAGACAGTTTTAGTCAGAATCTGTCTTAATTCAATTAATTAAGAAAAACAAAGGCTGATAACCAAAAGAAATTCTTAGCCCCATGTACAAGTCAAACATAAATTTTGTGAGAGAAGAGAGAAAGGAATGGACTGTGTAGCAGCACTGGATGCTATGAGGGTAAAGTGGAAGCGAAGAAGACACTAGAGGAAAAGGAGTCACGAAAAGAGGAGAGAGGCTTAACATGTACAGTAAGACTTAACAGAAGCAATTCTGAATCTGCTTTTAATCCTTATTAGAAATACAAAATACATGGGGAAGTACTGTTTTCAAAAGCAAAAACACGTCCACATCAAGATTTACCTGTATCAAATATATCAAGCAGATTAACCAAAGTTTCAAAAGCTGCAAGTCGCACACTGCTGCCTTCATCTCTAGAGAGTTCTATTAATTCAGGGAGCACCATGCTTTTCGTAAGTTCTGTCCTGCACAATAAGGAGTAGAAGAAAATATATCAAATCAACAAATTCACAGCAAGAAGTTACAAAGACAGGGGACTAGGATAGGTGCTGTGGAACATATCAAAAATCATAAAGATATTGTTTCTGCTATTCAGAAGCTGCCAGTCTAGCAGGGAAAGTATGACCTAAACATAAGAAATGTGAACAATAACTTCATAATTATTTAAATCAGTTCCACTACCCTCAGCATAATATCTCCCCTCAGAGAACACAATGACTAGGAGTTTATCCTTTTTTTTTTAGAGGTTTTTGCTATAGAGTGTGTGTGCTCGCCAGAGAGACAGAGAGAGACAGCGAGACAAAAAGCAAGAAATCACCCCCCCCATGGGGGATGGCCATACTGCAATCCCTTCTCTTCCATTCTCCTCTTGGGATCTTGGGCATGCACGCACACACGCCCAGCGTGAGTTTAAGCCACCGAGTCTGGGACTCGAACCATGTTCGACTACATGGGAATTCAGTGACATAGCCATTACACTAATTGTTGGTCCCACTAGGAGTTTATCTTAAACTTTATCTACAAAGATGTTAATGACAGAGATCTTAAAGTTTATGTTAAACTTTAAAAATTGTAATATAGTTTTACATTGTAAGCAACTTTTGGGGTAAGGGAACAAAAATTTAAAAAAAAAGAATTTTAAGCAACCTCAGCAAATGATCTGGACTAATTTTAAAAGCTTATCAGTATTAATTGTAAAACCCAAACAAAATCTTTTTACTTATATTTCAAGGCATACATTATATCTCCATTTACCTAAAACACACCACAATAACTATTTTTTTTAACTGACAGGGCTGTGTATACTTGCCAGAGAATCAGAAAGCCAAAAGCAACCCCCAATGGGGCATGCTATCCACTTGCAGAAAAATTAATCTGAACCTCTACCTCTCACCATTGACAAAAATCAACTCAAAGTAGATCAAAGATCTAAACCTAAGATCTCAAACTATAAAACTACTGCTGTAAAACACTGGGGAAACTCTGGGAGACATTAGAGTAGCCAAAGGCTTCTTAAATAAGACCCCAAAGCATAGTCAATAAATAGACAAATGGGATTACATCAGATTAAGAAGTTTCTGCATAGCAAAAGACACAGTAATTAGTGTGAAACAATAGCTCTCAGAATTGGAAAATATTTTTGTAAACCATGCTTCAGATAAGGGACTGATAACCAGAATATAGAGGGAACTCAAGGAGCTTTCCCAAAAAAAGCTCCCAATTAAAAAATGGGAGAATAAGTTGGAAAAAAAAAAAAAAACACTCTCTAAGGAAGATATACAAATAGCCAAAAGGCATATAAAAAAATGCTCTACATCCCTCATTATAAGGGAGATGCAGAATCAAAACCACAATGAGGGGACCAGCAGTTAGCATAAGGGCTATGTCACTGGACTCCCATGTAGTCGACCACGGTTCGAGTCCCAGACCCAGTGGTTTAAACTCACGCCAGGCGCGTGGTGCATGCGTGCCCAAGATCCCGAGAGGAGAATGGAGGAGAAGGGATTGTGGCGTGGCCATCCCCCCCGGGGGGTGATTTCCTGCTTTCTGTCTCTCTGTCTCTTTCTGTCTGTCTGGCGAGCACACACACCCTATAGCAAAAACCTCTCCAAAAGAAAAAAAAAAAAAAAACCCACAATGAGATACCACCTAACCCTGGTCAGAATGACTAAGATTAAAAAAAAAAAAAAATTTGATAAGGGCTGGCAGGGGTATGGTAAAAGGGAAACTCTCTTACACTGCTGGTGGGAATATAAATTGGTCCAGCCACTGTGGAAAACAATGTGGAGATTACTCAAAGATCTACAAATAGAACTACCATATGATCCAGCAATCCCACTCCTTGGTATCTACCCAAAGGACAGAAGAATGCTTAGTTGGAAAAGTGTTTGCACATCTATGTTTACGGCAGCATTATTCACGATTGCTAACACATAAAACCAACCCAAATGTCCATGAACAGAGGAATGGATTGAAAAAGTGTGGCACATATAGTCTACAGAATACTACTCAGCTATTAAAAACAAGACAATGGCTTTTTACAGAAAGTGGATGAATATGGAAGATTTACTGCTGAGTGAAGCAAGTCAGGCTATGAAGGAGAAACACTGTATTCTCCACCTAACATATACCGACCATCTGCACTCTATGGCTGAAGTGGAATGACTAGAGGATACAGAAAATGGTTATAGATACCAGATACAGTGTGGGAAGAGGGTGAGAGAAGGAGGAGAGTCTGAGGAAAGACATTAAGGAGAAAAATAGAGAGGCAAGACATTTAAGGGACCAAGAAATGGGTTATTATCTGTTGAAGATAACATGTATAGTATTCCTAACTGGACTTTGAGAAATGTATTCATGCTGGAATATTCACTTTACAAGCTAAGTTACATATGTGATTGAATGTATAAAATAAATTGAAATAAAAATATATATAATAAAAAAATAACATTCCTTATCCCAAATGCTGAAAGGGGGTGGGGGGAAGCAATGTATTGCTCTATAGGGTTTGTTAGATATTTCTCAAAGGGAAGATAAAAAGTATGAATCAGGTATTAATAATTCTCAGTCATCATACCATGGAAATCCTATGATTAAGTATTTTTAAGATTTTTATGAAGGCAGCCATTTTTTCTTTTTGCTTATTTTTTTTTTGATTTTTTTAAATTATTTACAATCATTCCCTATACATCAATACAGTATACAAAACGAGATTTCCCACCCAGAATATACTAATATTGACTCAATCAAGGGTATTGTCATACATGTTACCATCAACAAATAATTTTCTATTTCTTGTTGCTTATATACTTTGCTTCCCCCCCTTAATTCCTTATCTCTCACCCTCTGCTAATTCTCCCCCTTCTCCCACACTGTCTCTGATATCTACAGTTGTTTTCTTTTTTTTATTCACTTTTATTTTAAATTTTTATATACATTCAATCATATTATTTAGCTTACAAAGTGAACCTTTCAAGATGTGAACATTTCTCCCCAGTCCAGTTGATTAGAATATCTTCCACCAATAAGACCACACCTCCCCAACCCATCAATGTTCTGTCTCCATATCCCTCCTCCAAATGTCCTTCTTTAGGTCCCTCTTCTCTACACACTCCACTTCTGGCACTAACCCCCATCTCTTGTGTTTGTACAACCTTAGGTCAATCAGTTTCAGTTACAGAGTGCAGACACTCGGTATATATTAAGTGGGGGCATACAGTATCTCTCCTTCATAACCTGGCTTGCTTCACTCAGCAGTAAATCTTCCATATTCTTCCACTTTTTGCCAAAAGCCAGGGTGGTTTTTTTTTTTTATGACTGAATAGTATTCCATAGAGTATATGTGCCACAGTTTTTCAATCCATTCATCCGTATGGGAGCACCTGGGTTGGTTCCATGTCTTGGCAATCATGAATAGTGCCGCAATAAACATCGGTGTGCAAGCACTTTTCCAATGAAGAATTCTTCTGTCCTTTGGGTAGATACCGAGGAGTGGGATTGCTGGGTCATATGGTAGTTTTATTTGTAGATTTTGGAGGAATCTCCAAATTGTTCTCCACAGAGGCTGGACCAATTTACATTCCCATCAGCAGTGTAAAAGAGTTCCCCTTTCATCACACTCCCGCCAACACTTATCATTTTTTGTTTTTTTAATCTTAGACATTCTGACCAGGGTTAGGTGGTATCTCAATGTTGTTTTGATCTGCATTTCCCATAAGATGAGGAATGTGGAGCATTTTTTCATATGCCTTTTGGCTATTTGTATGTCATCTTTAGAGAGTGGTTTTTTTTTTTTCCAACTTCTTCTCCCATCTTTTAATAGGGTTGATCATCTTTTTTCCAAACAGCGGCTTGAGTTCCTTGTGTATTCTGCTTATGAGACCCTTATCTGATGCATAATTAACAAAAATATTTTCCCAATCAGAGGGCTGTCGATTCACACTAATTACTGTGTCTTTTGCCATGCAGAAACTTCTTAGCCTGATGTAATTCCACTTGTCTATTTGGGGGATGATCAACTGTGTTTTGGCGGTCTTATTTAAGAAGTCTTTCCCTGCACCAATGTCTTCCAGAGTTTCCCCAATGTTTTCCAGGAGCGGTTTTATAGTTTGAGATCTTAGATTTAGATCTTTGATCCACCTTGACTTTATTTTTGTAAACGGTGAGAGGTATGGTTTCAGATTCATCTTTCTACAGGTGGAAATCCAGTTTTTCCGGCACCATTTGCTGAAGAGGTTTTCCTTTTCCCACTGAATTGACTGGTACAGTTGTATTCCATGCTTTTTCACATTTTATCTATTCACCAAAGATCTTAATTTAAACTATCAATAGCAAGCACAGCTAATATATACACCTCTATGAACACATATCTGATTTTAGGTGTAAACCCCAGGGAGTAAAGTGAACATACTATAAAGTAGCACCTAGCTGGAGCTATCTAACTTACTGCAGTCATTAATTAGGTATTAATAGGTATTTTTATTGCATCTTTTTTTGTTTTGTTTTGTTTTCTTGCTATAGAGCGCGTGCGCTCGCCAGACAGACAGAACGAGACATAGAGACAGAAAGCGAGAACTCACCCCCCAGTGGGGATGGTCACACCGCAATCCCTTCTCCTCCATTCTCCTCTCGGGATCTTGGGCATGCATGCACATGCGCCCGGCGTGAGTTCTAAGCCACCGGGTCCGGGACACGAACCGCGGTTGATTCGCGGTTGACTACGTGGGAGTCCAGCGACATAGTCATTACGCTAACTGCTGGTTCCCTTTATTGCATCTTTTAATGTCAGGAAAAACAGTTTTATTTTTAATATACCAAAATCAAAAACTATTAAGAGAAATTTAAGTTTTAAAACTTAACGCCATGAAAAAGGTTAGAGTTCAATCCAAATAGTAGGTAGATGAACCTATCAACAGTTCAAGAGAAGACAAAAATATTTAAATATGGAAATCAAATCATTGAAGAAAATCAGTAATGTTTTAGTCTAAAGTAAAAAAAAAATTCTATTTCATTAGTTCAGACTCACATAATTAATCTCTCTTCTATTGAATTTGCAGTGTTACTGTGGCCTGATCTTTCCATTTAAACTCTGGAAGTTAACATTCAACTCCCGACTTGTCTCTACAATTAGGTTGACTATTCTCTTAGTTGTTTCTTATACTCTTATTTCTGTGTGTATGACTTTAGTTTCTCTAGTATAGCACTCCCTTCAGCGCTTCTTGGAGAGCTGGTCTAGTGTCGATAAATTCTTTCAGGTTTTGTTTATCTGAGAATGTTTTTGTCTTTTTTTCCCATATGAAAGATAATCTTGCTGGGTATAGTATTCTTGGTTAAAATTATTTTTCATCTAACACTTTTCCTATGATTAAGTTTTTAATAGGACATAAAAACTTGAAATCCCCCTCTGAGGGGGGGGGGGTTCTGCTTTCTGTCTCCCTGTCCCTCTTTGTCTCTCCAGTGAGCACACTGCCCTACAGCAAAAAAAAAAAAAAATCTTTAAAAAACAAGAAAGGAAACACTATGCTTAAAATCTGCTTTAAGTTTTTAATATTTGCTCCTTATACATAGAATAAATACAAGCTGTTTGTGCAACATATGAATCTCTGCAAGGTATGGTATAGCTCCAGATTTTCTTACAAAACTGTTAACAACTTAGATGAATAAGTTTAATTGGCAATTTCTTAGAAATTTTGTTTCTAAATAATCTTATATTCTTATCAACATAATCTGATCTCAATCTCTGCTTGATATTTAAAATGATCTCTTTTTCTAGTGTTGTCTACTTCCCTTACTAGAGTAAACATTTCCATGAAAGAGAAAAAAAAAGAAAAAACCCTTCAGATGAAATAAATGTACATATAATTAAGCAAATTACTTTCTTAAGCATATTATAACTTAAATTAGGTAGATTCTAATTTTATTTTTATAAATTAGTCCTTAAGCAATAATACTATATGAGTTTTCAGAAGACTAATTTGAACACACTTGACCCATCTATAATTAACAATAGTAAAAATATCAGATGACAAAAAATAGAATGCATTTTCTACATCTTGATAGAGTGATTAGGATAACACTGTATTTCCTAATCAGTTCTGATACTGGTTGATAAGCACAGATCTGGGTAAGTCTAAATTCATTATGGTCCATAACGATCCAAAGAGAGTCATCTAGACAGAAGATTTATTAAAAAGAAGCTGACCCTGAGATCAAAGGGAATCAACTACTCTATTGGAGCATTTTTCAACACATTTATATCCTGCTTAGCAAAAGTAGTCACAGGACAGAGTGTATTACTATACCCTGAGTCTCTGTGTAACATTCTAAAGCTTTCCCAAAACATTGAAGATTGACCCAGTTTCTTTTTTTTTTTTTAAGAGAGATTTTTTGCTACAGGCTTAGTGCCTTGCTAGAGACACAGAGAGAGAGAGAGAGATTGAGAGATAGTGAGAAACCACCTCCCAGTGGCCATACTGCAATCACTTCTCTTCTATTCTCTTCTTGGGATTTGGGGCACACACACACGTGCTTGCCATGAGTTTTGAGCCTTCGGGTCTGGGACTCAAACTGTGGTTGGTCATGTGGAGTCCAGTGCCTTAACCACCACACCAACTGCTGGCCAAACTCAGATTTTTAAAAATTTAACAATGGTCCAAATGGCCATAATCTGATGGTTCTTGTTTGTGAAACTAAGAACCAAATGAAATTGGAACAACTTCTACTAAAAATAGTGGGCTCCAGTGTTTTTTGTACCAATATAGAATCCTTTAAAAAAAAAAAAGTTTCAGGGCCAGACAGTGATGCGGTGGCAAAATGGATGTTCTGCAAAGCTTATCCAAAGGCCTCCTTGGGTACACAGGGCATGTACTTGCACATAATCTGGGGCTGGCTGAAGCTGAGCATAGATAGTGGTTATCAAGACCCTCTTGGGGGTTCTATCTCTCTACTTATCTCTCTTTCTGTCTCTCTTCTCATGGAAGAGATAAATGAATGAGCTTAAAACAGAAAAAAAAGAACTACTTTCTAAGATTGTTTTTAGATAAGGCTCCTTTTAATATCATACTTCTAGCTTGATGTGGGGTTGGTTTTTACAAGTAAAGAGATCTGTTGTCCTATGTATCTTCTTCCTGAAGTTCATGCACTCCAAGAGCAAGAATAACAACAAAGCAGATAGTGGAAGCCGGAGTTGCACAGGAGATACGGAAAGGCTATCAGAGTAATCCCATCTGAAATAACCCAATAACATAAACAGCAAAAAAAAATAACCAACCAAGAAATACTATAACTATATTCCAAGAATGGTTTACACTGACGTATGTTCTGCTCCTGAATCTAGGCATTTGGAATGATAATTAGGTAACTAAGGTAAAAAATCAATGAAATAATAATAACTGAATGGCTACCATCTTACTAAACACATTCTCTTTTACCTTTTTTAATCCAGACATATCAGGCAATACTTGTTAAGATCATTTTTAAGATAACATTTTTAATACCATGATTTCATAGAATACAGGAATAGGATATGCTTGTCTGACAATCCAGAAATAAGACTATGCTATAAGGGATTGAAAATATACTTACCCAATGCCCTGAGCTATATTTTCTAATTGCCGACACATACATGATCGAACTTCATATTCTACATCTTGACAAAGTGATTTTACCAGAGGAAGTATTTCTCTTTTAATGCTGAATGGGGGTGGAGCAGAAAAATAAACATGCAAATGGGTGTTTTAGAATAATTAATATTTTAAAACAATTATCAAAATCTTAACTTAGCTCAATAACAACAAATATACTTTAAAATAAAATTTATAATGTATTTTTATATATGTTAGTAAATTTGGATATTATCATCTGCTACTTGTAAATTATGTAAATGACAGGGTCTTTTTAAAATAATGAGCACTTTTGGATTGGCAGTTAAACATTTGTACCTAAACTAAAAGGCTATCGCAGCAATGTATCTGATTCTAGAAGCAAACAACTAAAGTATTCTTCAATTTTATATTTTACTCTTGAGTCATAATTACATACTCCATTATTTCCTGTGATATTTTTCATCTAGGCAGAGAGTTGCCTGAAAATTAGAAACAAGTTCCATAAAATCCTCAAAATATAATAAATTTCTCAAAATAACAAATTCCTAACAATAATGTAAGAAAGCAGAAATTCTATCTTTGGGTTAGTTCCATGGCCTCTTGGTTAAGGGAATCAGATCCAACATGGTCAAATGCAGTTCAAATCTTGGCCCTAGAAGCTTAAAATACTCCCCAAGAACATGTGCACAGGTGTGTGAATGTGCATGTGTGCGTGTCCAAAATCCCAACAGGATGGCGAAACGGAGGAGAGGGGAATGCGGTGCAGCCATGCCCCATAGGGAGGTGCTTTTTCCCTCTCCCTCTCTGTCTTCCCCTCTCACTGGTGAGCAATTAAAAAATAAAAAGAAAAAGAAAAGAAAGAAAGAATGAAAAGAAAAAAGTAGAAGAAATTCTATATGTCATGCTTACCAATTTTAGAAAGCTATAAAATAAGGCCATTTTCTCCTCAAAGGGTAATTTTCAAGTATAACAAAAGATTGACTATTCTAACAGATAAATGGTACATCTACACAGTGCTCAAAGGGCACAGATCTACATACCTACCAAAATGTAGGTATGAGACAGGAAAGACTGAAGTGGGAAGTAGAAGAAAAGGTCACTGTATAGATTTTTGAAAAGCCATGAAGTTGAGAAGAAATGCATCTGAATAAGTAGACTCCTCCCTAGGAATTCTATAAAGCTAAAATACCTAAACTGGGACCAGGAGGTGGCGTGGTGGCTGGGGGCTGGACTCCCATATGGCCGACCATGGTTCAAGTCCCAAACCTGGTAGCTTGCTTTCTCACTCCCACCACCCCCTCTAGTGAACACACATGCACTAGAGCAAATTTAAAATAATAATAATCAATAAACAAAATTAAATAAAAAATTCAAAAAAATGTAAAAAACAGCTAAACTACTATGCAACATGAAGTAATATAATTCTAACATGATTGTTAATCATATCATCATAATACATTTTGAATCAGTTTAATAAAATAGAGAAAAAACTATACACAAATACTTACGTATGGGCGTCAAATTTGTTGGTCAATTTTCCTAAAATTTTACAACTAACTAAACGAGATTGGACTGTTTGAGAAAGCTGTGCCTTGGAAACAAGGGGATTCAAAATCTAAAGAGAAAAAAATTTAGAAACAAAATCACAAAGGTTCATTCTTGTCACTAATGTCAACTGTCTTCTTCCAAAAGTATTTTAATGTTCTAAATGTTTTCAAAGAACCTGAATTACAATTTGAAGCACATAATTGCTTAAAACCAGGATCACCTTTATCTGTCTTCTGAGTTATTTAAGGTAAAGATGTTGATAAATTATGTAACTAAAAACAAGTGCAGGGGGAACAAAGTGAAGAAAAATTTATAGAGAATTTTACAATATATATGTGCGTGTTAAGTATAATGTGAGGCCCAGTTCTATGGTGAAGCAGTAACATGCTGCTCAAAAGAAGCTAGATATTACATGGTAACTATAGTTCGAATTCTCAGCCTGGTCAGCCTGAAACACACCAGACATGTGTGAGTGTCCAGTATTTGATGGGCTAGAGGACTGGAGAAAGGGGACTGTGGAAGGAGCTTGTCTTGCTCTCTGTCATTCTCTCTCTCTTCTCTCTCACTCTTTCAGGCATGCGCACACTCTATCATGAAGAAGAAAAAAATTTAGAAAGTATTTTGAGTTGTACACTTTCAAAAGAGAAAAATCCAAAGTACTCATCAGATACTCTAAAATTTATTTTTATTCCATATAGATTTTTATATTTATCCTAATGTGATAGAAAATATAATAGCTTCAGTACATTCTGTTGGGTAATTCTATCATCTGAATACAACCACCTAAGTCTGATATTCAAACCTCAACAGCATGACAGTGTAAAGAACCATGATCATCATTCGCTGAGCCTAGCCCCAGCCCTTCAGTTTCTCTAAGTAAACTTAACATTTTTTTTTTTTTTGAGAGAGGTTTTTCGCTATAGGGCGCATGCGCTTGCCCGACAGACAGAGAGAGACTTAGAGACAGAAAGCGAGAAATCACCCCCCGGGGGGATGGTCACACCGCAATCCTTTCTCCTCCATTCTCCTCTCGGGATCTTGGGCACACATGCACACGTGCCCGGCGTGAGTTTTAAGCCACTGGGTCCGGGACACGAACCACGGTCAACTACATGGGAATCCAGCAACATAGCCATTACACTAACTGCTGGTTCCCAGTAAACTTAACATTTTCTTATCCCCAGATTTCTCATCTACTTAAAAGGGAAATTAGAATATGCCATCCTAACATCCGTCCAATTTCTGAAATTCTGTGACTCTAATAAAGGAGTCAAATGGCTTTCCTTTCAACAAAGTAGACATAATTACTAAATTCATAATAATAAACAGAATTTAAAAGTGAAAAGTTTGAAATCAAATAAAATGCATATCTGAAGTCTTAAAATTCAGATTAATTTAAGTCTTAAAAATCATATTAAATAATATACGGCACTCTATAGAGTAAAAATCGCATTCTACCGTATGTCACTATTCCAAAAATGTAAATAACACATCTACATTACATTCAACATTTCTATATTTGTAATTATCTAGTATACAAACATCGTATAACTGGATAAATCTTCCCATTATCAAGTAAATATTTTGACATTACAATAGAACCATAAATTGTACTGTATGAGGGCAAAGAAAGGACCAAAATGAAATCAGTGGAGGGTATTTTATTAACTATAACTGTTTTTTTCAAGCATGACTTATTTGAAAAGAAACATATTATAGGGATGATCAAAGAATGCAAAATCATTTCACTAAAGGATAATTTTCTATTTTTGACTTCTTTTATCTTAACTTGCACAAAGCCTGTAGAGAAGAGCATACTGAACAATGTTGAAAACTAAAAGGCAAAGAATATATTGGAAAAAGATCTACAATAACATTTGCGAGTATAACAAAAAATTGACAACCCTAACAGATAAATGGTAAACATACACAGTGTTCAAAGGGTAGGATCAGACAATCCCAAAAGAAAAATAAACTGATACAATACAATACATGGGAAATAATTCAACAGAATACTTTTAAAATTCTAATTAAAATATCAATCCATTTCTGGCCTTTAAATTAAATGGTAAAACTTAGAATGATGACTTAGTGATATATACCTAAAAGAGATAGAAAGAAAGGGAGGGAAAGAAGGAGGGAGAAAGAAAAGAAAAAAGAGATTACCTCATGCCTTAGGGTTTCTTTTGGCAATTCTTCTATCACAGACAGAAGAGTTTCCAGCCATGCATTGCTGACACCTGATTGACAGATATAGCATGCTAAATAAATGGTTCAATTACAAATTAAGCTTTGTCTCAGTCACTAATAGTCAAGGTATCATTTAATGATAAAATGGAAATAATTACTTTTATTATTATTATTCTAAGGAGTTTCTCTACTTTCTTTTGTCTTAGCTAATATATATATATATATATACACACACACATACATACACACACACACACACACACACACACACACACACACATATATATATAATGTATATTTTAAACAATAATATTGGGAGACTATCTTTTTGCCCAAGATGTGCTTTTTTGCCATATGATAATGCTATAAACATAAATTTTGTAATAGATACAAATCTAAGCTTTCAAAGATACTGAATTGTGTGGTCTTTAGAAGGAGAATGGCTATTTTAAGTCATACCACTGGACAACTCTTAGACAGCATGGCCTCATTCAGTTAATTCTCATCAGGCAAACTGCATTCAAATAACAAAACTGCCACATAAAAGAAATAATAATTAAATACATAATTAAGCATGCAGGCGCCTAACCTGCGTCCCTGTGCTCCAGATGCAGCAGAATGACTTGGAGGAAGGAGTGGGCATATGTATGAATTGACACTGATTCTTCCTGTAGAATGGTCAAAAATGACACCGCAGCTGTTAACTGCATCTCCACTCCTGCAACATGCAGGATTTCCTGTATAATCAAAGAAAATTTGCTAGTTACACAGATGAGAGATCAGAAATTATAATTCTAATAAGTTCAAGATTATAGGACCATAGTCATATTCCACAAATTAGTAAGTATGACCTTCAAAGATATACACTACTTATTGTATCCGCTCCTGATCATTTAACTCATTAGGCCATATAAAACTGAAGTATCTTAGGAGTTTATAAAGTAAATTAACATTTCATTGCTTTATTAAATAAAAGTTAAATAGTACATAAATCTTTAAACAACAGAGTAAGGATTCTTGCTAAATTTCAATTTCTATTTGCTCTTTGAATTGTACAGCTTGTCATCCTCCCCAAAGAATAATGTCAAAGCTCAGAAATGCATGTGTTCCATTACTTTTATTTCTGCTTCAAAAAACAAACATTATGCATTCTACTATAAGAAGGAATATACTTAAAAGTGTAGAAATGTATCTTCCCTTTTAAACAACTAATCAGAACATAAATAATGATGAAGTAAATTGTTTTTAAAAGTTTCTTAAATATAAGAGCATGTTTTTAACAATTAACTATATTCACAGCCATCTCCATTTACACTTAAAGAATTTTTAAATGCATATTTGAACTTAAAGCCTATATTAGAACATTGGTTTTCAACACATCAGAGTGGGGGGGGCTATATTTCTAAACAAGCTTCATCAAATATATCACTTACACTTCTCTAGAAGTGTGTGTGTGTGTGTGTGTGTGTTGTGTATGTGTGTGTGTGTAATGTAGAGGCACTTAGAAGAATTACTTTTTTTATTCCATTATGGCGATTTCCCTTATATGCCTATTTTATAACTCATATAGCAATGTTAGTACAATAACATGGAACTTACATAAAACAGTTTCATATCGTAAGATAGTTAAATTTCCTTCATTAGTTCCTAATGTATAAAATGTGAATTACAGGGACCAGCAGATTCCATGTAGTAGATTGTGGTTTGAGTCCCAGATGGGTGGCTTAAAACTCATGCTGAGCACGTGTACATGTGAGCCCAAAATCCAGAGAAGAGAATGGAGGAGAAAGGACTGCAGCATGGCCATTTCCCCTGGGGGCATGATTTTTCACATTTTGTCTCTCCAGCAAGCACATGCACCCTATAGCAAAAATCTCTCTCTAAAAGAATTTAAAATTAAAGTGTGAATTACAGTACCATCATCAAAGAGATTTAAATCATTTAAATAGAACTTTCCTGATTTACCAACTTATTGTGCAAAATGAGCATTAAATAATAACCACTGCAAATCCAACTATCTCCTCTGTATCCCTTGGATATCTAATAGGAATCTCACCTTATCCACACTTGACTGATCTCTCCCTCAGATCTGCTCCCCCTGAAATCTTCCTCATGTCAGCAAATAGTAAATGATGACTCTGTCCTTCTAGTTGCTCAGCCCAAAAACTTTGGGGCCATTCTTAGCTCCTCTCTTTTCTTCACTCACCCCAATCAAAAAGACCAAAACATCCTGAAGGTCCAGCCTTTGAAAGAAATCCGTCCAGAATCTGACCATTTATCACCTCTACCACTACCATCTTAGTCCAAACCACCATCATCTCCAGCCTGGATTATTCTAATAACCTTTAAGTAAATCATGATTCCATCATTGGCCCTCTATCATCTATTCTGTATATAGCAGTCAAGGACATCCTTTTAAGAAATAAGTCAGACCACTCCATTTTTCTGTTTAAAACCCTCAACGACTTTCCATCTCACTCAAAGAAAAAACAAAGTTCTTTTCATGACTTCCAAGATCTGTTCTCAATTTTCCCTTTTCCAAGATTTCCATGTGGCTGGCTCTCTGATGTCTTTCAAATATTGCCTTTTCCATAAGGCCATCCCTGATGACCCTATTTTAAACTGAAAGCCACCTCCTTACCCAAGCTCTTATCACCCCTTTTCACAAGTGTCTTCCTCACCATCATCCAACATACAACTGACTCATTTGTTTGTGGTGCATCTCTCAGACCTAGAACATAAACTTCACGACTGCAAGCATTCTTGTATGTCTGTTTACTGCTGGATCCCCAACTCTTGACACATAGCAGGCATCCCATAAGTAACTACTGGCTGACCAAATAGCTCTCACCTTTTAACCTAAACTCCTGCTCTTGAGCTCTCTTCCTTCACGCACATTTTCCACATCTTCTAAAATGTTTATCAAGAGATTTGGAAGTGAGTATTAAAGATTAGGGATTAGCAGAATTAGACGGAAGGCAAAGCAAAGATAGCTCTTGTAGAAATGTATCCTCAATCCTCTTTCCTGCCTTCTTCTGCTCCAGAATCTCTGTAACCAAGATTTAGGCCACATCTCCAGACTCCTTGATCCAACACAGTAGGCCCACTGCCATCCACCATACTAGCAGAAAATATATGTGTTTCTACCAAGGAAGAAACAGACTCAGAACAGTGACGTATTTTGCTGAAGGCCAATAAGCTAATAACTGGCAACTCAGACTTGACCTTTTATCAGATTCCAAATGAAGCATGAATTCGTCCTCACAGTCACACTTCCGTTCCTCACTTACTAAGCATGGCGAACATCAATCCTAAGCTTTCACATAGTGGTGTGGGAGATCTGGCAGCGGCATTTGCTGTGTCAAATGTTTACATCCCAGAACACCTATCACATATTAAGGTGGCTGTTTTTTGCTTTGTTCTGTCATGAGTTTTACCACATACAAACATTATTTTACAAGCTTTTTCATCATATATCTTAAGAGATCATGGCTGAGAAAAAAGAGAAGGAATGTTAAGGTGTGAAGCAGAAGCAACAACTTGGTCTCTGAAACCAATCTTCTCTTATCCCCCATTTTACTCTTTCCAAACTCAATGCTTTTTTTTTTTCACACTAACAATTTTTAATTTTAAAAACGCTTTTAAAAGACTTGATGTGGCCAGCATACATCACTTACAGGTTGCAGAAGACACAGATTTTATTTAGAAACAGAAAGGAGTTTGCAAAGAAATATAATAATAAATTGTGAAGGCCACAATGTGCATTCTGGTTGACATGAGACTGCTGTTTTAAGTTCCAAGAGATATAATTCTTCCCCCTCTTAAAGTCATTAAAGTCTTGGTTTCTGTACGTATGCAAACTTTATGCAAAAGAAGAACATGAGAAGCTCTCCAACTTCTTATCTTCTTACTGTATTACTTAGTCTTGACTCCCGCAGCAACATTTGCCCCAACTATTTTGCATTTAATTTTCGAAAAATCCTCAAGTCTTATCAGGATTTGGGTTTTTCTCTTGTTGTGCTGACTTCAACATCTGGGACTGTCCACTGTTAAGAAACCAGCACAGACTAAGAGATTTTATCACTGCTAAAAATCAATTGATTTCTAAATATATTTTTCTAGAACATAATACTATAAGTTTGATACTTACCAATATGAGTCCTCCTCCACAGAGTCACACCCTCTGGACAAACATATGTGAGATCCATACTCTCTGGATAAATAAGTGTGCATCCTCCTGGACCTTGGAAGACACTGAAAAGTAAATTCCTCTATTGCTTAAGTGCATGCCTTAATGCCAGTTACCATTCCTCTTACATACTATTGTATGGCTGGCATCCCAAATCGAATTCCTCAAAAATGAAATGAGACATTTTATAACTGAGTTAATGGTACATTTCCAAATTTTAAAAACTATTCCCATTCAAGGAAGAAAAATGTATTGGACATTCAATATTTAAATTCATTTTTCAGAAAGCATGAATAGTGCAAAAACGTGTTTTATAAAACAATTCCTTGCAGAGAGGGAAATAGCTCTGTCTCATATAAACCTGCACTATACCCATCAAGAAGATATTTCTCTTTACTGTACATAACATAGAGAATAACTGAATAATAAGTCATTGGTTTATTCCAAATGGGCAAATATTTTGAATTTGCACATTCTGAAACTAATCTTACTGAACAAACCTGGAAAACACATTTCCTGCGAATGGTGCTGGTAAAAGGTAAAGGAACTCTGAAATTACAAAGGATCTTTGTGCATTTTTACATCATTTATATTAATATCACTGGTTATTTTGAAATAAAATAATAAGAATAAAAACATTTAAAATATTGAAGAGCTAAGACATAAAGTATCTGAGGTATTGAGGGTCATAAATGTGGAGATTTTCAGTAATTAATAACAGAAAACATTTCTTTTCACTATAAAATAATATCAAAAAACAGTCAAGTAGAATAAAATGTAAATTAATTGGAACATGACAAATATAAGGTACCATTAAAAATGAACTATGACACTTCATTCTTTTCTTTATTACTGATTGCCACATTCCACACTAAAATAAAAAGCACAGTGAATTAGTTGAGAACAGTCAGAATCAAAATCTCAGAGGAAAAACAAGGTGGAGGCAGTAAACAGTAATAACAAAGGAATGTGTTTAACATTTCTTAAAATATGTATTTCAGTGGTTAGCAAGGTTCATGAGGAGGTACACATAAAAATATCCTGAAGATCTCTTTCCATAAAGGAAGTGCCAATCCCAATAGCAACTCTCATAACTATTGTAAATGTGCAATGAAATATCTTGCCGAGCAAAATCACAAGAACACCAAACAAATAAATAAAGACCATGCTTTTGAACTGAGCTTTTAGCTAAGCTACTTTGCTAAGTTATTTTTGCAATAGTAAATTACAATCAGGGATGATTTCTTAGTTTAGGCTTAAAACATAAATAAGCAACAATCTAAAACTTTACCCAAAAAAGGATGCACTTATCAAAGAAATATCTATTTAACTGATGTGATAGCTATAAGTAATCATTTCAAATCATCCATTATAGCTATATTTAATTAGTTAAATGTTTTAAATCATAAATTATTTTCTTAGGGGGAAAAATGGAAAGTCTCACAAATACCTATAAGCAAGTGGAAATAGGACCTCTTGACTAGTCAGTCATCCTGCTTTCATCTTCTATTCTAATCTCTAAGGTAGCCCAATGAAAATTTAATTCTGATGATAATATAATTTTAATCTCATTCACAGTCATTTATTAAGTATCAGAATCATACTAAGTATTCTGGGAAACTGGAAAAGAATAAAAAATAAGGTTCTCTACTTTGTTAATAATATACACTCAAACATTCAACAGATGTTCATTTAGTTACATCCAAAGTACTGTGCTAGGTGCTAGAGTGCTAGCAAAGAGCGGGACTAGCGATGCACCTGCCTTCCTGGAGCTTACATTCTGACGGCACTGTTAATTTCTATGATAAGAGCTAAGAATTAGAACTACAAGATGCCAGAATGCACCTACCAGGTCATTTCCTGTGGGGTTTTAAAAGAGGGCTTCACTAGAAGTGACAAACAATTGACAGTGTTAAGAGAAAGACTAGACAAAGAGTGGGATAAAGGAATATATGAAAGCAAGAAAAGTAAGAAAGAAAGCATCTTCAGCATTGAGACGGAAGGAAAAACAGACAGATTCAAAGAAACGAAGGAAGGCCCAGCTGTGATGACACAGGTAGTAGGGTGCCATTCCACAGTACTGGAGCCATATAGGAAGGCCCAGGGTTTGGATCTCACGTCAACCAGAATATGCAATTCTGGCTGGCTAGAATACTAGAGAAAGGATTTCAGCATGGCAAGACCCTGTAAGGGATCTCTCTCTCTTTCTCTTATATTAAACAAACAACAAACTTAAAAAGAAAAAGAACTAAGAGAGTATCTCTATGCTGAATAAGAGTTGCTGAGGCAGTATGCTGTATAAGAGTTGCTGAGGCAGTAAAACACATAACCCTAATTATGCAGAGCCTTAGACAAATTAAGCAAGAGAATATTCAAACTGTAGCTTTAAATGATTTGAATGACCAAGCTGACTATAAAGTTAAAATTGAGGAAAAAAGTGAAGTAGGATGGAATGTGAGGGAGGCAGACGGTGAGGATCATGAAAAGCTACTACACTTACCTCAGAGCAAACTCTCACAATAGCTTAGACAAGGGTAGAGGTAGTGTGATTAGAGAGAGGTACATGGATTCAAAAATATTTAAGATATAAAAGAAACAGAACTGTATAAATGGGAAGTAAAAGGACCAATGGTATAAAAATCCTGACTTGTAACCAAGTAGATAAACAGTACACATCAGGACAGGTGACACTGGCAGAAGCTCAGCACATTGGGTAGGACAGGGGACACTGGAAGAAGCTCAGCACATTGGGTAGGACAGGGGACACTGGAAGAAGCTCAAGTGTCAGGAAAAATACCATGAGGTCAACTTTGAACTTGACAGTCCTTTGAAACATCCAAACAGAGATTACAAACTGGGAGCTGTTCATATATATCTGATACTCTGGAAAGGTGTATCTATAAATAAGTAAATTTAGACAGATGACATTCAAAGTTATGGATGTAGAAGAGATTGCCTACAGAGAAAATACAGACCAAATGTGTAGAACTGCTACTTACACATAACTTTACCCCAACACAATACAAAGTTTAATCACTCAAAGTCTAAATAATGAGATCCATTACAAGTGTTTTAGCAGAATATTTAATTTTAGGTTCTGAATTACTACTAACACAAACTTTGGAAGCAACCAGATGATCTGTGTGGATGTGAAGGATGGCAGGGTATGATGAAAGGATAAATGTGTATGTAGAACCTATGCAGGTATACAAAGAGAAACATTCTGTGTTAACATCCTTCTGAAATTAAACTAAAAGAAAAAAAAAAGAAAGTGAACTTCCTCTTTAAGTCATGGAAGACTAAGTAATTCTGATAATTCTCTTGACATAGATCATTTTAAAAGCTAGACAAAATATAAAAATCCTGGCCAGCTAGTGTCATGCTGATTAAGGTGGCAAGATCCCATATGGCCAACTGTGCAGTTTGAGTCTTGGACCTGGTAGTTTGATAAATATGCCAGGTGTGTGTGCATGCATACCCCAAATCCCAATAGAATGGAAGAGAATGGATTATAGTATGGCCATCCCCCTGGTTGGGGGTGCTTTCTCTCTGTTTCCCTCTGTCTCTCTCTTCTTTTCTCTCTCTCTTTGGTGAATGTACATGCCCTATAGCAAGTTAAAAAAAAATTATCTGCAGGACCAGCAAAGGGTGTAATGGTTAAGGCACTGGACTCTCCACATGGTTGACCACAGCTCAAGTCTGAGACCCAGTGGCTTGAGGCTCATGCCAGGCACATGTGCATGCATGCCCAAAAGCCCAAGAGGAGAATGGAGAAGGGACTGCAGCATGGCCATCTCCCCCGTGGGGTGATTTCTCATGTTCTGTCCCTCTCTTTCTCCAGTGAGAGCACACACCCTATAGCAAAAATTCTCTTAAAAAAATTATCTGCACAAAGGCATATGGCAATTAATAAGGAAATGAAAAATTACCCATCCATGATCTAAGTAGGAGACAATAAAATCCCCTCAAAAGGTAAGTATATCATTTTGAGCTTGTTTTTCCTTGAGCTATTTACTGATTCCAGAAGAGCATCCTGAGAGATTGAAAGCATGAGTGACTTCTCTTACAGCCTTCTAGACACTCTGTTAAGCCCCTCTGCAACGAGAGTAAGAGTAATCCTAAAGTAGACTGGCCTTTGTAGGGGAGAGTAGCCCAGCTTCAAATCACTGATCACCTGAAACTGGATGAAATGAGACTTGATTGCTAGTGTTGCTGAGTGATTGCCACAAGATATGCTCCTTTCTAGAGGAAATATAACCTAGACTTCTATTTCTACAATTGTAATTATCAAATACAAGATCAAGCATACAATCAATATCCAGACACATGAGAACATAAAATAACACAAATGAGGACCTGCAGAAACAACAGAAAACAAACACACCAAAGAGAGCTCCAGGTGTTGGTATTATCTGTTATTATACATATCTGGTTTGAAACAATGAAAGATACCATTGAGAATTTTTTTTAATGTGGAATATTTTATTTTATTTTATATTTTGTCTTACTTCTTTTTTTACATTCAATCACTAGATATCTTTACAACATGGAAAATGAATTTTCCCAGCATGACTATCCTGTATGTTAGTCCAAGCAAAGATATTGCCATACACCTTATCATCAACAGATAATTTTCCATTTTTTAGTCCATAGATTTTTCCCCCTGATCCTTCTTTTTTTAATATTTATTACTTTTATTTTATTATTATTCTTCATACGTTAAATCACTATACATCATTTATATTGTGAAGAGACTTTAGCCAGAATGATATACACCTCAGTCCAGCCCAGTTGAGATCACCATACACGTCCTCGTCAACAGATAAACCTTATCTGTGTCCCACAGTGTCTTACCTCTCCATTTTTCCCCCAAATTTCCTACACTCTTCCCCTCTCACATTTTCTTTCCACTTTGTCTTTAGTGTCCATTAAAATTTTTAAAAATAATTATTTAATTTTATTCATTCATTCATTTATTTTAATTTGACCAGAGAGAGAGAGAAAGTGAGAAAGCAAGCCACCAGGTCCAGGACTCGAACCATGGTCAGCCATGTGGGAGTCCAGCACTTTAACCACCACTCCACCTGCTGTTTTTAATACTTTCATGTTCTCCAGTCTTTCAGTTTCTACGGTAGAGTGCGGACAGTCGGTATATGTTAAGTGGAGACATACTGTGTCTCTCTTTTACAGCCTGACTTGCTTCACTCAGCAACATATCTTCCATATTTGTCCAATTTCTATCAAATTCCAGGGGCTCATTTTTTATGGCTGAATAGTATTCCACAGAGTAAATGTGCCACAATTTTTCAAGCTATTCATCTGTTTGTGGACATTGGGTTGGTTCCATGTCTTAGCAATTGTGAATAATGCTGCTATGAATATAGATATGCAAGTGCATTTCTGATGGAGTGCTCTCCTGTCCTTTGGGTAGATACCCAGGAGTGGAATTGCTGGATCATATGGTAATTCTACTTGTAGGTCTTTTTTTTTTTGAATTTTTAAATTTAATTTATTTCTTTTTGTATATACATTCAATCGCATTGTTTAGCTTACAATGTGAGCATTTCGATATGTGAGAATTTCAATAGAGAATTCTAAGATGTATATGAGAAAAGGAGGTTGCAAATTCTCTTTAATGGTCAAAATATAAATCCTAGGCCAGAAAAATACAATACTTAAAATCAAAATCAGGTTAGACAAAGATGAATTAGTGAACTAGAAAATGGATTAGGATAATATAATCAAAGTGAATCACAATGAAAAACAAAAGTGTGGGGAAAAGGGAAGAAAAGGGGCCAGCAGGTTAAGGTGCTGGACTCCCACATGGCAGATCACAGTTCAAGTCCTAGACCTGGTGGCTTGAAAATTATGCTGGGTGTGTATGCATGCATGCCCAAAATCCCAGAAGGAGAGTAGGGGAGAAAGGATTGTGGCATGGCCATTCCCCCAGGGGATAATTTCTCACTTCCCCTTTCTCTGACTCTCTCCAGCAAGGGCATGCACTCTATGACTAAAACCTTAAAATGAAAAAGAAAAGAAGGTGAAATACATGGAAATTATATGTGAAGTCCTAAAGGAGAGAATAGAGAGTAGAAACAATGCTTAAAAATTTTCCAGATCTGACAAGAAAAAGTAAGCCACAGACTCAAGAAATCCTACATATACCAAAAAAAAAAAAAAGAAAGAAAAAATCTGCATATAGGCAGTGTAAAATACTATGCTAATCAAAAAACATTTATGTAAAATGAATGTGAAATACATTTTCATACCAATAAAAAGTGAGAATTTGTCACAGGAAGATTTGTGCCACAGAAGTTTAGACAGAAGAAAAATAATTCTAAATGGAAATACTATAGGCAATAAAATATAAATATGTGGGCAAATCTAAATATTATATAAAATAACAATAGTATCTGTAAGATTTAAAATATATACATACTTAAAATACCTGATAACAATAATGCAAAGGTCAAAAGAGGATAAACTAGAGTTAAAGAATTAGAGGCTATTGTATTATCCACTACAGTAAAAACACCAATGTACATTAGACATTGACAATAAGTCTTTGTTGTAATGTCTAAGGTCACTAACAAGAGAAAAGTTAAGAAATATAGATTGAGTTGTCAAAAAAGTCATGACACATTTTTGCATAGAAAAAGTATACTTCATGACTTTTCCGATAGTCTAATAACTTCCAAACTAACCTAAGGAGGGGGAAAAAGCAATATTAAAATATTTAATTAATTCAAGGAAAAAAATGAGAGAAAAGAGGACACAAAGCAATTAGCCAAATTAAAAAGACAGCAAGATAATATATGCCATTACATTAAATATAAATGGATGAAATGTCCTAACTAGAGTATTAGACTGAATTTAAAACTAAAACTCAATCATGTTGTTTATAAAATAAAATCTAAACATCAAGATAAGTCACAGAAAGAAAGAAGGTATTTCAACATAAAATCAACAGGTCTTGGGTCCAGAGTGGTAGGCAGATAGACATGGTATTATCCCATTGAATAGCTATATCATAATTTGTTTATCCATCACTCAATAATATTTGGATTGTTTGGAGTTTTGGCTTTTACAAATAAAGTTGCAAAAAACATTCATGTATAAGACTTTATAAGACCATATACTTCAATTTGTCTTAATCCTTAATAAGAGTGAAATGGCCAAAATACTATAGGCAACAAAATGTATGTTTACACTTTTGAAAAACTGTCAAACTGTTACGTCATTTATGAAGTGGTTATACTATTTTACATTCTCACCAGCAGTGTATTAGAGTTTGAGTGGTTTCACAGACTTGTCAATACTTGGTATGTCATGTTTATTGCTTTTCGATACAGATATTCTAACAGACGTGTAGTAGACTTATTTGCAATTTTCTCAAGATTAATGATGTTAAATATCTTTTCTTAATCTTATTAGCCACCTACAAATCTTCGATGAAGTGTCCCAAATTTTTGTCTTTTTTTTTTTTAAGTTTTTGTTATTGAGCGTGTGCACTTGCCAGAGAAAGAGAGAGAGAAAGGGAGAGAGAATTCATACCCCAGGGGGATAGCCACACCATAGTCCCCTCTCCTCCAGTCTTCTCTTGGGATTTTGAGTACACATGCACATGCACCTAGCTGCCAGGTCTGAGACTCAAACAGCACAGTCAGTCATGAGGGATCCAGGGCCTTAATCTCCACGCCATCTACTGGCTCTTTGCCCATCTTTTTAAAAATTGAGTTGCTCTCTTATTGTTGATTTTTGAGAGGTTTTATATACTCTGAACATGACTTTTATCAGATACATTATTAACAAGTATTTCCTCTCATTTTGACTTGTCTTTTCATTTTCTTAAAAGTATATGCTGAAGAACAGGTCAAACCTATCACATTTTTCTTCTATGGATCATGGTTTTATTGTCATATTTAAAAAACATTTGCCTAACTCAAGGTCACAAAGATGTTCTCTTTATGTTCTTTTCTAGAAGTTTTTACAATTTTAGTCTTAGCTCTATAATCTATTTGAGTTAACTTTTGCATACAGTGTGAGGTATGGACTTTTTCCCCCCAATTATACCAGCACTACTTGTCAAAAAGATTATCCTCTCTACATTGGATTGCTTTTCTACTAGTGTCAAAAATCAATTGACAATTTTTAGAGCATGTGTGGTTATTTTTCTTTTTTAACTCTATATGTCCACCATTTCTTCATCTATCTTTATACCAATATTATACAGTCTTAATTACTGTACCTCTGCATTAAGTCTTACAACCAGATAATGTAAGTTTTCTAAGTTTGTTTCTATTGTTCAAAGTTGTTTTGGCTATTCGAGGTCTTTCACATTTTCAAATGAATTTTAGAATTAGCTTGTTTTTTAAAAAAAACTAATTTGCTGGGATTTTTATTATTTTGCATTAAATATGTATTTATGTTGGAAAATGAAATGTTATACACTGTGATTAAATGTAAATAAATAAATAAATAAATAAATAATATGTGTTGGTCTAGGGCAAATAAAAATCCTAATGATTTATTTTTCCATTTACTTAGGGTTCCTATTAGCTCCTCTAAAGAATGTTCTGTTGTTTTCAGTACAAGTCTTGCATATAATTTATCAGATTTATCTGTATTACAAACTTTAATGGTAAATTATCACAATAGCATGGGGAAAAAAATTTCCAATTGTTTCCAGATGGTATGTAGAAATACAAGTGCTTTTTTTTATATTATCTTATATCCTGAAATCTTTCCATACTCATTTAATAGCTCTAGAGTTTTTCTTTAGTAGACTCTTACATAGATGATAAGATTATCTGAGAATTAAAAAAAAACCAAACCAGTTTTACTTCTTTCTCTGCACTGCAGATACCTTTCGTTTCTTTTTGTTGTCTTACTCTACCACTTAGAATACCTAGCACATGTTACACAAAAGTGGCAAGAATGGATAGCCTGGCTTTTTCCAGACCTTCAGGGCTAAGCAGTCAGTCTCACCTTTAACATGTAACCTGTTATTATCTGTTGAAGATAACGTGTATAGTATTATCAACTGGACTGGTGAGAATGTATACATATTGGAATATTCACTTTGCAAGCTAAGTGACACATGTGATTGAATGTATAAAAGAAACTGAATTTTAAAAAAGACGTAACCTGTAGATTTTTCACAGAGGGAGCTCTTGCCTATTCTGTTTGCTGTGTGGCTTTGGCTTTTTGTTTTGTTTTTCCAGAAATGTTGCTGAATTTTCCCAAATGCTTTTTCTAAATCTACTGAGATGATTAAATGGTGTTGTTTCTTTTCTAGTTTACTAACATGATTATTTATATTGATTCGTTTTTGAATTTTGAAACAGCTGGACTCTTAACATAAACCCCAATTGTTCATGATATATATTATCCTTTTGATATATTGCTGAATTTGATTTGCTATCTTTTAGAAAATGCTTTCATCTAAGGACAGGAGGGATATATGTAACAGTTTCTGCTGTAATGCTGTGTACCATTTGGGTATCGGTTTAATGTTGGGCTTCACAAGATAACTTGTGAGGGGTCTTACTTCCTCCTCAATTTTCTAGAAGAATTTGTGTAGAACTGTAATTATTTCTTTTACATTTATCCTAATTTTTACCATTTCTGTTACTCTTCATTTATTCATATAAATTGAAATTTTTTATCTGATATCATATTACCTCTCTCTAAAGAACTTCCTTTATCATTTTGTAATATAGATCTGGTACAATGAATTCTTTCAATTTCTATTTTCTCATGAAAGGTATTTTACAGGACAGCAAATGGCTTAATGGTTATGTTGCTGGACTCCCACATGACTGACTGCAATTCAAATCCTGGACCTGGTGGCTTGAACCTCACACTGGACACGTGTGTGTCCATGCTAAAAATCCCGAGAGGCCCCCAATTATACCAGCACTACTTGTCAAAAAGATTATCCTCTCTACATTGGATTGCTTTTCTACTAGTGTCAAAAATCAATTGACAATTTTTAGAGCATGTGTGGTTATTTTTCTTTTTTAACTCTATATGTCCACCATTTCTTCATCTATCTTTATACCAATATTATACAGTCTTAATTACTGTACCTCTGCATTAAGTCTTACAACCAGATAATGTAAGTTTTCTAAGTTTGTTTCTATTGTTCAAAGTTGTTTTGGCTATTCGAGGTCTTTCACATTTTCAAATGAATTTTAGAATTAGCTTGTTTTTTAAAAAAAACTAATTTGCTGGGATTTTTATTATTTTGCATTAAATATGTATTTATGTTGGAAAATGAAATGTTATACACTGTGATTAAATGTAAATAAATAAATAAATAATATGTGTTGGTCTAGGGCAAATAAAAATCCTAATGATTTATTTTTCCATTTACTTAGGGTTCCTATTAGCTCCTCTAAAGAATGTTCTGTTGTTTTCAGTACAAGTCTTGCATATAATTTATCAGATTTATCTGTATTACAAACTTTAATGGTAAATTATCACAATAGCATGGGGAAAAAAATTTCCAATTGTTTCCAGATGGTATGTAGAAATACAAGTGCTTTTTTTTATATTATCTTATATCCTGAAATCTTTCCATACTCATTTAATAGCTCTAGAGTTTTTCTTTAGTAGATTCTTACATAGAGGATAAGATTATCTGAGAATTAAAGAAAAACCAAACCAGTTTTACTTCTTTCTCTGCACTGCAGATACCTTTCGTTTCTTTTTGTTGTCTTACTCTACCACTTAGAATACCTAGCACATGTTACACAAAAGTGGCAAGAATGGATAGCCTGGCTTTTTCCAGACCTTCAGGGCTAAGCAGTCAGTCTCACCTTTAACATGTAACCTGTTATTATCTGTTGAAGATAACGTGTATAGTATTATCAACTGGACTGGTGAGAATGTATACATATTGGAATATTCACTTTGCAAGCTAAGTGACACATGTGATTGAATGTATAAAAGAAACTGAATTTTAAAAAAGACGTAACCTGTAGATTTTTCACAGAGGGAGCTCTTGCCTATTCTGTTTGCTGTGTGGCTTTGGCTTTTTGTTTTGTTTTTCCAGAAATGTTGCTGAATTTTCCCAAATGCTTTTTCTAAATCTACTGAGATGATTAAATGGTGTTGTTTCTTTTCTAGTTTACTAACATGATTATTTATATTGATTCGTTTTTGAATTTTGAAACAGCTGGACTCTTAACATAAACCCCAATTGTTCATGATATATATTATCCTTTTGATATATTGCTGAATTTGATTTGCTATCTTTTAGAAAATGCTTTCATCTAAGGACAGGAGGGATATATGTAACAGTTTCTGCTGTAATGCTGTGTACCATTTGGGTATCGGTTTAATGTTGGGCTTCACAAGATAACTTGTGAGGGGTCTTACTTCCTCCTCAATTTTCTAGAAGAATTTGTGTAGAACTGTAATTATTTCTTTTACATTTATCCTAATTTTTACCATTTCTGTTACTCTTCATTTATTCATATAAATTGAAATTTTTTATCTGATATCATATTACCTCTCTCTAAAGAACTTCCTTTATCATTTTGTAATATAGATCTGGTACAATGAATTCTTTCAATTTCTATTTTCTCATGAAAGGTATTTTACAGGACAGCAGGTGGCATGGTTGTTAAGTTGTTGGACTCCCACATGTCTGACCACAGTTCAAGTCCTGGATCTGGCAACTTAAAAATCATTCCAGGTATGTATGTGTGAGTCCCAAAAATCCCAAGAAAAGAATGGAGGAGAAGGAACTATGGAATGGCCAGACTCTCTGCAGAGTGATTCCCTCTTTCTGTCTCTCTCATCTCCAGTGAGTGCACACACTCCATGAAAAAAACTAAAAAAGAAAAAAAAAGTGTTTTGCCTTCATCCTTAAAAGATATTTTCACTAGGTATAGATTTCTGGTTGACTTTTTATTTGCTTTTTCCTTTCAGCACTTTTAAATATGACATACTATTGTCCTCTGGACTGTATAGTGTGACCATAAGTCTATGTAATCCTTATCTCTGTTTCTCTGTATCTAATGTTTCCTTTGTGTCTGGCTTACCCTGAGATTGTCTCTTACTTTTTACTTTTCAATTAAATTTGATCTGATATATTTAAGGGTGTGTGTGTGTATTTATCCTGCTTCAGGTCCTCTGAGCTTCTTGGCTCTATGCTTTGTTGACTTTCAATAATTTTAGAAAAATCTTGGCCATTATTTCTTTCTTCTCTTTTTTATTATTTTTGGAGAGGTTTTTGCCATAGAGTGCATGGGCTCACCTGAAAGACAGAGAGAGACAGAGAGATAGAAAGCAAGAAATCACCCCCCCCCGGGGGGGGATAGCCACGCCACAATCCCTTCTCCTCCATTCTCCTCTCGGGATCTTGGGCACACACACACATGTGCCCGGTGTGAGTTTAAGCCACCGGGTCCAGGACTCGAACCGCAGTCGGCTACATGGGAGTCCAGGGACATAGCCATTATGCTAACTGCTGGTCCCCTGGCCATTATTTCTTTAAACAGTTATTTCCTCTTCTCTCTTTTCTCCTTCTAAGACTCCAACTGCATACCATATTTGATAACTTTTTACCTTCTCGAAGTCATCAGATACTCTCTTCTATTTGTTCCACTATTTTAATCTTTGTATTTCAGTGTGGGTAATTTCTATGTTCAAGTTCAAATCCACTGAAGGAATGCTAGTAAAAAGAGTTATGTTGCCACCATTTTTCCAGGAATGGTTATCTTCGTGTGATCCTAGAGGAGTGACAGTCTCCTCTCTCTCTTTCAGGGGTTAATGGGCTTTGCTTCTGCCACTCCTACAAAAACAGCAGATCTTTACCTGGGTCCTAGATACAGAGAAGTTTGCTGCTCCTCTCCCAGTAGCTTAGATTTTTGCTTCATAAGAGAGAAGGTTCTGAAAAAGTGGACAGAGTTGGTTCCTGCCTGTAAACAGCTGCACATGATCACCACATCTGCATCACCAACAAGTACTCACTCCAGTCTCCTGCCTTGCCCTCCAGTCTTTCTCATGAACAAACAGTGGAGACCTTGGAAAATAGCTTGCAACTAAGTACAAAGCTCCTCTGTGCCAGGAACTGCAAATTACTCTAAACTAATATCAACTGTGCTACCCCACAGTTTAAAAAAAAAAAAAAAACTGCTAAGGGACCAGCAGATGACGTAATGGTTACATCACTGGACTTCCATGTAGTCAACCTTGGTTCAAGTCCCAGACCCAGTGGCTTGAAACTCACACTGGGCACATGTGCATGCATGCCCAAAATCCCAAAAGGAGACTGGAGGAGAAGGGATTGTGGCATGACCACCTCCGGGGAAAGGGGGGGTGGTGACCTCTCACTTCTGTCTCTCTGCAAGAACATGTGCCCTATACAAAAATCTCTCTCTTAAAAAAATGTTAAAATCTTGGCTGATTTTATTTTAACCACCTATTGTGGTGGTCACCTCTTCCCCCTATTCTCTGTCAAAAGATAGTATCTGTGTATCCCACCTTTCATCAAAGCAGCTGGTTGTTCTGAATTTAGTTCACCTGAGTGCCCTGGGATTAGCTCTGATGTGCTCAAGAAAAGTTATGATTGTATGAATTTTATAAATAACCTATTGTTAGAATTGACATAATGTTTTCTTGTAGCTTCCTATATCCAAGGAGGAAGTAGAATTTATTGCTTTGTTTTTGAGCTTTGGAACTATTTCTTGCTCTCTTACAAGTTTGACTACACATTTAAAAGAACTTCAGAAGTTCCAGAAGTTTACTACAGGCAAGGTAAAAATAACAAATGACAAAATGACTAAGAAGCACATCTAAGAATACTGGTCTCCATTAGAAATTACCAAAGGTAAATTTTGGGTCCATTCAGAACATTAGCTTATATAACTCCTTCCATATGCTCAGAAAAATTGTGCATTCAGTAAATGTTTCCATAGAATTTCAATCATTATTCTTGTGAAATAATTAGCAATGTCAATCTATTTTGTCTATAAACACAAATAGGTACATATAAAAAGAAAAAAACAACACAGACATTATTCTCAAAATGTACTGTGATCAATGTATTTTACTTTTGAGCTGGAAACCATGGAAGAAAGAATAATTTGCATCATCTATTAATACTCTAATTCCTTTGGTTAAAGTTACCTCTTTTTTTCTTAGTGAATTCAAAAACTAAGTTATATAATTTTATGCTTTCTTGACCATAAAACCCCCTAGTGAGGTCAATTCTGACACTGATTATTTTTCATCAGCATTACATGATAGGAATTGTTTCCATTTTTCTAACTTCCTTCATATCAGAGTGCCTCTAAGTGTGTAGCCATACCCTACTGTGGGCTTTCTTTGATCTGTAGGGGATCTGGAACATCATGTTCTGTTTATTATGTATAATTCTGTTGCTTTCACAAAATCCTTTTGCTTTTCTCAGAACTTAACTTTTAACTTAACTCAGAAAAGAAAAATCTACAATGAGACAAACAGGTACATTTTTTGAACTGCAGAACAAAGAAAGCAATATGCATTATTTATTTTTGCTACTTAATTGCTTCAATTAAGACTATTTCATTTTCTTGGAGAACTGTAAGAATAAACTATATAATGTCATGCTCCTTAGGCACCTCCCAACAAAATATTCATAGTCAAACACTAAATCTTTAAGTTTAGTTTTCTCAACAGTAAAATAAGGTAAGAATATTATTTAGAGTTATGAGGATTTTTAAAAGAATATGTCCAAAGCATTAAGCAGGGTTTGGCCCACAGAAATTGTTCCACAGGCCATGTTTGTCCACTTAATTTAAATTAGGATTTTCAAAAACAAATAAAATTTTAACTCACAAATATCTTCATTTACAAAAATATACTTCCTATAAAAAAGTTTAAAATAAAATCTTTTTTAAAAAACATGTTTATCTATTAGGTCACTGGAAAAGTCATGATACATTTTTGCACAGAAAGACATGTTATGACTTTGCCAACAACCCAATATATGCAAGCTAGCTGGTGGCATGGTGGCTAAGGAGGCTGGATCCCACATAGCTAACTACACGGTTCAAGTCCTGGATCTAGTGGCTTGAAAAACACATTGGGCACATGTGGGTGCATGCCCAAATTCCTGAGGGGAGAATGGAGCAGAAGAGATTGTGGCATGGCCATCCTGGCTCTGGATGATTTCTCACCTTCTCTCTCTCTCTCTCTCTCTCTGTCTCTCTCAGGCAAGTGCATGTGCCATACACCAAACTGAAAAACAAAGAAACATAAATCTATCCATATTCAGTAAATACAAAATACTATAATAGATAACATATTGGGAGAAATTTATGAGTTTTATATTATTTCTACATATGAATAGGAAAATTAAATCATACAAAATTAATAAATTCAAACTAAGTAACATTTTCAGTCTGAAGACTGCTAGACTACATTCACTAATTTCAAATAATCAAATTTCATATTGATTAATTGTGTCTCTTTTATCCATTCCTTGGTACATATCTCTACTTTCTTCTCCAACACCCTAGAAAAAGGTTGTGCTGGAATCATAAGCCAATGCTATATCATTCCACTAACATTCTTTCTTTACTGCTCACCCAAGAATGCCATCAGTGGATTGGCCTAATATGCCACTGGTCTTTCACGTAGAAACACCATCCTAGAATACCAAGTTTAATTGATACTCATTTTAAAGGTAATTTTTAAGTGTCTATTATTTGCTGTTCTAGGTTCTGAGAATATAGTGATTCAACAGACTAACAAATATTCTGCCCTTACAGAAGTAAAGGTTAAAGACTGATAGGTGATGAGGAAGGAAACTGGATGGGGTCATGTAAGCATAGGTAAGAAGATTTTATCTATCTGAAATGAAAAAGTACTTACATTAGTTTTTTGTGGCTGCTGTAACAAGTTAACACAAACTGAGTGGCTTAAAACAACAGAAATTTACACTTACAGTTCTGGAAGCTGAAAGTCCTAAATCAGTATACTTAACCAAAATCAAAGTGTTGGCAAAGCCACACTCTCTCCAGTGGCTCTAGGGTAATTCTATTCTTTGCTTCTTCCACCTTCTAGTCATTGCTGTCATCCCTTGACTTGTGGCCACATAATTCCAATTATGAGACCTCTATCTTCACATTGCCTTCTTCTCCATATATGTGTCAAATCACCCTTTGCCTTCTTCTTATAAGGATTATATATGATGGCATTTTGGCCACACTCAATTCATCTAAATAATCTTCACATCTCAAGATCCTCAACTTAATGACATCAGCAAAGAATCTTCCTTCCGAAATAAGGTAACATTTACAGTTTCCAGAGATTAGGGCTCAATAACTTTTGGGAGGGGGCCATCATTCTGACTTACTTAAGTAATTACTTAAGTAATTTTCATGCAACAGGGCAATCAACTATGATTGCGACTTTTCTTGTTCTTTTTTTTTTCTTTTTCTTGTTAAGGTTTATGTCATAAGTCACATGCCTTCACTAAAGATGAGAGAGACAGAAAGAAACAGAGACAGGGAAAGCAAGAAATCATGCCCAGGAGGGTGGCCACACCACAATCCCTTCTCCTCCATTCTCCTCTCTCAAGATTTTGGGCATCCTTGCATACATACCCAGAGTGATTTTCAAGCCACCAGGTCTAGGATTTGAACCATGGCTGGCCATCTGAGAATCCAGCCACCCTAATCATCATGCCACCTGCTGACCCCACTGTGATTGAGACTTTTAAAAGATCTCTCTGGGTGAGCAGGCTCTAGGAGACTAAGTAGGAGCAACAAGCCAAGTGAGAAGACTGCTATAGTAACCAGACAGGAGAGAAGGCAAGCTTGAGAAGTGATTGTATATACCTGTTACAATCATGGTCAATTAATTAAGAGGTGGAATAGTGGTTAATTGAGAGGACTCAGGAGACAAACTTCCTACTCAAATCTAACTTGCTAGCTTTATGACTTTGGACAAGTTATTTAACTAAGCTGTTGCTTCCTCTATCAAGTGACCATTACAGAATTGCTATGAAGATCTGAGGTAAAAATGTGTAAAACATTTGACAAAGCCTGACACATAGTAAGACTTCAATAAATATTTGCTATAGTTATTTTCTTTTCTTTTTTTTCTTTTTTTTGGAGAGATTTTCACTGTAGGGCGCGTGCGCTCGCCAGACAGAGACATAGAGACAGAAAGCGAGAAATCACCCCCCAGGGGGGATGGTCACGCCGCAATCCCTTCTCCTCCATTCTCCTCTCGGGATCTTGGGCACGCACGCACACGCGCCCGGCGTGAGTTTTAAGCCACTGGGTCCAGGACGCGAACCGTGGTCGACTACGTGGGAGTCCAGTGACATAGCCATTACGCTAACTGCTGGTTCCCGCTATAGTTATTTTAATCTGTGCCTAGTATTGCATATTTTCAACATATAATTTTATAACATATATTTTGGTTCCCAAAATAAAAGTTAAAAAAAGATGAAATGAATTTAATATCTCAATAGGTATAAACTTTTTTTTACATTGCATTATAAAGGAGTTAGTTGGCGGAAGCCATGCAGCCAACACAGACAGAACATAAAGAGCTGCCTCTCATGTCTAAGCAAGGTTTGGCTAAGAAGAGCTGCAAGCAAGGCTACAGCTGTAAGCTCAAGGTTTCAACTGTGTTTGTTGTACTGGTTTGTGCTTTCAATCTCTCTGTCATGGACTTTACTGTCGTTACAGTACCCCAGTACCCCATAAGGGTAAAATAACATCTCCAGCCTTACTGTAACTTTTACAATAAAACCAACTAATAATCCTGAAAGAATGCGGACCCCTAAGGCGGTGGCGAATGGGAATTATTTCCGTGCGACTCACCCCACCTGCCTGGAAAATATCAATAAAGAATGCTGCATTCACTTCTCCTACTGGGGATTACATAGATAGCATTAGAAAGATTTGGATTAATGGAAAGCTACTAAATTGGTGAAACAACCTCAGTAGCTGGGAGAGGCTTAGGGGCTCATCCACGAGGTACTGATACCCTAAACAAAGACCATGAGTCACCTTTGATCTCAGGACAAGGAAAGATTGCAGCTCCCCCGAGCCATAGCCATTGTATAGAACAGCACATAGAGGGTCCCAAGTACATAATAACCTTTAGGTCAGTCATTGAGCTGCTTACAAGACCACATTCCTTTCCCATTTGGGCAATAGGATCACCCCCTTAGTTGTAATATAGATATTCCACTTTAGTATATATTAATCGTGCCTTTACTTAACAAGATAAGATTTCTATCTAGGCCTTTGTAACCGGCAATCCACTGCCGCCCTGGCCTGGGGCTGAAGCTATCAAGCCGGCCTGGGACTGAAGTTACCAAGCTTCCTGAAAGCCCCCTCATCCAAAAGACCTTTCCTGGTAATCGAGATCTAAGAAGAGAATGCACCAGACAAATGGACTCCCTCGCCCTGAGGACTGTGACTGATTACACCTAATAAAACAAAACAGTGCATCATGTTTTATGATTATTGTTCCCATACTTTGAATACCTCATTTCTTAGAGTAAAATCTTTTATTTCCCCTCACCCCTCCTACTCCTGTAAACATCCCTCAATAAAAAATATATGTCTCCTAGCCACAGACGCTGCAGTCTTGAGCTTGCCCTGACTGTATTCAGTTGAGAACATGCTAAATAGCATAGAGATCTCTGCCTGAATTTCTTCTCGCCTGCATCGCTTTCCATAGAGTCTCAACCCACCCAGGCTGGAGCAGGTCTCCGGCAGTTAGTTACCTATACTACATGGTATACTTACAGAATTAGTGTTTTAAACTTTATAAAGGACTATAGTTTTCTGTGGTTTTTTGTTTTTTAGTTTTGCTGTAGGGTACGTACACTTGTGGGGTTAGGGGGATAGAGTGAGAAATCACTTCCCATGGGAGAGCCACACCACAATCCCTTCTCCCCTCAGGTCTCCAGGCATGTATGCACATGTGCCCGGTGTATTTTTCCAGCTTCCAGGTGCAGGACTCAGACCACATTGTCACCCACGTGAGATTCTGCTACCTTAAACACCACACCACCAGCTGACACAAGAACTGCAGTATTCTAGAAATTTATCCTGACAATCCAAATCTTTTTTTTTTTTTTTTTGAGAGGTTTTTGCTATAGGGCGCATGCACTCACCAGAAAGACAGAGAGCAACAGAGAGACAGAAAGCGAGAAATCACCCCCACCCCCACCCCGGGGGGGGGGATGGCCACACTGCAATCCCTTCTCCTTTCTCCTCTCGGGATCTTGGGCACGCATGCACATGCACCCAGCATGAGTTTAAGCCACCAGGTCAGGGACTCAAACTGTGATCAACTACCCCCGGGGGGTCCCCGTCCCGGGGGGGGGGATGGCCACACTGCAATCCCTTCTCCTTTCTCCTCTCGGGATCTTGGGCACGCATGCACATGCACCCAGCATGAGTTTAAGCCACCAGGTCAGGGACTCAAACTGTGATCAACTACATGGGAGTCCAACGACATAGCCATTATGCTAACTGCTGGTCCTGACAATCCAATTCTTTCAAATCAAGATAACCAGAAGTTAAAATCAAATATTAAAATCTAACACACAAGATTTCAATTTAATATATTGTGGGAAAAAATAAAATAATAAAGATTAAAGAACAAACTTCTTTCTTTTTCAAGAGATACCCTAGGGTTAAATTGCATAGTATGACTATAGTATAACAACTATATTTACAAGTGTCTCTACATTTAGAAAATTTAAATTGGAAGTGAAAATATTTCCTTTCTATTATAGTCTTACATAAATTTAATCCTGAGATGAGTGACCTAATTGCACTACGATGCACTACCCATTTTAGATGTGTTTCAGAAATTATGAAAATACCATGGATTAGTTCAATTCTAATCCTTTTTCTACCATTTTACTTTTTAAAAATTCCTTTTTCTCTAAAATAGTGAAAGTACCAGCCTATTTTTTAAAACTACTTTTTAGTTAATGCATTATTATAAAGATGAAATGCAAATGTGATACAATGAAAAATAGCAGTGGTAAAATGTTATAATATATAAGGCCAGCAAAATCTCCAACACCACTTTATCTTATGTGCTTCAAGAAAAAGACTCAGCAAAGAGTGAGCTCTAAAAGCTGCTTATACTATTGTTATAATAGTAGTAAGAAACCTGGGAATGATTAACTTCTTTCAGGAAGTATGTACTGTTCATATCTTTAAACTCTCTAGAAGTAAACCATCTAGAGAAGACACATAATAGTAAGTACTCGAATTATTTTTCTGTATGAATTTAGCAGACTATCAACTAAAATACTGAAATTCAACCGAACCATAAAGATGCTAAATCCAGAAATCTAGAAGTCATCCCTCACTTCTTTCTCAAATTCAAGTCATAGGAGTTCTTTCATTCCACCTCCACAAATGTGTCTTAGATATATCCGCTGCTCTCTACTGTGCTCATTTGTTGTCCTAATCCAAGCCACCATCAAATATCAGGAAGGCCAGCACTGAAGCTTCCTAATCATTCCACATCAATCCATACTCCAGACAATAATCAAAATGAATCATGGTAAAATGTAAATGGAATTTTGTCACTGTCCTGTTTAAAGTCTTCAATGGCTGTTCCATGGCCTTAGGAATGAAAACCAACTCTTGCATACTCTATCACTGACCATTTCTATAACCTCTTTTCAAGTCACATCTCAGCCACATCCACTAGATTCCACCCACATGTGCCTCTCTCAGTTCCACCAACCCCTTTCACTTTAGGCTATCTGGGCTACTCTCTCTACCTAGACTACTTATTCCTGATGTTTACATGCCTTCTCTCTCCAATAGTTACTTAATGGCCATTACCTCAAAAGGCCACTTCACTCTAGTTTTCATCTTTCATTCTTGTTTTATGAAACTTTGTACATGCAATGCTCTCTGCAGACAACATCTAGCTGGCTTAACACAAAGTATAAGCATGCTTAATATTTGTAGCTTTAAATCTACTTAGTGTTTCATCCACTTACATTAATTCTGTAGTCAAGAGGACCTAAGCACCTTTTCTTTGCTATGTAGTTTAACTAACACTTCAGTATCATGCTAACAAGCTTAAGTCAGTTAATATAAGTGAAACTGAGTGTGAAGATAAACCTGGTCTGTATATGTTTCATTCCTTTGAAATTATGGCATGATTCTGAGAAAAATCAATACAAAAGAAGCTTGATTCACTTTTAAATCACATACAATGCCAAAATAAACATCATTTCAATTCACATTGAAAGTCTTAAATATTATTACTCTCAAATAAATTAATATTGTATGGACAAAAAGTGAGCATCCTGGGAAAATAACATGCTACATCCCTGATCTAAAACACGACAACTAGAACCATGCTACATATGTCTAAAAATAACACTCGAGGACACACTAATAAATACAGTACTTTAAATACATAATAAAAATTATGGAAATTTTATAACCAAAAGAAAAATCAAAACAAATACAAAACTATTAGCAAACACAATTTATTATGAAACCTCCATGACCCCATCAATAATGAAGCTCCTGGAGACATAAAGGTGGTGTTTAGCTCATTCAAGTTCATGTAAAGGATAGCACTTTGTTCACAGATGTAAATAAACAATAAACACTAATTAATACCATTCAATACAATATATAATCAATTAAAATTGATTAATCAGAAGAAAGAATATGATAGTAATTCAAACATTTTTTATCACAAAAGGAAAGTTAACTCTGAAGGAATTTAGGAAGCAATAAAATAAATATAAAATAAAAATTGTGGTAACTATAATTGAATGCTTACTTGATGAATCTTTAGAAATCACCACAGGGTCTTTCTTAGGAATATTAGTTAAACTATATTAGTGATGTTGCAGAAATATAGATTAATGTGCTAACACAGATTTTAGTCAACAGAGGACCAAATAAAACGTGATTTTTAAAAATTAAGATTTTGTTTTGAGCTACTGAAAAGCTACTTTATTTAAATGTCTCTACTGAGAGAATGACTAAAAAAAATCTTTACAACTTAAGCTCTGAACTTCTGCATTTCTATTGGCTAATTTCCCTAAATATTTTCTTTTAAAAAAAAGTATTTATTTATTTATTTAATTCCATTTGTTATTATTTTTTAATGTGACCAGAGAGAAAGAAGAGAAAATGAGAAAGCAAGCTGCCAGGTCTGGGACTCAAACCACGGTCAGCCATGTAGAAGTCCAGTGCCCTTAACCACCATGCCACCTGATGGCCCCCCTAAATATTCTCATCACAATTCAAAGCATATATAATAATACTTCCCCCATTCAGGTATTCAGTACAAAAGATCGGTCACTTAAGCTTCAAAATTTTCTCCCAACAATGACAACATGGTACCAAGAGAGGAAACGGGAAATTCAAATCTTATGTCATACAAACTTACTCTGACTTTTGGCAAGACCCTCCGAAGTGTCTCAGCAGGATTCTGTCGCATCAAAAATGGAAGATTTGCAATCACACTTGTTCCTTGGATGTCTTGACCAGCACTTAGAAAGAAAATGCAAATTTGAAATTTGTAATGATAAACTGAATTCCAATTTATAATTATAAAAAGCACAGATTTGGAAAAAAAATGATAGTTTTAATGTTAAATAGACTTTCAACAAAGTTTTAAACTTTAAACACATAATTGAGACAGAAATAAAACCAGAACTGAAATTTCACTAAAAAATCTTATAACAACTACATGAACATACTAATTATGGTTGTACTAATATAAGAGTTTCTATTTATGTACATATCTTAAGTCTAAAAGTCTTGAGACTATTAATAAATACTTACTTTGAAATTCTACCTTATTTTTTTCCTCTGCGACCTGCCAGTTTGTTATAATTTATTAAAAATATAAACGGTGAGGCCAGCAGATGGTATAGTGATTACGTCACTGGACTCCAACTTGGCCAATCACAGTTCAAGTCCCAGAGCTGGTGACTTGACACTTACACGGCATGCATGCGTGCATGCCCAAGATCTCAGGAGGAAAATAGTGAAAGGATTGTGGCATGACCATCCCTCCTAAGGGATGATTTCTCACTTTCCCTTTCACTGTCTTTCTCTGGTGAGCGCACAAACCCTAAAACAAAATAGTAAAAATTTATTATGGTAATGTATCCATGGTAACAAGAGTAATAGCAATAAAAATTATACCTAAATCATACAACTTTCTTTTGGTACAATGAAATTCCTTATTTCACTAGCCTTAGTCTGCAAGTGGCCAGAAATTTCCTGAAGATGCACTCAATGCTCTTGAAAGTCAGCAGGGCACATTTACACAAATACGTTTTTAAAATTATGTTCATTAAAGCTTTACCAAAATAATCTTTGTGATATTCTAGTGGCATAAATATCTTGGAAAAAGTGTTCAAATTCTTCTGAAAAAAAAAAACATTTCTATGAACTGCAAAAACTATTTAAGATATAATCTAAGTTACATAAATTCTGCAGATACTTAAAAAGTACATCAAAAAGTACTAATAAATGTGGCACCAACTCAGAGGGAATTAATTTTCATCTCTCCTTAACTCTCTTTTTCACCTCTCCTTAACCACTCCTTTTCACTCTCTTAACTGATAAAATTTTAATTTTAATTCCTGATGCCATAATACTTATTTATTTACTTAAAATTATTTATTACTTATCTGTTGAAATGCAACTGCTTGGAGTTATAGTGTATGTACACTGTAGTTACAATATTTGTACATAAGACTTTAATATTGAGTCATCAGAAAAGTCATTATAGCGTATGTACACTGTAGTTACAATATTTGTACATAAGATTTTAATATTGAGTCATCAGAAAAGTCATGATGTATTTTTCTGTTTTTCTATGCAAATATGCATCATGACTATTCCAATGACCCCATACATAATTCTTAAAGCATTTTCAAAGTAATATATTTCTGCCTGAGAGTTTTGTAAGGTATGTTAATAAGAATAATATTCTTATTTTAAATAACACTTCCTTGTTATGAAGAAAAGCTTTTTTCCTGTTGCAGTATTGTAAGTTGTGAAATATAGGCCATCATAATCAGTTTACTGTTTTCATCACTATCTAAATGAATCCTTTACAGACAAAATTAAAAAAAAAAAAAAAAAGGAAAGGAAGTGACCTAGGAAGTCCATGTCTTTCTCAAAAAGGAGAAATTAGTGTTGCATATAAAAATACTTGTACTAGGTTGAATGATAGTCCCCTAAAAGATATGTCTACATTTTAATCCTGGAACACATGAATGTTGTCTTAATTTTTAAAAAGGATCTTGAGACAGAGATTATTCTGAATTATCTAGGTAGGCCCTACTCTCAATAACAAGTGTTTGTAAAAGAGACAATGAGAGGAAAAGGCAGAGAGAACAAGAGCAGGTAACTTGATCATAGAATGCAGAGATACAAGTGATACAGTCACAAGTCAAGAAATGCTGACAACAACAGAAGCTGGAAAAGACAAAGGATAATTCTCTTCTAGAGTCCTGCTAACATTTTGACTTTGAACTTCTGGTCTCCAGAATGTGAGGAAATAAATTTCTGTTGTTGTAAGCCATGTAGTTTATGGTAATTTGTTACAACAGCCATAGGAAATAAATATGTTACTAAAAAACTGAAAGAAAAGAGAATTACCTGAAAAAGTAGCATTTTATATGACAATGCCTGCCTGAGCATAGAGGTTCAGTAAATATCTCTTTTCTGTTTGTTTGTAAATAATTTTAACTTTATTTATTTATTTTTATTTGATCAGAGGGACAGAGTGAGGGGAAGGGAGGAGTAAGAAAGCAAGCTGCCAGGTCTGGGACTCGAACCATGGTTGGTCATGTGACAGTCCACAGCCCTTAACCACCACACCACCTGCTGACCCAAGTAAATAGCCCTTGAAAAGATGGATAAATGGTCTGATGTAATCCCACTTGTCTATTTTGGGGATGATGGACTGTGCTTTGAGGGTCTTATTTAAGAAGTCTTTCACTATGCCAGTGTCTCCCAGAGTTTCCCCAGTGTTTTCCAGGAGCAGTTTTATAGTTTGAGGTCTGTTTCTCAAACCTCCAGGACTGCAATTCAAACTACAGTGAGCCATATGGAATCTACCTCCCTTAACCAATGAGGCCAATTCCTTTACTTTAATTTTTTAATAGTCATGTGCAATTTATTAAGAAAATACACATTTCTAACAGACAATCAGCACTGTGGCTGCTGAAATCAAAAATCTGAGCAGCAAACTGGTGGAGGGCAGTTTTTCCAGAATCCTCAAAAATCTACAAATAGATCTACCATATGATCCAGCAATCCCACTCCTCGGTATCTACCCAAAGGACAGAAGAATTCTTCATTGGAAAAGTGCTTGCACATCGATGTTTATTGTGGCACTATTCACAATTGCTAAGTCATAGAACCAACCCAAATGCCCCCGTATGGAGTAATGGATTGAAAAAACTGTGACACATAGACTCTATGGAATACTACTCAGCCATAAAAACCAACAAAATCCTGGCTTTTGACAGAAAGTGGAAGAATATGGAAGATTTATTGCTGAGTGAGGCAAGCCAGGCTATGAAGAAGAGACATTATATGTCCCCATTTAACATATACCGAATGTCTGCACTCTATGACTGAAACTGATTTACTAACGGTTGTACAAACACAAGAGATGGGTGTGAATGTCAGATGAGGTGTATGTGGAGGAGGGGGGCCTAATGAAGGACATCTGGAGAAGGGATATGAAGGTAGAGCATTGATGGGATGAGATAGTATGGTGTTATTGGTTGAAGATATTTTGATCAATGGAACTGGGGAGAAACGTTCACATATTGAAATGTTTATATTTTAAGCTAAACAATGTGATTGAATGTATATACAAAAAGAAATAATTTTAATAAAAAATATATTTTAAAAAGATGGATAAATGGGTGGCTAGCTGAATAAATGGATGCCAGGAACATTTAATATTGACTATGCAGTGTATTTTATTCACTAACTAGCAATTAGGGAGAAAAAAGTATGACCTCTAATATCTCATAGATATGAAGACAAAACGTTTCACAGGAAGTCAAGAAAAAGAAACAAAACAAAGAGGAAAAAAAAAAACAGAAAACAAAGAAAGAAAATGGCAAGCATTAGCCCTAAAATATCCACAATTCCATTCAATATAAACAGTCTAAACACATTAATTAATAGGCATGGATTAATAGAGTAAATTAGAACACGTTTCGACTGTATTTTACCAGACGCTTACCTCAAGTATATCAATAGGCTGAATTTAAAATACATAAAACAATATATCATGGATATAGTAATCAAAAGAAATAAGGAGTAGCTATCTTAATATCAAATAAAATAAACCTCAGGAAAAAGAAAATCACCAGAGACAGACAAGGACACTTAATAATGATAAAGGAGACAATCCACCAGGAAACACAGTAATTCTAAACATGTGTACACCAAACACAGTTGCAAAATTGTAAATCGAAAATTAATAGAATTGAAATGAGAGGCAGCCAAATACACAAGTAAGGCAGAGAATTCAACACTCTTCTCTGAACAACTCATAGAACAATTTTTACAGAAAAACAATAACGAAATATGAGAATGCAATAATACTATAAACCAACAAGATCTAATAAACATTTACAGAACACCCAAGAATACCAGAATACATATGCCATTCAAATGTCCAAAGAATGTATATCAAAAAAGACCATAATCTGGATAAAACAAACTTCAACAAATTACTAAAAATGGAAATCATTCAGTTTTATCTGACCACGATGAAATCAAATTATACATCAATGACAGAAAGATAACAGATAAAACTCTGAACTCTTAGAAACTAAACACATTTCTATATACTGCATGAGTTAAAGAGAAAGTCCCGGGGAAATTTAAAAATACATTGAAGGCTGAACCACAGCAGTTTATACTTTTGGATGCTGCTACTCGTGGCTGAGGCTACATAGGAGGTTCAGGTTCAATTCCTGAAAAACAAATATGGTAATGTATGCTTGTAGTCCTAGCTACTTGGGATGCTGAAGCTGGGGGTTCACAAGTTTGTAACCAGCATGGACAACACAGCAAGGCCTGTCAGAAAAAGCCAAGCACAGTGATATGACCTTGTAGTCCCCAGTCTTTGAGAAGCTGAGGCAGGAGAATTAGGAAATAGCAAAACCCTTTTTCAAAGAGATAAAAAGTACACTGAGCTGAGTGAAAATACAGATAAGGTTTATTATCTGTTGACGAGGATGTGAATGGTGGTCTCAACTGGGCTGGTCTGAGGTGTATATCATGCTGGGTAAAGTCTCTTCACAATCCAAATGATGTATAGCGATTTAATATATGAATAATAAAAAATCAAAAAGAATTATTTGCTTAAAAATATAGCACGCCGAAAATTAAATGCTGTTTAAAATATTCAAAAATTTGTAGGATATAGCTGAAGCAGTACAGGGAAGAAAATTTATAGTACTAAATACACACATTAGAAAAAAGGGGAAAATTAAGAACCAGCGGTTGGTGTAATGGTTACATCACTAGACTCCCACATAGTTGATTGTGGCTCAAGTCCTGGACCCAGCAGCTTAAAATTCATGCCAAGTGCATGTGTGTGCATGCCCAAAATCCCAGGAGAAGAATGGGAAGGGGATTACGGCATAGTCATCTCCTCTGGGATGATATCGCGCTGTCTCTCTACCTCTCTGTCTCTCTGATAAGCGCACTTGCCCTATAGCAAAAATCTCTCTTAAAAAAATAAAAAAGAAAGAGAAAGAGAGAAAGAGAGAGAAAGGGAAAATTAAAATAAAAATTTAACTTTCTACCATAAGAACCTCAAAGACCAAAATAGTCACAGTATAAGCAGAAAGCAGGAATAATAGAGTAGAAATTAATGAAAACAAACAAACAAAAAACATGAAGGAAATTAACCTAAAAAAACCTGGCTATTTTTACAACATCAATAAAGTTAATTAACCTCTAATAAGAATGACAAGGAAAAATCAAGAGAAGACACAAACTACCGATATCAGGAATGAAACAGGAGGTAACACAATAGACCCTGAACACATCAAAAGGATAATTATTAAATGCTGCAAATAGTTACATACATAATTTTGATGACTTAGACAAACTGGACCAAATTCCTCAAAAAACACGAGTTGATGCAATTCACCCAACATGGAATAGATAACTGTAATAGTCCTACAACTATTAAGAATATTGAATACATATTTTTAATTTTTTTTAAAAAGAAGAAAGAAAAACTCTACGCCGAGACAGCTTCATTAGAGAATTTTATCAAAAATTTAATTATGAAATAACACCATTTCTACACATTCTCTTCCAGAAAATTAAAAGAAGAAGGAGAAAGAACATTTCCTAAATCATTTGATGAAGCTAGTATTAAACTAAAACCAAACCTGGCAAAGATTAAAAAAAATAGAAATTAAAAACTAGAGAGAAATATCTCTCATGAACATAGATGCAAAAATCCTTAACAAATAATAGCAAATAAAATACAGAAATATACAAAAGGAAAACTTATACACCATCAAATAGGGTTTATTCCAGAGATGTGAAGCTAATTCAATATTCAAAATCAGTGTAATCCATCATATTAGCAGGCAAAAGAAAAAAAATCACATAATTATATCAATGCAGAAAAACCATTTGACAAAATTCGACACATAGACACTGAAATTACAAATTCAATGTGATTTATAATCACTCCTCCTCCCAAAAATATACTAACAAAATATGTACAGGACTTATATGCTTAAAAGTTAGACACTGCCAATAAAAGAAATCAAGAGCATTTGAACAGAGAGGATGCTATGCTCATGAACTGATAACTTCAACACAGTAAATATATGTCGATTCTCCCCAAATCATTATGCATGATAAACATCATTCATATTAAAATCCCAATAAGATTTGGGGCTAGCAGATAGAGTAGCTGTTTATATTTGGAAAGGTACAACAGCAAGTTGAATGGTGAAAAGATAACCTTTTCATTTTTCAACAATTGGTGTTGGAGGAACTAAACATCTATAGGGGGAATAAAACAAACTTTGACCTAAGTCCTAAATTAACTCAAAATGAATCATAAACTTGAATGTAAAACAGAAAACTATAAAATTTTTAGAAAAAAAAAGAAAATCTTCTAAAGTTGGAGCTAGGCAAAAAAATCCTTAAACTTAACCCAAAAATGTGACCCATAAAAAAAGAAAAGTTCGTAAACTGTACTTTATCAAAATTTTAAACATTAGTACTATGAAAGATCCTATAAAAGAATGAAAAAACAAGCCACAGAATGGAAAAAAATCATTGAAACCTGCATATTTGACAAAGCCCACTATCTACAAAGCCCACTATCTACATGGTACAGCAAACTCTCAAAATTCAACAGTAATAAAACACATAATCCAATTAGAAAATAGATAGAAGATATGAAGAGACATCGCACTTAATATGATAAACAGATTGTAAATAAGCAAATCAAAAGATTAACTGTTAGGCAAATGCAAATTAAAACTACAATGAGATATTACTATTTGCTTATCAAAATGCCTAAAATAAAAATAATAAGCACAAACTGGATTACTCATTGGTTACTAGTGGAAAAGAAAACTGGCACAGCCATTCTCAAAAACAGTTTGGCAGTTTCTTTTAAAATTAAACATGTAAGGCCAGCAGATGGTCTAGCAGTTATGTCACTGGACTCCCACATGGCCAACTGCTGTTCGAGTCCCAGATTTGGTAGTTTGAAACTCACCCCACGCGCATGTGCATGCATGCCCAAGATCCCAGAAGGAAAATAGAGGATAAAAGATTGCGGTATGGTCCTCTCCCCTTGGGGGTAATTTCTCACTTTCCCTCTCACTGTCTCTCTCTCCAGCGAGCACACGTACTCTAGGGCAAAAACAAACAAAAAAACTAAGCATGTAACATACAACCTAGCAGTTGAACTCATGGACATTTATCCCAAAGAAATGAAAACCTGGAACCAACATTTGGCATGATGACTAAGGTACTGGACTCCCACATGGCTGACGATGGTTTGAGTTCCAGACTCAGTGGCTTGAAAATCACATCAGGCATATGTACACACATGCCCAAAATCCCAGAAGGAGAATGGAGAATAAGGGATTGCAGCATGGCCATTTTTCCCCCACCCCTTCACTGGGCAGCAGCTGATTTCTCACTCTCCCTCTCTCAGTCTCTGTCTCTCTCTCTCTGGTGAGTACACATACCCTATGGCAAAAAAATACTTAAAAAGAAAGAAAGAATGAAAACTTGTGTTCAAACAAGATAAAAATCTGTGGATGAATGTTTATAAGCATCTTACTTGAATAAAACAAAAGGGGAACTTTTTTACACTGCTGGTGGGAATGTAAATTAGTCCAGCCACTGTGGAGAACAATTTGGAGATTCCTCAAAAATCTACAAATAGAGGGAACCAGCAGTTAGCGTAATGGCTATGTCGCTGGATTCCCACGCAGTCGACCGCGGTTCGCGTACCAGACCCGGTGGCTTAAAACTCACGCCGGGCATGTGTGCGTGTGTGCCCAAGATCCCGAGAGGAGAATGGAGGAGAAGGGATTGAGGCGTGACCATCCCCCCTGGGGGGTGATTTCTCGCTTTCTGTCTCTATGTCTCTCTCTGTCTGTCTGGCGAGCGCACGCGCCCTATAGCGAAAATCTCTCCAAAAAAAAAAAAAAGTAAA
>NW_006203764.1:2058239-2066987 GCF_000334495.1 Tupaia belangeri chinensis
AAAAAAAAAAAAAACAACTGGCTTTTGACACAAAATGGAAAAATACGGAAGATTTACTGCTGAGTGAAGCAAGCCAGGCTAGGAAGGAGAGACATTGTATGTCCCCACTTAATATATACCGAGTGTCCGCACTCTATGACTGAAACTGACTGGCTAAAGGATGTACAAACACAAGAGGTGGGTGTGAATGCCAGATGTGGTGTGCGTGGAGGAGTGGGGCCTGGGGAAGGACATTTGGAGGAGGGATACGGAGACAGAGCATTGACGGGACGAGATGTTATCGGTTGAAGATATTTTGATCAACTACATTGGAAAGAAATGCTCACATATTGAAATGTTCACTTTGTAAGTTAAATAATGTGATTGAATGTATAAAAAATAAAATAAAAAATTATTATTAAAACACACACAAAAATAAATAAATAAATAAATAAAATAAAACCTGATAAAGCAAGGGGAAAAAAGGAAACAAACATATGTCCTTAAATGGTTATACAAATGGATATATTCATATCTCAGACTACTGTTAATAAAGAAAAAACTTGTGATATGTGTGGCAACCTGAATGAATCTCCAGAGAACTATACTATGTGAAGAAAAAACTATCCCAAAGCTTACCTACTGTATGATTCCATTTATATAACATTCTTTAAATGACGAATTATACAAATAGAGAACAGATTAATAGTTTCAAGTGTCAAGGAGGGAGAGAAGGCAGGAGGGAAAAATGTGTGACTGTTAAGAGTGTAACATGAGAAATCCTTTCGTGATGTATACTGACATAAGTCGACTGCATCAAGGTCAATATCCTGGTTGTGGTATTATACTACAGCTTTTCAAGATGTTATGATAGGGAGAAACTAGATAAAGGGTACATTATTAACTCTGTATTATTTCTTACAACCGTATGTGAATCTATAATTATCTAAAAATAAAAACTTTAATTTTTAAAAATCAATCAATATAACAGAATTTTTTTTAATACATGAATATTTCAATAGATTAAAAAATTCTGACAAATTCAAAACCCAGTCATAATTTAAACCTATCAGCAAACTAGAAATAAAAGGGAACTTCCTCAGCCAGATAAACAATAACTATAAAAACTTAGAAATCATACTAAATGGTAAAAGAATGAATGCTTTCCCCCAATCAGTACCAAAATAAGAATGTATACCATTACTATTTCTATTTGACATTGTGTTGAAGGTCCAAACCTGTGCTATAAGGCAAGAAAAGTAAATAAAAGGCTCACAGATTGGAAAGAAGTAAAATTGTCTTAATTCACAGACATTATGGTTGTCTGTGGCAAAAATCCCAAGTAATCTATAAAGGAGTCAGTGGGACTAATAAGTAAGTCTAGCAATGTGGCAGAATATAAGACTAATATATATTAATTGAATTGTATTTCTATCTAATAAAAAATAAAAATCATAAATTATAATTTAAAAAGTAATCCAACTAACAGTAACATAAGAATATAAAATGTATTTTAAAATCTTGGCAAAAGATGTGCAAAATCTAAAGGCCAAAAATTATAGGATACACCAAGAAAAAAAGATTTATATATAAGAACAAATATTAAGCACTCAAGGATTAAGGATACAACACTGTTAATATGTCAATCTCCCAAACTGAAGTACAGATTCAGCATGACCCCGATCTAAATACCAGCAGCAGGCTTTTGCAGAAATAAACAAACTTATTCTAAAATTTATATGGAAGTTCAAAAGATATTGAAGAGCCAAAACAAATTTGAAGAAGAACAAAACTGTGGAGCTAGTACTCTGATTTCAAGACCTATTAGAGCTCCAATAAACATGATAGGGTGGTACTGGCAAATAGGTCAGTGTAAGAAAACATAGACATCAGAAACAGCCCCATGTTAAACTTGAAAATCAACAGAAAAAATTCCTTTGAGCATTCATGTAAACAAGTTACTTAATAACAGAAAGATTGTCAGACTTTAATAGTAACATCTTAGAAAAGCAAATAACATTTTTTACTATTAATAGGTAGGACATATAAAAATATAAAAAGAAAATTCATCTAAATTTTAACTGCCATAATATCTATCCAACACAAAAACTAAATTCAATTTCTATAATCAACTTAGGTATAACCCTTCTCATACTCAGGGAGAAAAATAGATATGTAATGGGCATTGTGTTAAGTATTATTAATTAGAAAGAAAAGCAACTAGGTTAGCTAGTGGATCTCAACTGGGAGTTATTTCTCCCTCTCTGTTCCTAGCTCAGGACATATAAGACAGTGTCTATAGATAATTTTTATTATTACAATTTAGGAGATGTAACTGCAATCAAGTACGTAGAAGCTAGGGATACTGCTTAATATCTTACAATACACAGGGCAATTGCCCACAACAAAGAATGTCAAAGTGATAAAATGTCTAAGAAATGTTGGCCCCAGTTGCAGTGGTGCACAGATAGTACCACCACAGAAGAGGCTGGAAGCTACAATGAGATGCTAAGGTTTGGTTCACGAGCCAAACTGAATACACTAGGTATGGTTGCATGTGCCTAGTATCCTAGCTAATTGGAGCTAGAATCCTAGCTAGGCTAGAGCAGGAGGATCACAACACCTGTTCAAAAATGTCTATATCACATGACAAGCACACATGCATATATACCCAAAATCCTTACCAGAGGGAGAAATGGAAAAAAAAAAAAGGACTATGGCGTGATCACGACCTATAGAAGGGTTCTCCCCATCTTTTGCTCTCGCCCTCCCTCACTCCTTATCCGCCTCTCTCTCTTCGCAATTACATGAACCCACTGACAATTAAAAACAAAACAAAACAAACCTATCTCTGTCACAAAGGACAGAATCAAAGGAATCTTAGTTTGAAAAAAACAACTAATAATCAAACATACGGGAAACTGTCAACCTTAGACAATCACTGACCTACAACAATAGTAATTTCACATTTGTAACCTATCCATTAAGCCTAGTAGAGATACATAAAGTCAGCAACTTCAAGGAGTAGGTTGGTTACAACATGGTAGAATAGTAGCTTAGCATATATCAAAATTACCTTGAACACTTGATAAAACTGGTTCCACTCCCAGAGATTCTGGTTCAGTAGGTCTTGGTGAGGCCTGAAAACTTGATTTCTAACAACCTCCCAGGTGATACTGGTGCTGGAGCATGGGAAGCATACATTGGGAGTCACCACATTAGAAGGGACAGTGGGGCGGGGTAGGAGGGGGATAACAGAAAAAGAAGACTGCAAAGTCGTCACATTTTTAAAACTACATGAGTGAAATAAGCTAAGCATGGAGCAGCAGTTTACTCAAATGAAGCACAAGGTCCATCTAACATGAAACTGCATTTATTCACTACTTCTGTTAGTCTTGGACACAGGGCTCTTCTTTATAATAAATATTAAAATATGGAAAAATAATATATGTAGAATACCATGTATTCTATGTAAATGCACATTAGAGGAAAGTACAATGAAGAGCTTGGGGAAGAGTTGTGTATCAAACAAGAGAGACATTGAGGGTCAGCCAGTGATGTAGTAATTAAGTCAGCTACATCCCATGCTACAGACTATGAGGTTTGAGTCCTGAACCCAGAGGCTTGAAAAATATGCCAGGTGCATGTACATGCATGCACAAAGTCCCAAAAGGAGGAAGAAATGGAGAAGAAAGAATTGTAGTCTTCCCACCCCTACAACCACCCCCCTCTCCCCACCTCCTTCATTGAATACATGTGTCCTCTGGCAAATTAAAAGAGAAAGAGAGACATTGAGAAGAGTAGGCTGGCTTAGCCATACATTAAAGTGGGGTACTGAACTTTGTCCTTGCCTAGTAATTCCTTGTATTAGTCCATTATTACATTGCTAAACAGAAATACTTGCGATTGGGTGAGAGAGGCTAATTTGGGTCACAATTCTAGTGGCTGGAAAGTCCAAGAGCCTGGGCATGGCATCTGGCTGGCCTCTGGTCCTAAGTTTCAACATGGCTGAGAATAGTACGTAATCACATGAAGAGAAAGAGAGAGAGGAACAAGGAAAAGGAAACTAGATTTTCCACTTCCTCTGTTTCTGCCATACTTCCAGCCCTCTGATTGGTGCTTGTCCACACAGAAGGCAGGCCTTCCTCTCAGTCCACTGACTAACAGGCCATTCTTGGCAAGATGCTTTTCCACATTAAAGACAGGTCTCCTCTTAAAGGATGCAATTACATTAGGAACCAAAGTCCAAAATATGAACCTTTGGAGGATAAAAGTTCATTTGAACCACAGTGGAGAAGGGTTGTGTATCAGACTAAAGGGACATTGAGGAGAATAGACTTGTCCATACATTAAAGTGGGTTATTAAATTTCTATGCCTGGTAATTTCTTGGGACTGTGAACATACTCTTATCTCCCACTAACTTTGTTCACAGTCAGTATAAATAAACTAGTATGTGGGGACTTCTGCTACCATCACTGAATTAAAGGAACCCCAAAACAATCAGCATATAGAGGAGTCAACAATATAATATCTACTTCATTGCTATTCCATAGTGACTTGTAAGTAAGTATTTAATCACCATTACACTTTTTATAAAAAGTAAGCTTCCCAGAGACCAGCAGATGGCATAATGATTACGTTGCCGAACTCCCACGTAGTAGACCACGGTTCAGGCACAGATCCAGCTGCTTAAAATTCATGCTAGGTGTATGTGCATGCATGCCCAAAATCCTGAGAGGAGAATGGAGGAAAAGGGATTTGGGCATGGCCAACCCACCTGGGGGGCATTTATCACTTTCTGCCTCTCTGTCTCTCCAGTGAACACATGCACCCTACAGCAAAAAAATCTCTAAAAAAAAAAATAAGCTTCCCAGACTTCAAAACTTATATATTCAACCAAAAAGCCCACCAAAAGGAACAGTCATCATGGCCACAACTTGAGCTGCTCCTTTTTACCCCATTTGTGCTCATGCTCTGATTCATGCTCCTTTTCTAAGATACATACTCACAAACAGGGCACAAATACCACTCAGCAAACCATAAGTCTAAAACTAAGAGGAACTGGGGCCAACAGATGGCGTAGCAGGGTACATTGCTGGATTCCCACATGGCTGACGGTGTTTCAAGTCCCAGACCCAATGGCTTGAAACTCACACTGGACATATATGCGTGTGTGCCCAAGATCCCTGGAGGAAAACAGAGAAGGGATTTGGGCATGGCCGTCCTCCCGAGGAGTGACTTCTCACTTACCCTCTCACTGTCTGTCTGTGTTTCTCTCTCCAGCAAGCGCATGTGCCATAAGGCAAAAACATCTCAAAACATATATAAAAATTAAAAAATAAAACTAGGAATAACTGGGTTAATCATCTACTTTTTTATACTAGTGACTAAAATGGAAAGAGGAGGAAAAAAAGACTAGTTAAACTAATTTAGGACAGCTATCTTTTAAATTCTAAATTAATGTTACTAATTATTTTATTTCCAGTGGGAAATGTACCTATTTTAAAGAGCCATTTATAGTAGTATTAACTTAAACCAATGAAAAACAAGTCAATCTGCTTGAGCATTCTATGCTAAGTAAAAGTTTCATAATCTTTGTTGTCAAGATAAATTTCATTGTTCAGGTGAATGACCAACAGCAAGCATCTGACCCCTCTCTAATCGAAGGATGTTTTGGTTAAATTTTACATTCTCCTAAGCTTTAGTCCAGTAGTACACACAGTAAAGACTTCATAAATGTTGATTTAAACTGAAATTGTCTCTACTTCACATCAGCAATCCCTTGCTATTGTCAGACTGGATCTTATTACTTGGAAATGCTCCATCTCTAGAATCAAAAATTGAGATCTCCCTTGCTGGCCCTTAACTCGTATTTTTGCATTTTTTCTACTACTCTCTAAGTCTATTTTTTTACCCTCACAAGTTTTTTGTTTGTTTGTTTGTGTTTGTTCGTTTTTGGAGAGGTTTTTGCTACAGGGTGCGTGCGCTCGCCAGAAAGACAAAGAGAGACAGAGAGACAGAAAGCGAGAAATCACTCCCTGGGGGCATGACCATGCCAAAATCCCTTGTCCTCCATTCTCCTCTTGGGATCTTGGGCACACGTGCACATGCGCCCGGCATGAGTTTAAGCCACAGGGTTTGGGACTCAAACCACAGTCGACTATATGGGAGTCCAGCAACATAGCCATTACGCTAACTGCTGGTCCCAACCCTCACAAGTTTTCAACATTCCTCATTTCATTTTCTTCCTTGCCAACTTGAACCTCTGTATTACTTCAATTAGACTCTCACCAATAACTATACTTCTTTGAGTCTCCTCGTTCTAATAAAAACAAAATAGAAATAGTATTTAATATACTGTATCAGTCACCATGCTAAAAAGCACCTTACTTCCATTCATCTTATTTAATTCTCATAATAATCCTATGAAGTGGGTAGATACTACTATTACCTCCATTTTATAGATGCGAGAGTCAGAGCTTAAAAGGATAAGGTACTTGCCCCAAATTATCCAGCCTGTTCAACTCCAAAACACATGCTACAAATGATTACACTGTACTGGCTTCCTTCCAAACTCCATCTAGCCAATACTAACCCCATCCATCTGCCTTCTCTATCTCACACCTGCTCCTAAGCTATGCAGCACAGCTACAGAAAACTGTGTAACTGTGCTGCTTAACACTTTTAAAAGTATATGATTTGGGGAAGATACTGAACATTTTTTTTCACATACCTATTAGCCACTTATATGTCTTATTTGGGGGACAAAAATAAGTCTGTTCAGGTACTTTGCCCATTTTTTAAATTGGGTTATTTTCTTGCTCTTGAGTTCTTTGAGTTCCTTGTATATTGTGGATGTTAACCTCTTATCTGATATATGATTTGCAAATATCTTCTCCCATTCTGTGATTTGTTTCTTTACTTTAACTCTTTCCTTTACTGTGCAGGACCATTTTAGTTTAATGCCATCTCACTTGTCCATCTTTATTTTTGTGGCCTTTACTTTCGAGATCATATTCAAAAATTCATTGTCTAGAGAAATGTCATGGAGTTTTTTCTCCTTTGCTTTCATCTAGTAGTTTTATAGTTTCAGGTCTTATATTTAAGTCTTACTTTCATTTTTGAGTTTATTTTTATTCCAATATCATATTGTTTTTATTACAATGGTTTTATAATATATTTTGACATCAAGGAATAGTATGCTCCTAGCTTTATTCTTTCTGCTCAAAATTGTTCTCACAATTTGAGATCATTTGTGGTTCAATAAAATTTAAGGATTTTTTTTAATTCTGTAAAAAAAATAGTGTGGTAATTTTGATAAAGATTTTATTGAATATATAGATCACTTGGATAATATGGATATTTTCACAATATTAATTTTTCCAGGCCATAAACAGGGAATATCTTTCCATTTATTTGTATTACTTTCCATCTCTTACATCAATCTTTTATAATTTTAAGTATGCAGGTCTTTTACCTCCTTGGTTAAATTTTTACCTAAATCTTTCATTTGTTGTTTTTGTTGCTATTGTAAATTAGATTGTTTTCCCAATTTCTCTTTTGAATAGTTTGTTATTATATAGAAATGCAAGGGTCCTCCAGAAGTTCATAGGAAATGCATATTACAATAAAACTAAGATGGGTTTCAATCATTTTTGTACCAAAATAAATTTGTATTAACTTGTTACATGTCTGAATATGATCTAATTTTAGGCACTAAGAAAAGTAAGACATCCATTTGAAAAGAGTCCCTATCAGATCAGAGCAACATGAATCCTCCTAAAATTGAAGCAAGAATAAACATCAAATTTATGAAGCTTGAGCAGAAGAATGGTGAATTCATTGATGCTTTAGATAATAAGGACAATGCCCCCAAATAAATTAATAGTTAGCAGATGGATAACTCTTTTTTTTTTTTGGAGAGATTTTTAACCATGTCAATACAGTCTTTTCCTCATAGGGCATATGCGCTCACCAGAAAGACAGATAGAAAGTGAGAAATCACCCCCGCCCATAGCGGGGATGGACACACCACAATCCCTTCTCCTCCATTCTCCTCTCAGGATCTTGAGCACGCATGCGCATGTGTCTAGCATGAGTTTAAGCTACCAGGTCCAGGACTTGAACTGCGGTCAACTACATGGGGTCCAGTGACAAAGCCATTATGCCAACTGCCGGTCCCAGATAATCATTTTAAGAAGAAACTAGATGATGTTGAAATACGGCCCACAATAGCAGATGATCCACATTTACAAGGAAAAATTTTTACTTGTGTCCTATTTGAAGAAGACCAATGATTAACAGCAGCAACAAAAGCCAACAACATAACCATCCCAGTTGGTTTAGCTTACACAATTCTGGATAAAAAATTTAAAGTTAACAAACTTTCTACCCAATGGATACCAAAACTGTTGTGCCCAGATTAGCTGTAGACAAGCAGTTTTCAATGGAAATTTTATCTTTTTAAAGTTCATTTATTTAGTTCTTCCAGGAGAGAAACAGAAAGACAGAGAGGGAGAAACAGGCAGAGAAACAGATATCTCTAACAAGACCCTTCACACCATGATCCACCCCACATCCCAGTTAACTTGGATCACAGGTACACATGTGCCAGGCATCCTCAGGGAGGTCTCAGGATGTAAACCCAGCATCTTCCCCATGTAAATCCAGTCATATTACCACCACTATACCACCACCTGGCCTCTTTCAACAGAAATTTTAAACACATGAGATCAAGATCTTGCAGCATCCGCAGAAGAAGCCAGCAG
>NW_006203764.1:2068504-2097301 GCF_000334495.1 Tupaia belangeri chinensis
GTTCAGCTGCCTCTCCAGGGCCGGCGTGTGGCCTTTGGACCAGCAAGCTGAAGCGGAAAACAAGGTCTGAGAACTTGCAACTTGAGAAGATGATGGTTACCAGCCCTGCATTGCCTCAGGGAAGAACAGGAACTACTCTACCATTCTTGAAGTGAAGGTACTTAATGAGAATAGGACAGTGTGGAATGGGGTAAGTGAAGAGAAGAGGATAGAGAAAGATAGCAAGTGAGCAATAGAGAGACAGGACGTCAGTGAGAAACAGATAGGGTTTATTAACTGTTGATGATGACATGTATAGAATTCTCAACTGGATTGGTCTGAGAAGTGTTTCATGATGGGCAAAGTATTTTTACAAGCAAAACGAGAAATAGCAATTGACTGTTTTATAAAAATAATTAGAATAATAAAGATAATGATTGGGGAAAACAGAAAAGATATGGAATGTTGAAGTGGGGAGATTAATGTCTCTGTACTGACTGACGTGCATGGCATTCCCTTTTGAAGAAACAATGTAATACACAGTAAAGTTATATGTAATCCAATGTAATATGAAGAAGATATGATGATAAAAAATAAATAAATAAAAATGTGCACTTAAAAAAAAAAAAAAGATCTTGCAGCATTTCTTCAAAGATACGTAAAAGAAGATGAAACAAGGCTTTACCAGTATGATCCTGAAGACAAAGTGCAATCAGAGAAATGGCTACCAAGAGATAGAAGTAGTTCGGTCAATGTGAAAAGCAGACAAATCAAGATCAAAGGACATGGCAACAGTTTTTAGAGATGCTCAAGGCACTTTGCTTGATGATTTTTCTAGAGGGTCAAAGAATGAAAATGTCTTATTATGAGAGTGTTTCAAGAAATTTAGCCAAAGTTTTAGGAGAAAAACACCCAGGAAAGGTATACCAGAGAGTCCTTCTCTACTATAACAACGGTTGTACTCATTCCTCTCATCAAATAAGGGCAATCCTGTGAGTGTCAATGGGAAATTACTAGGCAGCCATCCGGTCCTGATTTGGCTCCAGTCCAAAGGGTATCCAATTTCTTTGGTTAATAATACAAAAAACACTGCATTGACATGGTTAAATCTGTAGGACCTTCAGTTACTTAGGAATGGACTAAATGGCTAGTATCGTGACTTACAAAAGTATCGTGAATTTGATGGTGTTGAGATATAAAGTTTACATCTCTAATTTTTATATTTTTATTCCATTTTTCCACAAACTTTTTGAAGTCCCCTGTAGATGGCACTTATTATGTAGAGGTATGTTCTACATAATACTATACCTAATCTATTAAGAGTTTTTCTCATAAAAAATGTATTGAATTTTGTCAGATGCTTTTTCTGTACCTATTGAGAGATTCATATTATTTTTAGTCTTCATTTTGTTAATGTGGTGAATCTCACTTACTGATACGTTGAACCATCCTTGCAGTCTAAGGAAAAATCTCATTCTATCATGATGAATGATGTTTTCAATGTATTCTTGATTTTGATTTGCTAATGTTTTGTTGAGTTTTTGCATCTATGTTCATCAGGGACATTGGTCTATTTCTTTCCTGTGTATCCTTTGGTATCAAGGTAATGCCAGCCTCATATAATGAGTTTGGAAGTATTCTCTCTACTTCAGTTTTTTGAAAGAATTTGAGAAGATACGCTATTAGTTTTTCTTTAAATGTCTGGAAGAATTAAGCAGTGAAGCCCTTCAGTGTTGGGCTTTTCTTCTGTGGGAAACTTTATTGCTGATTCGATCACCTTACTTATTATAGATCTGTTCAAATTTTGTTTCTTCGGGGCCAGCAGGTGATGTGGTGGTTGTTTCCACATGACCAACCACTATTTGAGTCCCAGACATGGAGGCTTGAAAATATGTGTACAGGCATGCTCCAAAATCCCAAGGGCAGAATGGAGGAGAAAGGATTAGCCATCCCAAATGGGGAGGTCATTTCTCATTTTCCCCTCTCTCTGTTTCTCACTAGTGAGTTCATGCACCCTATGACAAAAACCTAAAAAAGAAAAAACGTCATTTCTTCATGCTTCAGTCTTAGTAGATTGTGTGAGAATAGAGATTTGTCTATTTCTTTCAGCTTATCCAATTTGTTGGCATATAATTATTCATAGTTGTTTCTTATGATCTTTTGTATTTTATAGTTATCAGTTCTAATGTCTTCTTTTTTTATTGCTGATCTTATTTGAGTCATCTCTCTTTACTTCCTGGTTAGTCTAGCTCAGGGTTTGTCATCTGTTTCTTTTCGGAAAATCAACTCCTGGTTTCATTAATTTTTCTAGTGTTCTTCTAGCTGTATTTTACTTATATCTGCTAATAATACATAGCTCTATTAGGACACAGCAGGTGAAAGGGACTAACTAAGATAACATACTGTCAACTGTAAGTATGACATATTGTCATACTGCTTTCAGTAAGAAAGCAACTCAGGAGGAAAAATATGAACAATTGTTAAAAAAAAAAAAAAAAAAAAAGAGAAAGAAGAGAAAAGCAAACTATATCTGCTACTTACAGAAAGGAGTGATAAATACCTGCCATGGGGAAGGGAGAGAGATCTAATTACTTGCCATATAGAAGACAAGTGGACTGATAGGTTCAATCATTCAGGAAGTATTTACTCAAGACCTGCTGGGTGCCAGGCACTGATTCTGGACTCTCCAACACAATCTAATGTTTCATGCCTAGCTTAGAATTTGTCAGAGAACAAAGATTGACCGCATTTTTAGAGTACTAAGAGAAAAAGGAAAAAGAAAAAGTATAAAATTACTCCCAGGTTTCCTTCCAGTATGATTTAAAAGGACAATCAAGCTTCAGTAAGTAGAAGCATATTCCGATAAAAAGCAATGAATTCAGTTTCAGGTATATTGAGTTCAAAAAGCAGCATGACATCCTGGGGGAGGCAACAAACAAAAAGGCCTAGTTCAAATGCCAAGAGGAAAGGCCAAGGCTACAGCCACAGTTTTGGAAATCACGTCATAGAGACAATGACTGAAATCTAGGGTATATAATATGACCCAGAAAGAGAGTCCCAAGTGATACACAGCAGTTCCTGTCTGCTCATTTGTCTGATTATTACTGTAAGTGAGGTATTGAATCAGAGATATGTAATACAAATAAATCAAATATAACATTTAAAAGCTCATCAGTCACCAAAAAAATCAATCTGTAAAAGCTGTGTAAAATAATGACTCATTTTCTCTAATGCTAAGAATAGAAAAGAATATATATAATAAAATACTCAAGTTAAAAAGGACCTTAGAAATATAAATCATTGCCTGCCCACTTTGATAATGAAGGAACCGATACCTACAGAGAGTACAGAACTTGTTCAAGGTCAAGCAGATAGTTATTGTGCGTGCGTGTGTGCCCAAAATCCTGAAAGAATAGGGAAGAAGGGATTGCAACATGGCCATTCCCACAGGAGTGGTTTCTCACTTTCCCACTGTCTCTGGCTCTGACTCTCTCCCGTATGCACAATAGCACGATGGTGAAAACCTAAAATAAATAAATAATAAAAAGCTATCTGGGGTTAATGTGCTGCTCAAGAGATGCTAGATCCCTATGAAGGATTGTTGGCTCACTTCTCTGGTTGACTTGTACACTCCCAGGTATAAATGCCCATGATTCTAGCTTGCTGTGGGAGGGTGGGATGGACTGCAGCATGAGACCCTGGTGAAGGGGTGTGTGTGTGTGTGTGTGTGTGTATGTGTGTGTGTGTGCGTGGTGAGCCTGTGTCTTACAGAGGAAATTAATAAAACTTTTAAAAAACTATTGGTGCTATAAGAGTTCTCTCTCATGAGTTCCTAAATAACTAAATCAACGCCACACATGTGTATATTCTTCATTAAGAGAAAAAAGCAAAGTCAATTTTCTCCTTGATACCCCTTAGAGTAAAAAAAAAATTGAATATTTCTGTCATTCCTTTCATCAATATAAAATTTCTAGTTCTCCAGTTATTCCTAAAAGAAAAAAGTTCTTCAGTTTTATTGGGATATAATTTACAAATAAAAATTGTATATATTCAACATACATGATGTGTTTTCTTAATCCTTTCCATATTAAATAGGCAAATTATAATTTAATATATTGGGTTGTTGGAAAAGTCATGACACATTTTTTTGAATAGAAAAGATAGAGAAACCAGCAGTTGGCATAATGATTACGTTGTTGGACTCCCACATGACCAACTGTGGCTCGAGTCCTGGACCTGGCAGCTTGAAACTCAAGGCAGGGCAAAAGTGCATGCATGCCCAAAATCCCAAAAGGAGAATGGAAGAGAAAGGACTGTGACATGGTCATCGCCCTTGGGGATGGGGGTGATTTCTCCCTTTCTCTCTCTCCGTCCCTCCGGCAAGTGCACATGCCCTATAGCAAAAATCTCTTTTTAAAAAAAAAGAAAGAAAGAAAAACATAACATCATGACTTTTCCAATGTCCCAATTTTGGGGGGCAGAAAGGGGTCATGATGCCTTGGTATATGTATACATTACCCATAATCAAGCTAACATGTCCATACCTCTCAAACTTATTTTTCTGAATGAGAGAGAATGAGAGAAGCGTCCATACATCCACATGGGAGGGAGAAAGAGGTAGGTATTTTTGACTATCTTACCAATTGCCATCCTTCCTGCATCAGCCTCCCAGGCAGTTAGAACCACAGGCATGTGCTACCATGACTGGCCTGTTGAGGATGAGTATGGAACCAAACCCAGGCTTCCATGTGGCCTCAGCTGTCACGAAACAGTGTTCTCCTACTTGCATCAAGACAGCTAGTCTATTCTAACAAGTGTGTGGGGGTGGGTGTGGTGAGAATACTTAAGATCTACTAACTTAGCAACTCCCAAGAATAAAAATGTCTAAAGAAATATAATTATTTGGTCAGCCTATGGCCTGGTGGTTAAGATGGTTGGATCCCTAATGGTCACTGTGCAGTTTGAGTCCAGGACACAGCAACCTGAAAAACAGGCTGGGTGCATGTGAGTGAGTGCCCAACATCCAAAAGGAGGGAGAAATGGAGGAGAAAGGATTGTGGCATTATCATGGCCTATGCTTTCCCTTTCTCTCTGTCTCTATCAAGCAAGCATATATGCTTTTGCAAATTAAAAAAAGAAAAGTAATATAATTATTGGGGATAGCAGATGGTGTAATGGTTACGTTGCTGGACTCTCAAATAGTTGACTACAGTTCAAGTTCCCGACCCCGTGGCTTAAAACTCACACCAGGCACATGTGCATGGTTACCCAAAATCCCGAGAGGAGAACAGAGGAGAGAGGATTGCAATATGGCCATCCCCCTGAGGGGTGATTTCTTGCTTTCTTTCCTCTCTTTCTCTCCTTCTCTCTCTGGAAAGCACATGTATTCTATGGTAAAAATCTCTTAAAAAAAAAAAAAGAAATATAATTATTAATTACACCTTATGTAAGCCAATGAGTACATAATTTAGGTAAGATATCTATAGGTAACTCTCTATTTCACTATAAATGTGCACATATATACACATACTTTTTTTAGGTAAGATAGATATCCTGAAATACCAAGATTTTTTTTAAAGACAGGGTCTCACTAATCATAATCCTCCTGCGTCAGCCTCCTAACTGAGAGTATAGTCGCGTGCCACTATACCTGACCTTTAAGTTGGACCAGTAATTGAACCCATAAGGTCCCAGCCTAGAGAGCATCATGTCTTGGCAGCCTACACGAGCATGGCTAGGCCCCTTAATGTCAAAATTTTAAAGTTGTCTACAAGGCAACTTTAGGCTCACAAGCTATTTAAATAAGAATCATGTTGAAACTAAGCAATATAATGAACTTTTTTTAGGGTTTTTTTTTTTTTTAGAGAGGTTTTTGCTACTATAGGGCTCATGCACTCAGCTGAGAGACAGAGAGACAGAAGGCTAGAAATCACCCCCAAAGGGGATGGTCACGCTGCAGTCCCTTCTCTTCCCTTCTCCTCCAGTCTCCTCTCAGAATTTTGGGCACACACACATACAGACCCAGTGTGAGTTTTTAAGTCGCCAGGTCCAGGACTCGAACTATAGTCGACTATGTGGGAATCCAGCAACGTAACCATTACACTACCTGCTGGTCCCTGAACTTTATAAATCACAATAGATGATGATTTTACCACAAAATATGACTTAACAAAATAGCAAGAAATTCTATTCTAATTTATCTAATTTACTTGAACAAAAAAAAATAAGAACAGCAAACATGTAAAACTATACAAAAATAATTAACTTAAAGTACTTTTTAAAATACTAGTCGCAAGAATCAGAGCTCACTAGTATAACCTAAACCCCCTTTTTTAACTAGAGTTAGTAAACATTTCTGAAGGACTGTAGAAATGGATGTAACCATCTCCTCTCTCTCTGGCACTCTCTCTCTCTGCCACTTTCTCATGAAAGAAAAGAAAAAAGGAAAAAAAAGGTTTAAAAAAGTAAGTTATCCCAAGGGAAATACAAAAAAAATATTTTCAACTAAATGAAAATGAAGATATATCAAAATTTGTGGGATGCAGCTAAGACATGCCTAGAGGGAATTTAGAGCAGAAAATGCATAGAAGGGCTAAAATCAATAACCCAAACTTTTACCTTAAGAAACTAGAGAAATTAATCTAAGTGCAAAGCAAACAGAAGAAAGTAATAAAGATTAGAACAAAAATTACTGAAGCTGAAAACAGAAAAACAAAAAATTAATTAAATCAAAAGCCCATTTTTTGGAAAAAGTAAAATTGATAAATCTCTAGCTATGCTGACCAAGAAAAAAAGTGAGAAGACACAATTTACTGATATCAGAAATCAAAGAAAGGGCATTACTATTGATCTGACAAACATTTAAAAGAAAAATAAGGGAATACTAGTGTAGCATAACTTGCCCATAAATTTGGTAACTTAGATGGAATAGCAAAGGTACTGGAAAGACAAACTACCAAAACTTACTGGGGAATAAACACTCTGAATAGACGTACATGTATTAAAGAAATTCAAGTTTTGTTAAAAAATTTTTTTTCAAAAAAATAAAATTCTAATCCAGGTGGTTTAATCGGTAAATTCTATCTAACATTTAAAGAAATAATACCAATTCTATACAACTTTTTCCAGGAAATAAGAAATCACTTCTCGAAAAATCCACTTTATGAACATGACTCTAAAACCAAATGTAGGCCAAGGCATTACAAGCAAACAAGGCAGTATCTCTCATTAACATAGATAATGAAATTCTCAATAAAATACTAGCAAAATCTAGAAATACATAAAAGACTAATAAAACATCATAACCAAGTAGGGTTCATTGTAAGAATGCAAGGCTAGTTCAACATTCAAAAATTTATCAATATAATTCATTCTACTGTGGGGCTGGTGGGTGGCGTGGTGGTTAAGGGCTCTGGACTCCTGCATGGCCAACCACGGTTCAAGTCCTGGACCTGTGGCTTGCCTTCTTACTTTCCCTTTCTCTCACTCTCTTGCTCTGTCCCTCTCTGATCAAAATTAAATAAATAAAATTAAATAAAGTAATTCTTTTTAAAAAATCATCATATTGAAAGAATAAATAAGAAATGTCAATATATCAATATATCCCAAAACAAGTAATTTTTGACAAGATTTAATACTCATTCGTGTAGATAAAACAATCAACAAATTAGGACTAGGGGAAATATCATTGACTTAATGTTATGTACAAAAAGTCCTATAGACCCATCATACTTTTTGGTGAGAGACTTACTGCTCTCCACCAAAGATTAGGAAAGGCTGGGAAGTCCTCTCTCACCACTCCTACGGTGGAGAAATCTGGCAGATAATACTTTAACCAAGTGATAAAGATTAACATCACTGGCCCAGCTATGGTGGTACATAAGTAGCACCACCACTTGGGAGGCTGGAAACCACTTGGGAAGACCAGATTCAATTCCCAGATAAACCTGAACACACTCGGGGTACAGCTGAGTGTGCTTATAATCTTAGCTAACTGGGAGGCTGGAGCAGGAGGATCATTACATGGTGAAAACCTGTCAAAAGTACCTATCTCTGTCTCTCTCAAAGGGGAAAAAGATTGACATCATTGGTGATAAGTCATGTTGATTGTATATAGCCCATATCATGGCAATAAAGGCACTTTACATCTACAATACTCTTCCTGAAATCCCATAACCCCAGTATAATAAATGAGTAATCAAATAAACCCATGTTGAGAGACATTCTACTGTACTCTTCAAAACTATCACAATGATGAAAAGCAAGGAAAGACTAAGGAGTGTCACAACCAAGTAAGGAGAGGTAATAATTAAATACAATATGGTTTCCTTGATTAGATCCTGAAACATGAAAAAAAATTAATAATTCACAATTGCTAAGACAAGGAACCAACCCAAATGTCCATGCACAGATGAATGGATTGAAAAACTGTGGTATATATGACGTGGATGGGCCCAGAATTCACAATAGCCCAAGGCCGACCATTGCCATCCCAGGCCTCTGTGAGAAGCTGAACACCCTGCTTTATCTGAACCTTTTTCCTGAGAACAAACTCTGGGCTGCATCTTCCCGATGGGCTGCTTCTTCCTGATAGGCTACCCCTTAGCCCACTAGAAATTGCCCCTCCCCAAACTTCCCGATAAAAGACTCTGCTCGACCCCCAAGCAGGGGCCGAGATTCTGAGTGTTAACTCCTCTGTGCCCGCTAATATATTAAAGAGTTACCCCTATCTCTCCGGAGTGCTGCCTTTTTGTTTCTTGGCCATCTGTTTTTCTGCAACAATATATTCTATGAACTACTACTCAGCCATAAACTGAAAGATTATAGTATAAAGAATCATGCAAAATGGTTATGGATACTGGGGACAGTGTGAAAAGAGGGTGGGAAATGGGAGGAAGTATGAAAAAAGAAATCAAGAAGAAACATAGAGAGACAAAACATCAAAAATTTATCAATATAATTCATTCTACTGTGGGGCTGGTGGGTGGCGTGGTGATTAAGGGCTCTGGACTCCTGCATGGCCAACCACGGTTCAAGTCCTGGACCTGTGGCTTGCCTTCTTACTTTCCCTTTCTCTCACTCTCTTGCTCTGTCCCTCTCTGATCAAAATTAAATAAATAAAATTAAATAAAGTAATTCTTTTTAAAAAATCATCATATTGAAAGAATAAATAAGAAATGTCAATATATCAATATATCCCAAAACAAGTAATTTTTGACAAGATTTAATACTCATTCGTGTAGATAAAACAATCAACAAATTAGGACTAGGGGAAATATCATTGACTTAATGTTATGTACAAAAAGTCCTATAGACCCATCATACTTTTTGGTGAGAGACTTACTGCTCTCCACCAAAGATTAGGAAAGGCTGGGAAGTCCTCTCTCACCACTCCTACGGTGGAGAAATCTGGCAGATAATACTTTAACCAAGTGATAAAGATTAACATCACTGGCCCAGCTATGGTGGTACATAAGTAGCACCACCACTTGGGAGGCTGGAAACCACTTGGGAAGACCAGATTCAATTCCCAGATAAACCTGAACACACTCGGGGTACAGCTGAGTGTGCTTATAATCTTAGCTAACTGGGAGGCTGGAGCAGGAGGATCATTACATGGTGAAAACCTGTCAAAAGTACCTATCTCTGTCTCTCTCAAAGGGGAAAAAGATTGACATCATTGGTGATAAGTCATGTTGATTGTATATAGCCCATATCATGGCAATAAAGGCACTTTACATCTACAATACTCTTCCTGAAATCCCATAACCCCAGTATAATAAATGAGTAATCAAATAAACCCATGTTGAGAGACATTCTACTGTACTCTTCAAAACTATCACAATGATGAAAAGCAAGGAAAGACTAAGGAGTGTCACAACCAAGTAAGGAGAGGTAATAATTAAATACAATATGGTTTCCTTGATTAGATCCTGAAACATGAAAAAAAATTAATAATTCACAATTGCTAAGACAAGGAACCAACCCAAATGTCCATGCACAGATGAATGGATTGAAAAACTGTGGTATATATGACGTGGATGGGCCCAGAATTCACAATAGCCCAAGGCCGACCATTGCCATCCCAGGCCTCTGTGAGAAGCTGAACACCCTGCTTTATCTGAACCTTTTTCCTGAGAACAAACTCTGGGCTGCATCTTCCCGATGGGCTGCTTCTTCCTGATAGGCTACCCCTTAGCCCACTAGAAATTGCCCCTCCCCAAACTTCCCGATAAAAGACTCTGCTCGACCCCCAAGCAGGGGCCGAGATTCTGAGTGTTAACTCCTCTGTGCCCGCTAATATATTAAAGAGTTACCCCTATCTCTCCGGAGTGCTGCCTTTTTGTTTCTTGGCCATCTGTTTTTCTGCAACAATATATTCTATGAACTACTACTCAGCCATAAACTGAAAGATTATAGTATAAAGAATCATGCAAAATGGTTATGGATACTGGGGACAGTGTGAAAAGAGGGTGGGAAATGGGAGGAAGTATGAAAAAAGAAATCAAGAAGAAACATAGAGAGACAAAACATTCATGGGACACAGAAATTGATGATTATCTGTTGATGATAACATGTATAATACTGTCAACTTGACTGATGTGAAGTATATTCAAGTTAGGTAAATTCACTGTGCAAGCTGTAGTGATGATAGTGACTGAATGTATAAAATAAAATAATAAAATAAAATAACAAAAAAAGAGATGTTAGTGGTGAAAAAAATGGTGAAATCCAAATAAAGTCTGAGGTTAATAGTGATATATCAATGCTAATGTCTTAGTTTTGCCAAATGTACCATGGTTGTATAAGATGTTAGCTTTAGAGGAAACTGGTGAAAGGTATATGGGATTGTATTATCTCTGCAATGTTTCTGGAAATCAAATTACTACAAAAAAAATTCATTTAAAAAAGTAGAAGTGCAGAAAAAGATATACTATCTAAACACTAACCAAAAGAAAGTTGGAGTATATTAATATCAAATAAAGTAGGTTTCAAAATAAAGACTATCTCAAAGGATAAAGCCAAACCTTATATCATGATCAAGGCATCAATTACTGAGAAAAATAACAATTCTAACTGTATATGTGCTTAACTACAGAATTTAAAATACATGAACTACTCGTAAAAATAACGGATTTGAAAAGACAAACAGACAAATCCAAATTATAGTCGGAGACTATACACATTCTGCTCAAGTGTACATGGAACATTCTCCAAGATCAACAATGTCCTGGACTTTAAAACCTCAGCAAGTTGAAAAGAACTACAGTCAAGCAAAGTATATTCTGTGACCACTACAGAATTAAACTTACTAGAAACCAATAGCAGAAAGATCACCAAGTAACTGGGAAATGGTGTGAGCTATGCATACTCCATCCATGTGTGTAAATCATCTCCCTCTCATCATCAGAGCCACAGAAAGGTGCCCTCTCTGCCAATGTGCCCAGGCTGTCCTTTTGTAAAACTTTTCCCTATTCAAGACTACTTTTCAAAAAACATATAGTTCACAGCTTTATAGTCAACAAAATTTTCAAGTGAACAGTTTATAAATGTTATCACAAAAATGTATAACCTTATTCCCAAATTCAGCTTATAAACTTATCACCAAGAATTCTCAATCTCATTTTTATCCTTGACTATATAAACATTTTTATGCTAGTCATAGAATTCATTGGGCCCAAAACATATCCAAACCAAATCTACAATGTGCAAAACTCTTTAAAGAAAAGATTACCTAATCCCATTTTTTTTTTCAGTTAAACGAAATAAAAGGTTTGTCTGACTTGACTATAATATAATTGTATCCAGGGCCAGCCTAGCTGGTTCAGTCCTTACTGTACTACTTAGTATACATTGAAGTGCTAGAAGCCACATGGCTGACAGCAGTTTCTAATTGTCTAGTTGACCTAAAATGTACTCATGTACATGCCCAAGATCCTAACTAAAATAAAATAACAAAAAAAGAGATGTTAGTGAAAAAATGGTGAAATCCAAATAAAGTCTGAGGTTAATAGTGATATATCAATGCTAATGTCTTAGTTTTGCCAAATGTACCATGGTTGTATAAGATGTTAGCTTTAGAGGAAACTGGTGAAAGGTATATGGGATTGTATTATCTCTGCAATGTTTCTGGAAATCAAATTACTACAAAAAAAATTCATTTAAAAAAGTAGAAGTGCAGAAAAAGATATACTATCTAAACACTAACCAAAAGAAAGTTGGAGTATATTAATATCAAATAAAGTAGGTTTCAAAATAAAGACTATCTCAAAGGATAAAGCCAAACCTTATATCATGATCAAGGCATCAATTACTGAGAAAAATAACAATTCTAACTGTATATGTGCTTAACTACAGAATTTAAAATACATGAACTACTCGTAAAAATAACGGATTTGAAAAGACAAACAGACAAATCCAAATTATAGTCGGAGACTATACACATTCTGCTCAAGTGTACATGGAACATTCTCCAAGATCAACAATGTCCTGGACTTTAAAACCTCAGCAAGTTGAAAAGAACTACAGTCAAGCAAAGTATATTCTGTGACCACTACAGAATTAAACTTACTAGAAACCAATAGCAGAAAGATCACCAAGTAACTGGGAAATGGTGTGAGCTATGCATACTCCATCCATGTGTGTAAATCATCTCCCTCTCATCATCAGAGCCACAGAAAGGTGCCCTCTCTGCCAATGTGCCCAGGCTGTCCTTTTGTAAAACTTTTCCCTATTCAAGACTACTTTTCAAAAAACATATAGTTCACAGCTTTATAGTCAACAAAATTTTCAAGTGAACAGTTTATAAATGTTATCACAAAAATGTATAACCTTATTCCCAAATTCAGCTTATAAACTTATCACCAAGAATTCTCAATCTCATTTTTATCCTTGACTATATAAACATTTTTATGCTAGTCATAGAATTCATTGGGCCCAAAACATATCCAAACCAAATCTACAATGTGCAAAACTCTTTAAAGAAAAGATTACCTAATCCCATTTTTTTTTTCAGTTAAACGAAATAAAAGGTTTGTCTGACTTGACTATAATATAATTGTATCCAGGGCCAGCCTAGCTGGTTCAGTCCTTACTGTACTACTTAGTATACATTGAAGTGCTAGAAGCCACATGGCTGACAGCAGTTTCTAATTGTCTAGTTGACCTAAAATGTACTCACGTACATGCCCAAGATCCTAACTAGAGGGATGGAAGAAAGCTATCATGTATAACCAGAACCCCACCTCCTCACCTGTACACACACACACACACACACACACACACACAAACACTATTGTGAACAGAATTTTTAAAAATATAATTCCATGTGATTATTACTGAAGTGCATGTACTTGTTGAATTATTAATATCTATCTTACACATGGTCTTTTAAATTTCTTTTTTTAGTTTGCTATAGGGCATATGTACTCACCAGAGAGACAGAAAAGGAGAGAGAAAGAGAAAACAAGAAGCCACTTACCATGGGGATGACCACACCACAATCCCCTCTCCTCTCCTCTCCTCTCCTCTCCTCTCCTCTCCGGATTTTGGGCACACACACACTAGACTTATTTTTCAAGCTACCAGTCTGTGGCTGGAACTGTACAAACAGCCATGTGGGATTCAGCCACCTTAATCACCACGCCACCTGGCTGGCCTCTCACACTCACGCACAATCCCTTTAATTTTTTTCAAGAGATATTTTTGGTATATGGTGCATGCACTTGCTGGAGAGACAGAGAGAAACACACAGAGAAATAGAAAGGGAGAAATCACCCCTCAAGAGGGATGGCCATGCTGTGATCCTCCTTTTCCATTCTCCTCTTGCAATTTTGTGAAAAAACACGCACATGAGCCCAGCCTGAGTTTTGAGGTGCGGGGTCCGGAACTCAAACCGTGGTTGGCCATGTGGGAGTCCAGTGATGCACCCATTACGCCATTTGCTGGCTCCACACACAATCCCTTTTAAAAGCCTCTGAACCTATTCACCTATCCAGGAGTTCCTGCCCTATAGGCATCTCCATTAGCACTGCCTAATGGATGAAATAAGCTGCAGCTGAACATCTTTTTATCATCATCTTTTTAAAAATTGACAATAGCCCACTGACACATGAGAAAAAGCTTAATTTCTGCCAGGTCCAACCCCATCACACCAGCGCAGGGAAGAGGGGAGAAGTGGAATCTGAAAACTTAGTGATTTAAATGTGATCACAGAGAGAGAAGCCAGGTACCCTGATCCTCACAGTTGCAAACTGGCCCTTTCTTTCCTCCTTCCTACCTTCCTTTCTTCCCTTCCCTCCCTTCTTTCTTCCCTTCTTTTTTTTCATTTTTCCTTCCTTTTTTTTTGTTCTTTCCTTATTTCTTTCTAATATTTGCCACAGGGCATGAGCATGCCACACATACACATGCTAGCCCTGTTTTTCAAGCAACAGGCTACAAGACTCAAACCACAGAGTTGGCATGTGGGATCCAATGCCTTAACCACCATGTCACCTGCGGGTCCCACAAACTGGCCCTTTCTATTGTACACTAGCCATGTGATTAAAAAAAATAAAGGTAACCCCAACCTTTACCTTATATCACGTACAAAATTCAACCGGAAGAAGATCATGGACCTAAAATGGAAGAGCTAGTATTTCTAAAAGAAAACAAAAGAAACATCTAAAAGAGAACATAGGGGAAAAGATCTTAATTATCTAGGGTTTAGCATGTATTTCTTCATACAACTCAAAAAGTACTCACTATACATCAATAAATAAGACTTTATCAAAATTAAAAACCAGGGTCCACCAGTGGCATGGTAGTTAAGGTGCTGGACTTCCACATAGCCAACCATGATTTGAGTCCCAGACCTGAAGGCTTGCTTTCTCACCTTCCTTTCTCTTTCTTTCTTTCTCTCTCTCTCTCTCTCTCTCTCTCTCTCTCTCTCTCTCCCCCCCCCCCCACCCACCCCCGGTCTCTCTCTGGTGAGTACATGTGCCCTATAGCAAAACTTTTTTTTTTAAGTGATGATAAATAAAGTTAAATAAATAATTCCTTTTTAAAAAAATGAAAAACCCTTACTCTTTAAAGACACTTTCATGAAAAGACAAGCCATAGATTAGGAGAAAATATTTGCAAAGCAAATATCCAACAAGTAGGCAAAATACTTGAATGTACATTTCACCAAACAGATTATATGGCTGGCTCACAAGTACCTGCAATGATCAACATCCATTGATCACTGGGGAAATCTACAGTATAAACACAAGGAAATAGCATTACATAGCCACTAGAATGCCTTGAAATTAAAAAGACTAATCATACTAAATGCTAATGAGTAGATAGAGCAGCTCAAATTTTCCCTCTGTTGGTAGAAATATAAAATGGTAATAGTTACTTTGGAAACAGTTAAGATATTAATACTTCTTCAAAATATAAGCATATACCTACTACATGACCCAGCCATTCTACTTCTAGATGTTAACCAGAGCGGAAGGAAAGCACATGTCTACACAAAGATTTGTAAATGAATGTTTATAGCTCCTCAGTATGTAAAAAGCCAAAAACTGAAATTATCCAAATGCCCATCAACTGATGAATAAACAAGATGTGTTATAGCCATAAAATGAAGTCATTATCAACAATAACACATAAACTGTTGATCCATGAAACATGATGGACGAACGTCAAAAATAATCATGTTGAGTGAAAGATTCTAGACAAAAGAGTAGATACCATACTATATGATTCATTACTATAAATTCTAGAAACTGAAAACAAATCTGTAGTAACTGAAGTAGACCAGTGGTTGCCTGGAATGGGAAGGGACTTGAAAGAGGAAGAAAGGGATCGCAAAGAGAAGTAAAACAGCTTTTGAGGGTGATAGGTATTTTATATGAATTGTGTTAAAATTTTGCTCTGTTTGGTTTTGTTTTTAGAGCTTTCGCTGTAGGGCACATGCACTCACTGGAAAGACAGAGAAAGACAAAAAGCGAAAAATCATCCCCCACTGGGGGAAGGAAGGGTGGCCACACCACAATCCCTTCTCCTCCAGTCTCCTATTGGGATTTTGGGCATGCATGCATATAGGCCCAGCGTGAGTTTTAAGCTGCCAGGTCTGGACCTCGAACCAGTCAACTATGTGGGTGTCCAGCAATGTAACCATTACACCATCAACTGGCTCCCTAAGTTGTGATAAGGTTTTATAGGCATATACATTGTCAAAATTCATAAAATAGCACAGTTTAAATACGTGCAGTTTATTATATGTCGATCACACCTCAATAATGCTTTTAAAAATGAAAATATAAAAAATGTACCTTCATTATAGGACCCTGTATTCCATTCTTAGGCAATTATAAGAGATATAAAACATGTATCTACTTCCTTAAAACAAGCAAAATTAACCTATAGTGACAAAAAGCAGATCAAGAGTTGCCTAGGAGGAGTAAACTACAAAAGTATACTAGTGACTTCTTGGAATTGATGGAAGTGGTCTATATTTTGACCAAAGTGCTTATTATACAGGTGTACACATTTGTCAAAGCTCATCAAACTGTACACTTATTTTATTTAAATTATACCTCAATAAAGATATTTTCCAAAAACAGGGGTAGGTGGATTTTGCTAATATGTTCTAAAACATTGTAAACAAATAACTTAAAATAACAATAATTAATTTTACTGTACACAACTGTGTACCAAACATTATGCTCTAATGTTCTTAACAATCCTATAGTATAGATTAGACTTGGGCTCAGAGAAGATAATCAAATTACCCAAATTACACAAGTTCATTCACTAACTAAATAAGCAAGCATCAGCCTCTAAGAATAAATCTGGGTCTGTCTTAACATAAAGAATTTCCCATATAACATATTGACACTCTGCTCAACATATTTGTCAGCTGGGGATAACCTTAATTCTACGGAAATTTGGAGGGAAAATTACATTGTAAGACACATCAGTATACAAAGGTGTAACAGGTTTTACAATTACTTCTGACACGATTAACACATACTAGTATCATATAAGGATAAGCCAAAAGTGGTGACTATGAAGAATTAAACATGCCCATTTTCTCAATATCACCCACATTTGATAGCCAATATGGCCAACAAAGATATAATAAACAAAATATTCAAAAGTTAAAAGATCATTGGACCTTATTCAATAGTTTAATTCTCTTCATATAACCCTACTTCTAAGAAAGAGATGATTTTTACCACCTGGTACAGTCAACACTTTAATTCTTAATGTGAATGTTAAGAAACACAATTCAGCTTGGAGCCAGGTGGTGGTGCAGGATACTGCTATGAGACCCACATGGGAAAGGCCCCATGTTTGTGTCCTGGGACCTCCCTGGGCATCCTGAGACTGGAGGTGGATGGTGGCAGGAAGACTCTGCTAGGGATGCCGTGAAATAAATAAAAATAAATTTTAAAAATTTAAAAAAAAACTACAAACTTCACAAGACAGGGAGTCAAGTAACTTTTTACTGGGAACTAATTAGCTGTAATTTATGATAAAACTCTTAAATCTTCTCAATCTTCCTTTGTTTCACTCAACTACCAAGAGTGTTGGTTAGTTGTTCATGATAAACATATATACGTATGCATATACATACACTATCATTTACACATATGTTATGATTATACTGTAGTTACATAACTTAAAGCCTACTTAATTCAAATATGCAAAATCATTCATTTTAATATTGTTTTACAGATACGTTTTATCTTATATTTGGTTTATGAATTAATTTTGATATTTTATTATTTTATGTCATAATATTTTACTATAGAAATGTATAGGTATTTTAAATAACTATTCAAATAGCTGTATGCTCTCAAAATGTCATCATGTTATTAAACTCCAGATTTTCAATGACATTATATGGGTCACTTTTACATTCATAAAAAGTTCTTTTATTTTTTATTTTAAGCTTTTCCTACAGATCCCATAAAAGCATTCTGCTTTCTCTTGGTACCACACAGAGAGCCTTCTGAAGTTTCAGTAAGTAGGAAAAACAAAACTAATACCTCCTGTGGTTGTTCTCAAAAGACAATGAAAAGGAGATGTGAAATAATCCAAATTCCATATATTGAGAGACTTAGCATTAATACTTTGGCCAAAAAAAGAAAATGGAATTCAGTTTGCCAAGGCCGTAAGTAATTTGGCCTTAGCAACAATGGAAGCTACATAGCTGGGATCCATGATCTACTCCTCTAGTAAGTGGAACAGTGAACCTCTGTCCTGAAAAACGAAAACAAAGTTTGCAATTTCTAGGCAAAAAGGCAAGTCATTTGTACTTCACCTTCACAGGGGAGACAATAGGGCAATTTTTAAAAAATAAGACCTCTTGGGATTCTTATCAGTACAGAGATGCGGGGATGGGGGCAGAGCATTCCCAAAAAGAGGTAAAGGACTTCGACATTTACTATCTCTTTTTCAAAGAAAAAGTAATACATAAAATGTATTACTCTTAAAAGACAAGCTTATAACCAGGAGTCTTCTAACCAATAGTCAGGCAATATGAAAAAACGTAAATATAAAGTGATTATAAAAGCTTACAGAAACTCTCTTGTAAGAAAAGAAAAACAATTATGATGTAAGTCAGTCGTGCACAGAGAATCAGAAACTTTTAAAGGCTATTAACTAGGTAGTTCATTACCAATGTACCACAACTAACATACTAGAAAGTTTATCACTTTTGTTTTCTTTAGGCTGAGACCACTCACATACTGCTGAAAGTTTTTTAAACTGATTTAAAGCATTTTGAAAAACTTTTCAACAGTATCTTTTAAGCTGGACATACACAAATGCTATGACCAGTAATTGTAATGCAGATATTGTAAGTATTCATCAACAGATAAATGAATTTTGATTACTGTACTACTCAGAAAGCCCAAAAACTGGAAACAAGTTAAATAACCATCAACAGCAGAATGAGTAAATAAATGTGGTATATTTGTACACTGGAATACTACACAGCAATTAAAACGATCTATTGCTCCATGCGACAATATAGATTTTTAAAAAATCTCTTTTTAAAAAAATGCTGAGCAAATCAATATATTGTGATTCTTATTACATAAATTTCAAAGTCGGGACCAACCAGCAGTTGGCGCATGGCTATTTTGCTGGACTCCCATGTAGTCAACCACGGTTCAAGTTCCAGACCCGGTGGCTTAAACTCACACCATGCGCACGTGCGTGCATGCCCAAGATCCCGAGAGGAGAATGGAGGAGAAGGGATTGTGGCGTGACCATCCCCTCTGGGGGGTGATTTCTCGCTTCTGTCTCTCTGTCTCTCTCTGTCTGGCAAGCGCACGCGCCCTATAGCAAAAATCTCTCCAAAAACAAAAAAAAAAGTTATCTATTGATGAAGCTGTATATAGTAATATCTTTGATTTAATTAATAATGCACTGCATACCTCCTTTCTTAAAAGGCAACCTTATAACCAAGAGTCTAGAAGAAAATCATTTTGTATGCTGTATAGATACACAGTTATTAAATGTAAATTTAAGAAATGTAAATAATAGGTTTTTTTAAGTTTTAAAAGACTCACCTAATTAGAAAACTCTCCTCTCCCTTGCCAATGGCAACCTGTAACATTATAGCAAATGGTATTCTCTGGACTGCTCACAGACTTCCACTCACCAATGGAGTTATAACCAAGAGTCTGCTGCATTTGTTCCCAAACTAGTCTACCTCAGCTTCACTTGATAATGTATTAGGTCATCAGGAAAGTCATAACATTTTTTTCTATGTCAAAAATGCATCATCCCTTTTGAAGAAACAATGTAATACACTGTAAAGTTATATGTAATCCAATGTAATATGAAGAAGATATGATGATAAAAAATTTAAAAAATTAAAAATTAAAAAAAATTTAAAAAAAAAAAATGCATCATGACTTTCCTGACAACTCAATAGTTACATAATTTATTATATAAATATATTAAAGCAAAAAGTGAGTCGTTTCTATGAAACCTAAATTGAAAGTTTTAGAAAAACTCAATAAAGTTCACAATGAAAACTGCTACTGAACTAGGGAAGAACAAGACAACTTATATTTTATAAGTAAAAATAACATAAAAACCTAGGACAATGTTTTCAGACCGCTTCATAAGCATCTTTAAATTCTGACACAACTTCACAACTTTAAAAGAAGCTGAACTTGACACCATAAATACATTATGGGAGTAAGTTATGCAAGGAAGAGGATTCTGAAATGCAGTCAGCAGACCAACAGAGGTCATGGTGGGGAGGGAGGGGGCCAGCAGGTGGCATGGTGGTTAAGGCATGAGCTCCCATATGGCTGACCACAGTTCTTATCCCAAACCTGGTGGCTTGAGAATCACACCTGGAGCATGTGCATGCATGCCCAAAATTCCAAAAGGAGCAGAGAGGTGAAGGGATTGTGGCATGGCCATCCCCCCAGGGTATGATTTATCACTTTATATCACTGTCTTTCTCTGGCAAGCACACATAGCCTATGGCAAAAATCTTAAAAAAAAAAAAGAAATTAAAAAAAGGTCATGTCCCTACATTACAAGATTAGCAAAGTATTTAAATTTGACATTAAAATATGTTGAAGACATGTATTATTTTGATGATTCCCCACTTTAGCCTGTTTTTTGGATTAATAAACCAAGTACCATCCCAATTGTGACAGATTAAACAGGCCTCTCCTATGAGTCAGCCCCATAGCACAGTGTTGATTCCCCACTCAGGGAAACTGGATCCCACAAAGCCACCACCATCTGCATCTCCAGGCTGGTCAGCCTAAAAAATCCACTCCAGGCATGCATGCCAGTGGCCAAGATCCAACGCACTGAAGAAATGGAAGAAAGGAATCACAGTGCAATCAACTCTATGGAGGGTACTTCGCTCTCTTTCTCTCTCTCTCACTTTCACGGGCATGTGCTCCATCATGAATAGAAAGAAAAGGAGAGAGACAGAGAGAACTAGGCAAGCAATACTGGTCACTCAAGATCACACACATACACATGTGCTCTCGCTCACTCCCACTCACGCACACTCTCTTTAACACATACAAACACACCATGACTCACTAAAATAGTACTACAAGGCAGAAGGCATTTTTTAAAAAACGAAAATCAAGACTATAAAGAGAACGTGAAACGCCAGGCGTGTGTGCGTGCATGCCCAAGATCCCAAGAGGAGAATGGAGGAGAAGGGATCGTGGCGTGGCCATCCCCCCTGGGGAGTGATTTCTCGCTTTCTGTCTCTCTGTCTCTGTCTGGCGAGCGCACGCGCCCTACAGCAAAAACCTCTCCATTAAAAAAAAAAAAGAGAGAGAGAGAAAGAGAACGTGAAAAAAAAATAGAAGATTTTAAAAATAAAGGTGTACAAAGGAGTTTTTCATATAACTTTTCACTTTTGGATAGAAAATAAAATAGGTATTTTGAAAGATAAAAGAGTCAAAAGTGGGACCAGCAGTTAGCATAATGGCTATGTCGCTGGACTCCCATGTAGTTGACCACGGTTCGCGTCCTCGACCCAGTGGCTTAAAACTCATGCCGGGCACATGTACGTGCCCAAGATCCCGAGAGGAGAATGGAGGAGAAGGGATTGCGGCGTGGCCATCCCCCAGGGGGGTGATTTCTCGCTTTCTGTCTCTCTGTCTCTGTCTGTCTGGTGAGTGCACACACCCTATAGCAAAAACCTCTCAAAAAAAAAAAAAAAAGAAAAGAAAAGAAAAAAAAAAAAAAAAAGGGGGATGCCAACATCCTCAGAAGGGTTTAGCCATAGCAGTTTCCAAACCTCTTTTTTTTTTTTCCACCACTAATTTGGCTGCAGAAATCTCTCTGTTCCATCACTAGGTGGAGCACTTACTCAAAGGAAGTTGGGGGAACAGAAAAAAAAAAAAAAAGGAAACTTCCTAAAGAAACACTTTTTCTGACTGTCTTTGGCAGGCAAAGTGCAAAATGTTTTAAAACTCACAACACAAAATGAAAAATAATTTAAAAGTCACAAGTGGCTTTAAAAGTAAGCGACTCTGAGGTTAAGCTAGGAACATTTTAACCAATCAACATATCTAATGTATAATATAAATGCCAAATATTGCTTAAGATAAGGTCATTTGGAAGAAAATATAAATCTGTAAGACGGGTTGACCTTACTATCACTCAGTTAAAAATCCACAGTTATAACTTGCATTATAATTCCAGTTACTGATAAATAACTATTAGCAAAGGAAGTTAATTATTACTAACTTCAGTGCTATCCTGTTACTTTACTAAATTACTGGAATCCAAAATCATCTCCTTTAAAAGTCTGACATAGCAAGGAAATGAGAAGAGAAAGGAGAAGGGAATGCATTAACTGGATGCCCATTATATGCCAAGGGCTCCACACATTACACAACCACTGCAGAAAAGAGAATTAGCTCCATTTTACAGCTGAGAAAACCCTAAGTAACATGGTAATGGTCACAAAGACAACACATGGTAGACTAAGGTATATATAACAAGACTGGCCCCATAACCTAGTGGCTAAGGAAGTCAGATCCCACCTGGTTGACCTCAGGTCGAATCCTAGCCCCTGTGGCTTGAAAAACAGGCCAGGTGCATGTTTGTCTCCAAAATTTCGAGAGGAAGGAAAAATAAAGAGAAAAAAATCACAGCATGACCATGGCACAATAAGAGGTTTCCTCTTTCTCTCTCTCTTTCCCCCCCTCTCTCTCTCTCTCTCTCTCTCTCATACACATACACACACACACACACACATATGCACATTCCCTCTGTTAAAAAAAAAAAAGAAAAAGAATCAGGATGTAACCTCAGTCTGTCTGTTGCTATTGCCCACAATACAAAAAACTCAGAAATTGCTTAGCTCATCATCTAGGATTTTGGTCAACTTAAATATGTTTCCTTCCAGTAAAAGGTTTATGTTTATACTTCAACAAAGGGGAAAAAAGGACCAAAACAACAACATAAAATATAGCGTATCCTCCAAGAGCTTACAGTCTATTAAGGCAATACAGTGAAGGCTTGTAGAGCAATGATTAACCACCAGTTGAGGGATGCAGCCACCGTATGATACGGCAGAAGCTCAGGGAAGTCTGAGTTGGGATCCATGTGATTTCAGCAGTTAGGGAAGGCCTTACAAAAAAATGTACAGATAGCTGGGTCTAGGCATGGTAAATGCTGGATAGATACAGTGAAAGGGTATTCTAGGACAAGAAAAGGTAAAGTAAGGATGAACACAATATATCTGAGTAATGGAAGAGGCAAGCATGATTGCTTTAAAAAGTGAATTGAGTGGAAACAACCCAAATATTCATCAGCTGATGAATGGGTAAGTACAGTGTAGTGTATCCATATAATACTATTCAACAATAAAATGTAAAGGCCAGCAGGTGGCGAGTTGGTTGAGGTGCTGGACTCCCACATGGCCCTTCCATGATTCAAGGCCTCGTCTGGTGATTTGCTCTCTCACTTTCTCTCTTTCTGGTCAAACTGAAATAATAATAAAAACCAAATTAAAAAAAAAAACAATAAAATGTAATAAAGTATTTATATAAGCTACAACATGGGTGAAAATATTACGCTCGGTGAAAGTCATGGAAAGCTACATACTGAATGATTCATTTATAGGAATGTCTAGAATAGGCTAATTCAGAGACAGGAAGCAGATTAGTGGCTCCCAGTGGCTAGGAAGGTTGGGAAGTAAAAAGTAACTAATAGTACGGGTTTCTTTCTGGGATGATGAATATCCTAACACTGGCTGTGTGATAGCTGCACAATTCTGTGAATACGGTGCAACTCACTGACCTGTATACTTTAAATAGGTGGACTACATGAAATATGAATTATAGCTCAAGAAAAGCATTTGAAAAAGTGAGGGATCGGTGAGACATCACGTTGCACAGCTAAGATGGAGTCACTTATGGAGTATTCTGAATGCCTGACTGTGGGTCTAGAATTTATCTAGCGAACAATTAGAGATAGATGAGTAAAGGTACACTTAATGAAAGCATACATACTTAGGACTTTCCTCTAGCAAAATTACTCATACATTTTAAGTAGGTTCCTAAAATATATGCCAAAATCATAAATAAGAGAAAGAACAGGAAAAAGATGCTATGATATGATTTTGACTAAGACACAAGCTGTGAGTATTAGGAAACTTGTTTTGCTGCAGTGCTAAATGCCACAGATGGGTATATCAGCATCCTATTTATGCAAAACTACAAATGCATCTGTGTCAAATCTTCAAATACCATAATGTTCTAAACTTAATTATGAAAATAGTATTAATAATGAACTTGTCATATTTTATAGCAAGATAATTAACAGTGTAATTTGTTTTGCATTGGATGACAATATTCTGTATATAATGCTTTTATTAGATAGTAGATTCAATTTAAATGCTATCAAACCTCCACTAATATAAAGCATTTCCTACTAATACTTACAGATATGACTCTGAATTCTCATTTAACATAATATTCCAAAATGGGAATTTTTTTTTAGAGGCTTTTGCCTTAGGGTGTGTGCGCTTGCACAGAGACAAAGACAGTGAAGGGAAAGTAAGAAATCACCCACCGACCCCCCTGGGGGGGATGGCCACACTGCAATCCCTCCTCCTCCATTCTCTTCCTGGGATCCTGAGCATTCATGCCCAGTGTCAGTTTCAAGCCACCGGGTCTAGGACTCGAACCATGATGGGAGTCCAGCAATGGAACTGCTACACCATTTGCTGCACACCCCCAAATGGATTTTTTAAGTTTTATTAGCTGATTTGTTAATATTTCCTTCATGAGAGAATGAAAGTGACAGGCAACCCCATAGGATCTTGTCATGCCACAATCCCCCTCAATCCAGCCTTCCAGTCAGTCAGGATCATGAGCATCCCCATCCCGCATGTCAAGCAGACTAAAGGATTTGAACCCAGAGCCTTTCACATGGCTCCAGCATCATGTAGTAGTGCCCTTTCACCTGTGTCATTGATGCTGGGCCCTAAAATAGTTTTTAAAAAATACAAGAAAAATCAAATCTGACACACTAAAACACAGAGCAAATTCACATGTACATACATACATGAATATTAAACATATCCAATAGAAGAAAAAGTAAAGTACTTTAAAAAAAAAAAAAGACCTGAAAATGACTGAGAGGGAAAAATCAGGACTTGGTATTAGGTTCTATAGCACTGTAAAGTACAAATGAAAAATAAAGAACTAAACTATATTTAAAATAGAAGACTCAACCAATACATTAAAGCAGATGAGGAGGCTTTTAAACAGAGGTGAAGTTTGGAACGTGTCTATGAGACAATCTTCCCCCACCCTGATCCCAGGGAAAAAAGCAGCTTTCGGGCAGTCTTGGCATTATTCTGGGAGCTGGCCTAAAGGTGAAATTCCAGTTTCTCCCTCCCAGGAGATAGTGAGATGGTAGGAATAAAAAGAAAAACTCAGCTGGAGAACCCATACACAACCTAACTAGTGTTCACCTTCTGAGTCACCTTGCAAACCTCCTTCGAGGAAGGTGAGCCACGAGAAGGTAAAGGAAACATCATGTCTCTTAAAACTTTGTCTGAGAGGGCCCATATATTTCTATAAGGGCTTTGTACATTGCAGAACTGAGCAAAAGTTATGTTGTGTTTGAGAAAGAGACAATTTAGACAACCTGATTCACTAACAAATGATAAAAGCAAAGTAGAAAACAAGGTTTTCTTAAAAAAGAAGCCTTATCACTGGTATCTAGACTAGGGTATCTGCTGTCACAAGTAGAGCAAGATTCTCTATTTCCTAAATGTAAGCCAGTGTTTATGCTAAAGGAAAAGACTTCAGTAAGAGTAAGACCTCATTCAAATAATTAGCTGCTGCATGGTTAAAAGACATTTATCTAAACTTTCATCAACTGTAGTTACTGTAAAAAAACGACAGGAAAAGGCAAAGGAAGACAATTATTGTTCACCATATTAGATATAATTATTAAGAAATAAAGTACTTTAAATATAACACAATAAAATATCGAAATGAAATGTTGAATTGGATTATTTTCTAAGTATACTAGTAAGTACTGCTAATTGATATATAAAATAAATTTTTTTTTAATAAATCGGTGGGAAGGATGAGAGCATGCTACCATAGATGACCAAAAGGGAAAAGAATAACATCAACATAAAGTCTAAAGCCTAAGAATCAGAAACATTTTTAATGACAGACTTATTGGAGGGAATAGGATAATTTTGAGCATGCTGATATTCTGACTAAAGAAAGAACAGAATTCAAGATGCCTCTAGTAAGCTAAAGAATTCAGCAAACAGAAGTCCTGGAGAGAGACTGTTACAGGATCACTCAATGAATAACACGGAGCTGGAAACATGATCTATAAACACGAAGGGAGGAGAAACTTGCCAGTACCTGAAACTGGACCTGAGCTAAGGGAAACAAGGATGACAAATATCCTCAGAGGTAAATAACACTAGTTTTCAAAATCCGACTCTGAAAAACAAAACTAAACAAAAAAGTGAAAGTTATCAATAATTTGCCAAAATGGGAAAAAGTGTTATGCCATTTTAGGACATTTTTTGGAAGTAAATGTATACAAAATGCCTTGGGGAAATTTCTGCTTCTGAAGTATTTTCATGGGTATGTTCATTAATGTTCATTGTATTAGCTTTTAACAAGATAGAAATCTACGATCCAATTTAAATAGTTCAGAAAAATCTTGAAAAGTGATTCTATAGACCCTGTGAGATTGTTTGAAACTGGGGACCAGCAGTTAGCGTAATGGCTATGTCGCTGAACTCCCACATAGTCAACCATGGTTCAAGTCCCAGACCGAGTGGCTTAACCTCACGCCGGGCCTGTGTGCCTACATGCCCAAGATCCCAAGAGGAGAATGGAGGAGAAGAGACTGCAGCGAGGCCATCCTCCTGGGGGAGGGGGGGGGTCTCGCTTTCTATCTCTCTGTCTCTCTCTGTCTTTCTGGCGAGCGAACGCACCCTATAGCAAAAACCTCTCAAAAAAAAAAAGAGAGAGAGAGAGATTGTTTGAAACTTCTGTAAGGGTAGGTTCAATTCAATTAAAAAACTTCTCAAGCAAAATTATAATGCTCACACAGCAAAAGTAATATAAAGAGGCTATATAGAGCAGCAAATTGAACTACCATATTTGTGGGGCTTTTTTTCTACAGAGTTAATATTCATACTCCAAAATGAACTAAAAATAATTTTTTATAAGGAGAAAAAATTTATTGGAATTACAATGCTAGTACAAAATAAGGGCCAGACCTTGGGGCATACAGCCTGAAAAATGCACTTAAAATAATCATGGGATACTCTTACATATCATCTAAACTTACTGAATCTTATATGAGAAAAACCAAAGCCAGAAAAGGAAAAAAGGTTGAGGTTTAATATATACTACAAGTTGTTCTACTCCTCCTCCTCTAAGCAATATTGTATAAATTAGGTATCTCAACTGATTCCAGTTCTCAAATTCCTAAGTCCATACCTAAATCTAATTTACAACATAATTAAGTGGTGTGCATACAAAAATACCCCGTTCCCTTCCGGTGGCTAGGTAAATCTGAACACCACTGTAAGTGACATTTCAGAAAGCATTCACCCTGCCGCCACCGGGAAACAACAGCAGTTTCACAGAAAGATTAGGAAATACCTGAGCAGATAAACGGCCCTTTCAATATCACTGAGGTCTTCATCAACTGTCAGTCTTTCTATTTCTTCTGGTGTCTGTTAAGTCCAAAATACAAATTAGGCACACAAACGTGAGGTCAGTCTTGCCCCCACCCCCAGCCACCCTTAAAGAGTACAGACTAATGAAAAAGTTTCACCATGAAGCATTAACAGTGAAAACTAATCAAGGGTCTGGGGATTCCACTTAATATCAACCAGAGGTCTAATTAGGTGGTTGAGTTTTGGAGGCTTTGTTCTGGGTTTTGTTTTTTTTTTTTTTGTTTTTTTTTGTTTTTTGTTTTTTTTTGGGAGGGGGTTTGCTTTGTTTCCTGTTTTAACTCTTCTAGAATGCATCTTGAGAATTACATCGTGGCTTCTGAACCTTGCTGAAATCAATTTCATACGCATATACCTAATACGCGCGCGCGCACACACACACACACACACGCATACACACACTTTTTCTCCCTAATATCCCAAGGCCGTTTCTCTGGCATTTTCCACTCTAGGAATTGCTAAGAGGGGGATGGATGCAGACTGCAACCGCCTGGGAATGAAAAGGACGAGATCTAGAGTGAGGAGGGCGGGGGAGGGGAGGGAACAAACTGAGCTGGAAGGAAATCAAAGTGGAGATACTGCGGCAGGTGGAAGTGGGAAGAGCTAAAGGAGCTATTAAAGGCTGGCGGGGGGTAGTGGGGTCCTTAAACTAGGACCGCCAGCAGAGGGTTGGGGGGCTGGTAGATGACTCCGCCGGGTGGGGTGAGGGACGGAAAGCTCAGGTCAACTCCCTCAAAGGGGTGGAGGGGCAGGGTCGCAGATGGAGTCCCGGTGCGGCTGCGAGGAAGGAAGTGCGACGTCTCGGGAGGGGGCCGCAACCAGGACGACTCTGAGAATGGGTACTGGTCGCGACGTGAAGGGAGGCCGGGCCGTTCTGGGGACAGCGGGATGCGGGCTCCATCGAATTTGGGGGCGAAGGAGGTAGGTGGGACCTGGGGCGTCTCACAGGTTAGAGGAGCGAGGACTCTGGACTGAGCGGAGGGCCTGGGGCCAGAGCGGGGACCCTGGGGACAGGGCTGGAGTGACAGCCAGGAGAGGACGGGGAGAAGCGGCTGCGGCTTCGAGGCGCAGCTCCTCAGGGGCCAGAGGAAGGGCCTGCC
>NW_006203764.1:2097887-2143275 GCF_000334495.1 Tupaia belangeri chinensis
CCGGGCGCCGGGCGCTCGTGGCTGGACTCACCTGCCGCGCAACGTCTCGGCGGCCTCGGCTTCCGCCTCCTCTCTGAGCCTGCTGCTTGCAGCCGGAATCGCCTTCGTCCCGCCCCCAGCGGAGTGCGCCCCACACCCCAGCGCGTGCGCAGAGTCTACCACCTCCCGCAGCCGGCAGCTGCGGGCCGGGGGCGCGGCTGGGGGCGTGGCCGGAGCGGAGAGGCTGAACCCGCTAGAGGGGCGGCTGAGTAGATGGCGGTGGCGCGAGGTTTCCTTTAGTCTGCTGGAATAACGTTCTATTTGCTCTCCTGCCTGCTGCGATGCAGAGACACCATGGCTCAGATCTAGCCCTGGGCAAAGGATGTGTATACTCAAAATAAGCAGTTACGACCTCGCGTGTCCCTCAGTGATGCGAAGTGTGGGGAAATTGTCCTGCAGGGGCTGACATTTGCAGCAGGGCATCGTTCAGAAAAGAGACATTTAAACAGAATCTTACACGGTGACAAGAGAAATTAGAGTACGGCCTTTGAGGTTGAAGCGTGGGTGTGTTTGGGTTGTGGGAAATGTTGTCACAGCAGATAGGGTACAGGAAGCCAGTACGTGGTAAGAGGGTGAAAGAGAGAGGTGCCTAGGTCCTTTATGGAGAAAGGTCCTGCCCTGGGCAGCCACGTTGAGTCGCTTGCAGTTGGTTCTATTAATAAGGAGACAGAAGGGAAATTGGGGAAATTGGAGAGATTTTTTGGAACTGGATCAAGAGTTACATTGTTCAGAGTCAGTAAGGCCCTTTTCATTTTCTTTTCCTCTCATTCCCACTCCACACTCCTATTCCTGTATCTCCATAAGCTCCTCTTGTGGGTTTAAGATAGGTTGCAGTACATCCATGTATCTCAAAAGATGTTTCTGTTGTATGTGCCTATTTTAATATAAATGAATGGTATTGTGATAAAAGCTCATTCTGTTTCTTGTTTTTCCCTCAAAGTAGCCTTAGACATCTAACCAAGTGGTTCTACACCCCAGGAATTCATCAACTTTTATGTCTAGACATTTACTTACCATTTCTTCAACTAATGCAGTTAGGTTGCCACAGTTCCTTGCAGCCACAATGATGCTGGAATGGGTATTTGACATGTCCTTTATAGGCTGTAGAAAGAAGTGGGGGGCCAGCAGGTGGCATAGCGCTTGTCTCCCACTTAGCTGACAGTATTAGGAGTCCTGGACCCAGCAGCTTGAAACTCAAGCCAGGTGCATGTGCATGTGTGCCCAAAATCCTAAGAGGAGAATGGAGGAGCAGGGTGGCCATCCCCTTGGGGGTGATTTCTCACTTTCTCTGTCTCTCCTGTGTACGTAAACTCACTATAGCAAAACCTCTTGAAAGAAGAAAGGAAGGAAGGGAGGGAGGGAATTGCTGGGTCCTGTAGTGTATGGTGTTTAGTTTCCTTCCTCACAGTTGCCCTCCAGAATGACCTTGCCGGTTGACACTCCCTCTAATGGCACCTAAAGGTAAGGAAGCTTCCCATTTCCCCACTTTTCATGCTAACATTTGGTATTATCTAATGTACTCATTTTAGCCACCTGATATCAGTAAAGTAGTATTAAATCGTAATTTGTTCATAATTTTTATTTGTATTTCTTTAATTATTGGATGTTAACCATTTTTCAATACACCAAAAACTATTGAGATTATTTTTCCTTGCCAAATTTTCTGCTAGATTTACTGTTAATCTTTTAAATGAATTGAAGGAGTTTCTTACATATTCCCAATATTAATCCCTTGTCAGTTTGGGACACTGCAAATATCTCTCCCAATCTTCGGTGCATCCTATTAGCTTGGACCTTGCTACCCTGCAATAAAGGAGGTATCCTTAATTTTGATGCAGCTGAATGCATTAAATTTTAGTCTTATGGGAGCATGCGTTTTGGGTCTTATTTCAGACTATTTTCCCACCCACCGTCACAAAATATTCTCCTGCAATTTTCCCTACTTGGCTTCATACTTTTGCCTATCACAGTTAGGTCTTAATCCGTCTGGAGTACACCTCCTGCAGGGAGTGTAAGTAGGAATGTGATATTATTTTCTCTACATCATGAGCCAGTTTCTCAGCAGCGCCCACCAAACAATCCATCTTTTCCCTGCCAATGTGAGCTGGCGTCTCTAGCATATGCCAAGTCCCCATAGACACACATGTCTGTTTCTGGGCTCTCGTTGCTGTTCTATTGATCTCGAGCTGTTTCTGTGCCAGTGCAAGGCTGTGCTGATCGCGTTGTGATGGCTTAGTGACAGGTCCTGATAGTTACTGGAGTGAATTTCCCCACTCTTTGCTTTTTATTTTATTTTTAATATTGCCTTTAAAGTGAAAATAGTCCATGGTGATCCCCATAGCTGAAATTTGGGTTTTCTAGTCCCAACTCTTTGAGGGAAGAGTGAAGAGAAAATGGAAGGGGTCAGAAACACAATGGGATGAGGATGGAAATGAGGCGGAGATATGGCGAGGTGGTTTTCTTGAGAAAATACCTAGCAGCTTTGTGCTAAGAATTCATTCTGTTTCTCTTTTTTCCCTCAACATAATATCTTCGATATCTCTCCATGTGGCTCTATACATGGGCACATGGACTTTGGAGTTCAACTGCCGTGGTCCGAATTCAGACTCTGCTACCTCCTACCTTCAGCAAGCTACTTAAGCTCTCTATCCATCGCCTTACTCATCTCTAAAATAGAAATGATAGTTGTACCACCACAAAGTCTTGTGAGAATTAAATGAGACAATATACCTACAATGCTTATTATAAACAGAATACATTCATTCTGATCACTAATAGTATACGATGTGTGTCTAACACATTTTACCTATTGATTCTTCAAATAAAGAAGAGTCAGGTCCTTTTCTGCCTACCTCTAAAATTCTCCTTTACCCCTTGACTTATAACCTATACTCAACAATATTTACTAATTTGACTCTGTTCCAACTAAGAAGTATTATCTCACATTTTGAAACAATGTCATCTGAGACTTGGGGATATTCTTAGTGGGCAATTGATTGGGTACACAGAGATTGCTTTGATGTTGGCTGTTACAGGGTAGGAGTTTGAGGAAGAGCAGGTCAGTTTTAAGGCTGGAATCTGTAACTTTTCTAATTACCACCCTGTGATGGAAGTAGTCTCCCCTACCCTGGCTACCAGAAAACCTGAGTCCCAGTCCTGGCTCTGCCATTGACATGTGGAGAGAGATTCTTGCAGTCCTGTTTTCCTTATCTGGACAGCTTTTAGATGGATCTTCTCAATGTGCTTTCCCCTCACAGCAGCGCTGTGAAGTGCACAAAGCTGCATCATTATTCCAGTCTTACAGATAATGGAACTGAGGCTCAGAGAAGTTGTATGACTTAGGCATGAACAAAGCTAAGGAAAGCTAGATTGATCCACTTCATTTATTCATTTAGCAGTAGCATGGTGCTAAGCACATGGACTCTGGAGTCCAGCCACCTTGGTTTGAAGTCAGACTCTGCTACTTTCTCCCCTCAGCATGCTACTTAGCCTCTCTGTCCCTCCTTTACTCATCTCTATGCTAGGAATGGCAATTGTACTAGCACAAAGTTTGTTGTGGGAACAAAATGAGATAATATGCATACAATGCTTAGAAAAATCCCTAGCTCAAGCATTAGCTATTATTCTTATTATTACCACTAGATCAGTGTCTCTCTGGATCCAGGTTCAAAAAAAAAAAGACTCAATAAATTGCACGGAATCCACTGATTATTATGGAAAATAAAATAACACTTCCCCCAAAATGTCCGTGTCCTAATCCCCTGAACCTTGACTACATTACCTTACATGGCAAAAGGGATTTTGGTGTGACTGATTTAAGGATCTTGAAGTGGAGAGATTATCTTGGAATAGCCAAGTGGATCCAATATAACTGCAGGGGACCTTTATATGTGAAAGAGGAGGCAGCAATGTCAGTGTGAGAGTGAAGAAGGAAGACTGCCTGCAGCCAGCAGATGGCATGGTAGTTAAGGCACTGATTCCGCGTTGCTGACTGCTCAGTTCGAATCCAGGACCTGACAGCTTGAAAATTATACAAGGTGCATGTGCGTGTGTGCGCCAAATCCCAAGAAGATAATGGAGAAGAAGGGACTGTGGCATGGCCATCTTCCTGGGAGATAATTTCTCTCTTTCCCACTCTCTGTGTGTCTCTCTGTCTCTCTGGTGAGTGTACATGCTTTGTGGACACTTACCACCCCCCCCAAAGAAAGAAAGAAAGAGAGAGAAAGAGAGAGAGAGAGAGGAAGGCAGGCAGGCAGACAGACAGACTTGCTGGCTTTCAGGATGGAAGGCCAGGAACTGGCAACCACCTGTAGAAGTCAGAAAAGAAAAATAAATACATAAACGCTGGAAATTCTCCCCTAGAATCTCCTGAAGAAATGCAGCCTCACTGTCATCTTGATTTTAGCCTAGTGAAAGCCATTTCAGACTTCCAGAACTCAAAGGTAATAAATCTGTTTTGTGGTAAGCCACAAGGTTGGTGAAACCGTGTTACAACAGCAGAAGAAACAAATGCAATGATCTATACGAGAAAAATATTTTAAATTTGATTTCTACCTCAGACCATGCACAAGGAACAATTTTAGGTGAAGAAAAACCTAAAACATAAATAGCAACTTTTTCAAACTTTTGGAAGAAAATACAAGAGAATACTTTCATGACATCTGAAGAAGGAAAATTTTTCTTAAAACTGTAAGCACAGGGGAACCAGCAGTTAGTGTAATGGCTATGTCGCTGGACTCCCACGTAGTCGACCGCGGTTCGTGTCCCGGACCCGGTGGCTTAAAACTCACGCCGGGCGCATGTGCGTGCATGCCCAAGATCCCGAGAGGAGAACGAACGGAGGAGAAGGGATTGTGGCGTGACCATCCCCCCGGGGGGTGATTTTTCACTTTCTGTCTCTCTGTCTCTCTCTTTCTGGCAAGCGCACGCACCCTATAGCAAAAACCTCTCCAAAAAAAATAAAAAAATGTAAGCACAAACTCTAGAAGATTAACAACTCTAATTACTTTTAAATTAAGTACTTATCAAAATTAAGTGTTGTTAAATTTTAAATTAAGTATTTATCTAAAGATACTACAAAAACTATGACCATACAAATTTTATACTGGGAAATATATTTACAACAATTTAATCATAGAAGGATTACTGTCCAAAACCAAGAACTCCAAAAATAATCAGTTAAAAGACTACTAAATAGAATCATTGGAAAAATAAACATTTTGCAGAAGAAGAATCACCAATAAAAAATGTCAATAATTCTTAATATGTACTAAACCTTAATAATATAAGCTTGACCATTATTAGTAAAAAGGAGAAGCAAGGGGCCTTCAGGTAGCATAGTGATTAAAAGCTAGACTTTCATGTAGTCAACCGCAGTTAGAGTCCTGGACCCAGTGACTTGAAACTCACACCAGGCAGGGGTGTGTGCCTTCCCAAAATCTCAAGAGAAGAATGGAAAGGGAATTGTGGCATGGCTATCCCCCACCCCCGGGGGGGGGGATTTTTGCTTTTTGTCTTTGTCTCAACAGCAAGTGCATGAGCCCTATAGTAAAATCTCTCTCAAAGAGAGAGAGAGAGAGAGAGGCAAATTTACACTCCCAACAGATGGACAAAACCATGGTCTGACCACATCAAGTGTTTTACAGATGCTGCTAGTGGAAGTACAAATTGGTGCAATTGCCTTGGAAACCACTTTGGAAAGTAATTTGGCATTAACTTATAAAATGTCATCTATCTCTCCAAGGTGTATGTGTATGTATACCCTAGAGAAACTCTTACATACCTGCACAAAGAAATGTGCACAAGAAATGTTATAGCAGTGCAAACTTTTTTTTGTAATACCCAAAACCTGAAAACCACTTAAAGTAAACAACTCATCCATCAACAAGTAAATAGAAAATTAATTGCATTATACTCAACCAATGAAAAACTGACAGTGAGGGACCAGCAGTTAGCGTAATAGCTATGTCGCTGGACTCCCCCATATAGTCGACCACGGTTTGAATCCCGGACCCAGTGGCTTAAACTCACGCCAGGCGTGTGTGCGTGCCCAAGATCCCAAGAGGAGAATGGAGGAGAAAGGATTGCAGCATGGCTATCCCCCCTGAGGGGTGATTTCTTGCTTTCTGTCTGTCTCTTTCTATCTTTCTGGCGAGCACATACACCCTGTAGCAAAAACTTCTCCAAAAAAAGAAAAGAAAATTGACAGTGGAAAGGAACAGCTACCACATAATGCAAGAAGGAAAAATCTCACAAAGATATTGAGCAACAAATGCAACTGCCAAGGATTATCTACATTATAGTAGTTACATAATGCTCTAAAACAATAAGATATATAATATTCATATGTGGTTAATATGACCAAAAAAAAGAAAAGAGGAGAAAACTAAAATACAGTCTATTTATCACTAAGACTGAGATGTAATCAGGAAGAGGTAAATAATGTGCAGTGGAAATGTGTCATTTCTTGAAGTGGGTATTAGTGTATGAGTATTTTACTGTTATGCTTAAAATGTACTATGTATTACATATAATTTGTATTCATAAAATATAATTTTAGAATGGTTTATATCTGGATGATGATGTGGTTTCCAGTTGTAGTTTAGCTACTTCACTCATTCATTCATCCATTCAAAAATATCTCAGGAATTCTTGCTATCTGTAGTATTGCCCCAGGCTTAGGGATACATAGAAAGCCGAACAGGTGCTGGCCCTACCATTAAGGAATTCATTATCTTAGTGAAATGAGAAAAATGAATATAATTACAAGCTATGATAACTGCTATGGAAATAAAAGGGGGGGGGGGAATTATAAGACGAAGGGAAGAGGACCATCCCACTACTTTTACATAAATGACAAACTTTCCTTGCATTAAGCCACTGAGATTTCATTCGTTCTGTTTCATGGACTATTATCCTGACTAATAGAAGGTTGGAGGGCCCCAGAGTGACCGCAGGGCAACCAGCTGAGAAATGATAGTAGCTTAGACAAGAGTCATTATGATAGAGATGCAGAGATGTAAACAGATCCAAGAGAAGATTTGGAGGTGACCTGGGATGGATTCGAGGTAGACGGGATGGAATTAAGTCAAGTGGAGTCATTAAGGATGACTTCAAAGTTTTGGCCTTGTGCAGCTGAATGAGCAGAGACATCACCCATTCAGTGCTCAATTCTGTGGTTTCTTCCACATCTGGTAGGTACAAAGCCTGCCTCCCAAGTCAGCAGCTGTTCCCAGCAGCTCCCTCTCTTCAGCTTGGTCAACTAGACCAGGTTCCTAGTGGGCCAGTCATACCTGTTGGATTCTTCCCAGTGCCTTACCCAATGGTTAGCACATAATAAAGTCTCTCTTAATGTTTATTGAGAAAAGGAAGAGGGAGGAGGCAGGGAGCCATACATTGGCATACCAAGAGACCACTGCCACCTGGTCTGGGCTACCATTATGTCTCACTGGATCGACAGCACTTCCGTGCTATGTCTTGAATGTGTACCTCCAAAATTTATGTGTTGAAAATTGGTTGCAGGCTGGCCCTGTGGCCTAGTAGTTAAGAGATAGGGATCCTGTATGACTGACAGTGCTGCGAATCCTGGCCCCAGTGCCTCGAGAAACACACTGGGCACATGTGCATGTGTGCCTCAAATCCTGACAGGATAGAAGATGGAGAATTGCACTGCGCCGTACACTCCATTGTACGGTGCTTTCCCTCTCTGTCTCTCTCTGGTAAACACACATGTTTTCTGACAATTTTTTAAAAAAGAAAAAGAAAAGAAAATCGGTTGCTATTGTGAAGATACTAAGAAGGTAGAAACCCCACTATATGATGAGGCCTAAGTGAGAGAATTAGGATTAAGTAGATGCAGAGATGGGGTCTCCCACAACTGAATACTGGTGAGTTTATAAGAAGGAAAAAGTAAGATACGTGCTCTTCCCTTCTTGCTCTGTGCTGTCCTGCACCATCTCCAGATGACGCAGACCTCCCACCAGCAAAAAGGCCCCTACCAGATGCAGCCATTCAACCCTGGATCTCCAAAACTGTGAGCCAAATGACTGTGTGTGTGTGTGTGTGTGTGTGTGTGTGTGTGTGTGTTGGGGATTGAGGGGGTTGTTTTGTTTTAGACAGGCTCTCACAATCTTTCTGCCTCAGCCTCCAGAATCCCTGGGACAACAGACACATACCACCATGTGCAGCTATAAACCTTCATTCTTTGTAAATTACCCAATCTGTGGTGTTTTGTTATTAGAACAGAAAAATGGACGCGAAAGCAATCTGCTTCTGCCCTTCTTAAGTCATTCCCAGCACACCCAGACTGAACCCATCAACACGGAAGGGCGTCAGACTCAGTCGTCTCCGCTCCTAACCAGGGTTTCTCAACCTCAGTGCTGTGGGTATTCAGTACTGTGGATATGGTGGACCCGGTGGTTGAGAGGGGGAAGGAAAGGCCCTGTGTATTGAAGGTCTTTGGCAACATCCCTGTCCTCTACTCACTAGATGCCAGCGTCATACCTCTCCTCACCATTATCCCTCACAGTTGTGACAATAAAAGAATGTCTTTAGAAATTGCCAAACCGGGGGCAAACTCCTTCCTTCCCATCCCAACCCCTACAGCCTCTCCCCCATCTTGCCAATGGAACATCCTCCCACGTGCCCTCACCTTGGTGAGCCCAGGTGCTCCCATTTACTCCCTCCCCCTCCCCGCTTAGCTTCCTTTGTGCACACCAGCCCCCCTGCTAGTCCTCAGAACCACGGAGACTGCCATGCCCTGTCCTGGAATGCTCTGCCTTTTGATCTCCAAGTAACCCATTGCATCACCTCCTTCAGGTTTTACACAATTGTCACCTTCTTGGTGAAGCCAACTGGGGACACCTTTTATGAAGTCGAATCCCACTATATGAGTGTGCTAGGGGTACTATAACAACATACCACAAGCAGGGTGGCTTGAACAACAGAAATTGATTTTCTCACTATTTTGGAAGCTGCATGTCCAACATGAAGGTGTCTTTGGTTTCTCCTGAGATCCAGCGCCTTGGTTTGCAGAGGGCCGCCTTTCGGCTGGGGCCTCCCATGGCCTTGTCTGTGTATGCAGGCAATCCTGGTGTATGCGTCCAGATTTCCTCCTCTTAGAAAGACACCAGTCAGTTGAACTGGGGCTATTTTAACAGAATTACCTCTTGAAGGCCCTTTCTTCAAATGCAGTCACATTCATCAGAACCGAGGGTCAGAGCCTGTGAACCTTGGGATGACATAATTTGCCCCATGACACGCGCCATCACAATCACCAGCAATTATCAGTCTGACATTCTGAATATTTTGCTTACTCATCTTGTTTATGACCTTTTTCTCCTCCAGCCCTTCACTAGAATGTCGTGTTCCATAAAGGCAGCGCTGTGGGTCCGTTTTACTCACCACTGCAATCCCAGTGCTCAGAATCCCACATGGCATGCAGCAGATGCTCACTAGTTGTTTGTTACAGTGATGAATGGGCATAGCTTCTGTGCTAACTAGCTGTGCGCTGGGGAACCTCTCTAACCTTCTCTGGACCTCGGCTTCCTCTATCAGATGAGGGCCTTAGACTTGATTGTGCATAACAAGAGTCCCGTTTGATTGACAGAGCCCACTTCTGAGGGAAGCTGAAGTGCTAATGCTTCATCGGCAGGTGTGACCCCGGGGCAACCAGAATGAGGGAGAGTGAAGCCAATACCAGCTGCCATGCTGCCACTCTGGACCCACTTTATGAAAGAGACACAGCTAGGCACTCGGCCACACAGGGCATCTCCTGACAGGCTGCACAGAAACCCCAGGCCTGGGCATGAGCCACAGGGAGGAGGCATGTGAGGCTTCCTCCTATTTCTGCCGTTGGTGGATCCGAGCTGCTCCTTGGCAGCTACCTCCCTTGCTCTGTCAGTGATCTCGCCTGGCTCTCTCAGCAGCCTGGGGAGAACGCAATCCCAACCCCTCAGGAGGAAGGCTTCCATCTGCCAGAAAGTATTATAGATGAGGAGCCTGAAGGGGTTGGCCTCAGGCTGTGAGAGCTGAGGAATAAGAGCAGTCAAGACTACAAGCCTGATCCCTGAGGGCTGGGCGAGTGTCAGGCAGGGGGAAGTGCGGGGGCTGGGGGTGAACCTAATTTGAGCAAACGAAGAGGAAGAGCCATGTTTGAGACTATCACAGGAATGTGAACGTGGACCAGGCACTAGGTGCCTCACCTTGTGAATTCATTGTGATGATGGCATTTTGTTTTCTTTTTTGTTACGTGTTTTACTTGTTTCTTTTGTTGCCAGAGGGCGCATGCACACTAGGTGTCATTGAAGAATTCATTGTGATGATGGCATTTTGTTTTCTTTTTTGTTACGTGTTTTACTTGTTTCTTTTGTTGCCAGAGGGCGCATGCACTCTTCAGAGAGCGCGCACAGCCCCAGATAGGACATGGTCACGCTGCAGTCCTTTTCCCTCCATTTCCTCCATTTTTCCTCCAGCCTGGGAAACAGGTGAGACTCAGGGAATTAGATGGCCTGTGGGGGAGGGTGCCTAAGATGAGGGGTGAGAGAAGGAATAAGTGAGGGACACAGCCGAGCATCTGGGACGGAGGGGGATAGAGCTGGTGGGGAGCACTGACGGGCCCCCCTGCAGTGCAGGTAGGAGCTCAGACTCAGAGGCTCCGGGGTCTAAGGAGATGTCTGGGCCTTCTTTTTTTTTCCAAAAATTATTTTATTTAACTTTATTTATTTATTTTAATTTGACCAGAGAGGAACAAAGTGAGAGAGAGACAAAGTGAGAAAACAAAGCACTAGATCCGGGACCCAAACTGCAGTCAGCCATGTGGGAGTCCAGTACCCTTAACTACCATGCCATCTGCCGGCCCCTGGATGGGCCTTTCAAAGTCCTGACCGAATATCCATGTGTACCCAGCAACCGTCCCAACCAGGACTCTAAGAGGGTGTCCAGCCTCATTACCTGCAGTCAGACTCCAGGTGTCTGTGGCCGGGAAGGGCAATGATCTCTGCAGGCCGCTGAGGTCTGGGCACCCAGGGACTGCTTCATTGGCAACAGGCCCTGGGCCCCGCCTCCCGGCACCCAGTTAGCCATGGGGCCTCTCTGCTGATCACCACTGTGCAAACTTCCTAAACCTAAGGCCCCTTCAGCTGTCTCGAGGGAGAGAGAGTGTTCGCGGTCCCCACTCTCCTTGCCCAGGAGGGGGCGATTTTTCTCTCGTGTGTGGGCTGCGTGTGTACCGGGTTGTGCCTCGACTCCAGGGCAGATTCCTCCCTCCAGAGGTGATGATACATGCGGAGAGCAGATTGCACATTTGTCTCCTGGGAGGCAGTGGGCGAGGGAGGCTGAACGCGGTGTGTGAGCATGGGGAGGGGGTGTCTGCAGAACCGTGAGGGGTGATGGGCCCGGAGAGCCGGGAGCTGACTGTCACTGCTGGCTGCCTGCAGAGGCAGCGGGAGGCTGATTATAGGGCTGGGTCCCGTGGCCCTGGATGTGGGTGCGAGAAACTGCCTAAGCACTTGACTGTCAAGGTGGGGGTGATGGTTGCCCTGGTGACTGGGCTAGGAAGTGGGTTGGCCTTGCCGACAGAAAGAAAATACAATAAGCACCTGTTAGGAATTTTCTCTCCCTCTCCTCTTTTTCTTGATTGGTGCACCAGTCCGATGGAGCCGTGTCATCATCAATGAAGGACAACTTTCAGTGGTGGGACCCACCGCATCCTTGTGACAACCCCGTTCTACTCCCTCTAAGCCCTGAACTGGATAGAAGGGCCTTGATCGGAGTACTAACTAGTTAGTCCCGGGGCCTGGAGTAAGTCACCGCCCCTCCCTAGGCCTCACTGAAGCAGAGTTCTACAAGATCTCTTTCTATTCTGATTCCTGGGCCCGTCCCCCAGGCATGGACTGCGTCTGGAGCTAGGCCTGGGAATCTGCGCTTCGGTCATTCCGCCCCACCACACCCCCAGATGCACAGTACCTGTGTTTTACTCCCCTGCCTGTGACACAGAGCGCTGGCTTCGGGGTCAGATGGGACAATTGGCTGTAGCCTGTCTGAACGTGTTTCTTTGCCTCCATAATGGGGGAAAGAAGACAGCCAACCACACAGAGTTACAGAGGGTTAGATGAGACGAGGCTGGAAGCAGAGCACACAGTCCGGCACACGAGGAGCCGGTAAATGTCACACTTTTAAACTTTTTGTCCTACAAGAATCTGTTGTCTCTACTATCTTCTGTCCTTCCCAGCGGTGCACTTCCCCCTCTTCTGCTCACTCTTGCCAGCCCCATCCACATCCAGGGTGATGGTTTCTGCAGTAAGAAAGGACTCCTCAGGCTAGCACTCGGGCGGAGGAGGACAAGGCAGCCATCGTTCGCAGCTGGGGCGCTCACACCCAGCTCCAGCTTCCTTTAATCTGTTGCCATGGCAATCATAACTGCACTAACCTCTGTGTGGTAAATGACTTTCTCCGACATCTGAGGGCTCTGAATGTAAACGGCCATCAAGGTACCAGGAGATGGGGGGGTAGGGACTCCCTACCCAATCCCAACCACCATTTCAGCGATCATCTCAGGATAAACTGAGGGTTTTTCGAAGACAGACTTAGGGGATGTCCCTTCAGAGTCCCAGCTCCTAACAGAGTACCGGGCATACAGTAAGTACTCGATAAACGCTGGTGAGTGAATAAATTTAGGGCAAATATGATTCTCCTGCATCTCTAACTCAACAATGAGCTTCAGGGGCTGTGCGTGGTATACTGACAAAATGCAGCACTGTGAGGCTGACCCACGTGGAGAGGTTCCAGAAACCTCGCTGAGTACAGCAGGCAGATGCACACGCACGAACTGGACTGGCTAAGGCTGGGGATGGTCACAGCATTAAGACCCTGTTAGTGGTGCGCTCGCTCTCTCTCTTGCTCATTTTTTAGAAGTGTGCGTATCACACACACGCACACACACACTAAAAAAGTGACTTTCATCTAGGAGAGAGGTAAAATGAAACTAGGACTCCAGGCATCTGTCATTTGATCTTTCTCCCATACATATTCTTTGGGAAAATGGCATTTTAGCCTCTGTAAATGGAATTTAGTCACCTTGGTAGTAATATAGGCTTCCCTCAGAAAGCTCAGAGCATATAGATGCCCCCCCCCAACTTTCCAAGTAATGTTCCCTCAACAAATTTGTTCCTGTAAGCTCTTCTGAACAGAGTGGTTATTAATACATCAAACTCTACGTGCCATAAGAATTTGTCTTTCCGGTGCAGGGACTCACTTCCCCCAACCATGAATTTTTCATGCCTCATCAATTCTCATCCCCTTCTCTCTTGAGGATCATCTCTCTCCAGTAACTGAAATCTGCTCAGAATTGCAACTGGTTCACCAACCTCATGCAAAAGAAGAAGAGTCTAAGGAGAAAAAAACTCTTGGCTCACAAGTTTAAAAAAAAAATTGTTTAAGGAATTAATATACCTATACTATCTGCCAATTAATAGAAAATCAAGTTTTGGTCAATGAAATCTGTGTTTAGAAAGTAGCATTTGTCCATTCGTTAACCAGATTCACTGAGTGCTTTATCGAGTACTTATAATCTGCAGGGCCACCTGCAGGGGCCTGTGGCCTAGGTGGTTGCACAGAGTTCTGAGCTCAGAACAGCCCCGGACCTGGTTTTCTGCCGTGTCTATCTTAAGATTCTTAACAATTTTATTTTTGAGTTAGTGTTTTGCAAGTGAAATCCAGTAGGACACTAGAGTATGTCCGTGAGCAGAAGAGGAACTCGCAATGTGCGTGTCCACCTGTCCCCACTGGCTCCCTCACACTGAGTGTTCGTCTGCCTTATAACAGCACAGAATTCCAGCGGACCCATGGTCCCTGGGACTTCGAAGAGACTCAAAGCGAAATATGTTTCCTGGAGGCAACACTTTGCATTCAAACCAGGACCTGCTTTAAATTCAGAAAGCAAGCAATGACATTCCATCAAATACTAGTGGCCAGGAGGCCTGTCCTGGCTTGCTGTGTTTTCCCTGTATCAGCCGACCACTCACAATGCTGGCATTGCACACTGTAAAGGTGACACTAAAATTCATGTTTATTTATTTATTTATTTATTTATTTGCTATAGGGTGCATGTGCTCTCCAGAGAGAAACCCGAGAAAGGGTAGGGGGCTGAAAAATCACCCCTCAGGGAGATGGCCACACCTCAATCCCTTCTTCTTTTGGGATTTTGGGCATGCACACACATGCACCTGGCACGATTTTCAAGCTGCCAGGTCCAGGACTGGAACCTCAAAGTTGACCATGTGGGATCCAGCACCTTACCCTCCACACCACCTACTGGTCCTAATGCTAGTAATTTAAAATTTGATTTTTTTTTCTTATTTGAACAACATTAAGTAACAAATAAAAAATGCATATTAAAGGACCAGAAGGTGGTATGGTGGTTAAAGTGCTGGACTCCTACATGTTCGACCACAGTTCAAGTCCCAGATCCAGTGACTTGAAAAATCACACCAGGCGTGTGTATGTGCATGCTCAAAATCTAAAGAGGAGAATGGAGAACAAAGGATTGTGACATAAGCATCCCCCTTGGGGTGGTGGTGGGGGGGGTGGTAGTGGCGATTTCTCACTTTACTCTCATTGTCTCTCTCTGGCAAGCGCGTACACTCTATGGCAAAAAAAGAAAAAAGGAAAAAGGAAAGATTTTAAAATTCTTAAAAAACAGTAGTTGAGAGACTATGGAAGGAAGGGAAGTGCTTTATATTTTAGTACCCTTGATGGGTTTTTTGGTTTTTGTTTTGTTTTGTTTTGCCTTTTGGCAAGGAGGCCTTGCATTTTTTGTTTTGCATTAGGCCCCAGAAATAACATATCCCATGCCAGTGCTGGGCATCATGCTGGATGCTGGGACGACAAGATGGAAAAACAGAGCCCACCCAAAGAGCTCATTTGTTCTTTAATATCCCAACCCTTACGGAGCACGTGAATCAACACTTTTAAAGGAAGTGAGAAGGAGTAAAGGACCAGCAATCGAATTGTTAGGATCAGATGAGTGACAACAAATGAAATGCCAAAGACGCTGCCTGGAGCACTGAAGGAGTTGTTCTAAGGGTTCACCATCACCATCCTCATCCTCATCTTCATCACTATCTATTCCAATCAAAAGCAGAGCTCCCTCATTTGCTGATTTCTGAGGCTGGGGTTCTCAGTTTTCAGGCCAGCACTGGATTTTGTTATGTTTGAGAAGCTAAATTTCACAGCTTTCGGAGGGAGACGGAACTGCCCAGTCGCCTCTTGCCTGACTCCTGGGAGGAATGAAAGCTGGCCCCTCACACATTTGTTACTAGTCCAAGTTTTTTTATCCCAGATTTATTTATCAGTTCCTTCAACAAGCAGAGCCAGAGACTGTTTCCAGTTCCTGTCCTGTATCCACTCAGCTCTGTTGCATAAAGGACTTGACTCCTGCATTCAAACCTAAAGCTGGGTGCTACTCACCCAGCACTAGGCTTGGACTAAGAGAGGATGAAAAGGCTGTACCTGAGAGGCAGCCCTGTCCTGTGAGCTGATGAGCTAAGAGGAGAACCGAGATATACGAACTGCTGATAAGTGCAGCTTCATGCACTGTACATCGAAGGGTTTTAAAACCACAACTGATTACAACTATTCAGAAATTGCTTCTAAGGAGCAAGAAAGGGGTAGGCAGTGGGGGGAAAGTCCGTGATATAATGGATATGTATGGTAAGCTAAATCTTTATGCCACTCTCTCTTTCCCCTGAAAAAGACGGTAGAACACAGCTGTAGTGGCACAAGTAACAGAGTGCCGCTGCGTAATGCTGGAGCCACACGGGAGGCCTCGGTTAGGTTCCCAGACCAACTTGGACTCACCAAGCATGGTGACACACCTGTGACCCCAGCTGGCTGGGAAGCTGGAGCAGGAGGATCACAGAGCGGCAAAACCCTCTATCTGTCCCTCTCTCATAACTAATAAATAAATTAACAAGCAAACAAACTTAAAAAAAAAAGAAAAGAAAAGAAAAGAAAAGTAAAAAGAGTTGGGCTGGGTCTGGCCAGCTGGTGGTGGGATGGCTAAAGCACCTGGATCCCACATGCCAGATGGTGTGGTTTGAGTCCCAGGCTCAGTAACTTGAAAAACTTATGTATGTGTCCAAAAATCCTGAAAGAAACGGAAGAGAAAAAATTGCAGTGTGACCATCCCCCATGGGGGTTCAACTTTCTTTCTCTCCAACAAGCATGCGTACCATCTAGCAAATTTTTAAAATAATTTTATTTTTTTGGAGAGGTTTTTGCTATAGGGCATGTGCACTTGCCAAAAAGACAGAGACAGGGAGACAGAAAGCGAGAAATCACCCCCCAGGGGGAGATGGCCACACCGCAATCCCTTCTCCCCCACTCTCCTCTCGGGATCTTGGGCACACATGCACACAAACCCAGCATGAGATTAAGCAACCAGGTCTGAGACTCGAACCACTGTCAACTACATGGGAATCCAGTGACAGAGCCATTACGTTAACTGCTGGTCTTGAAATAAATTTTTAAAATTAAAGTTAAGATAGTGCTCACTGTTGGAGGAGATTAAATCAGTGACTCTGGCCGTTGAGGTACTCCCTGAATCCTGTAGAAGGCAGGGGGAAAAAGTCTTTCCCTCTGGGGGAAAGGAGAGACAGGAGATGCCCAAGGACAAGGTGTGGTAGCGGAAATGCTTGTGAAGACAGTGCTGTCCAAGATGAGGCTGTTGGATGGCTGAGCTGAAAGGGCCCCGCCTCTCCAAGTCAATCTGCAATAAAATCACCCCAGGGAGTGAAGGCACTGGGCAGGAGTGGAGCGTCTTCACCACAAAGACAACTTACTCATTTGTACATCCCCCAGTGTGTCTAGCACTTGCCAAGAAACTGATGACTACTTATAAGAGAGAGAGAAAAAATAGAAGGCATGTTTAATGCATAGACACAGGGGGCCCCGCCTCTCCAAGTCAATCTGCAATAAAATCACCCCAGGGAGTGAAGGCACTGGGCAGGAGTGGAGCGTCTTCACCACAAAGACAACTTACTCATTTGTACATCCCCCAGTGTGTCTAGCACTTGCCAAGAAACTGATGACTACTTATAAGAGAGAGAGAAAAAATAGAAGGCATGTTTAATGCATAGACACAGATGAGAGCGGGAATGATGGTCTCTAGCATGAATTCTCTAACTCACACACCTGCGTGCAATTTGGAGCTACAGGAATCACACAATGAGGACACTCCCAGAGGCTGTGGGCTGGCTCTGGAGGGGAAAGAGAGCTTTTCCTCATTTATATTTGGAGACCCAGCTTATAAATAGGTGCTATAGCCCCAAAGGCTCCAAGCCACTCAAAAGTAAGCCAGTATCAGAAGGCTTTATATTCAGGATGAAACGAACTGAGCTGGCATCTGAATGCTTCTACACAATTTCTCAGCAAGGATCTTTAAAGCTTTCAACACCATGATAACATTTGTCTTGGCAAACAGAGCTATAGGCAGTCCGTTGCCACCTGCTTCACCACAGCACCCGCTAATGCTCACTCCTGACTCATGCTGGCTCACTGTTTCATAAGAGGGGACAACTCTGTTTCTTTCTCTGTGTCACCACAATAATTACTAAGAACAATAATTTGAACAATGAGAACTTATAATTCTCTAGTAACATGCAAAAGCAGGTTCATTTACAGAAAAACAATCTCCCAAGCATGGGGTAATGGAAACCATTCTGTTCCGCTTCAGTTTGCATGCCAAACCTTGGCTATGAATGAGAGTAGAATCATTTGTTCACTCATTCATTTATTCACTCACCACACACTAACAGAGCCCCAGAAACACAGCAGGCAGTGTACACAGTGGAGCCTGGAGTCTGGCTTTATTCTCTCCCACTTCCTTATCCAGAGGGAAGTTCTACCAGAACAATAACCATTTGATGCTGGGACTTGGGAGTGATAGTACAGGTCACAGACCTCCTGTAACACCCGGCTACTAGTCCCAGGAAGGACTAGTCTGAATCCTACTCCTGCCCCTCACAAGCTGTGAGACCTTGGATATATGTCATCCCTCCCTGAACCTTGATTGCAGGAGGTAAAATGGAAATAGGGTGTGCTCACTAAAATCACTTGAACAACAGGAAATAGGAGGGACTGGTGGATTTAGAAATTAAGGCAGGTTTTAAGAATAGCTATTCTGTGACACTCCAGCAAAATTGCCACAACTCAAAGCATAGCATGTATTAAACGGCGAGCATAAGCAGATAAGACTACTTCCTCTTAAAATTAGCTTTGGACACCCAAGAACCAGCTTCAGGAATTCTACAGGCTTTCACACTCTTTGTTAGATGATGACATTGCAGTAGAGGCTGGAGAAGAACTAAAGGCATGCACAGGACGTCCATCTACGTGGAACAGTGGCTCGAGCTCTTAATATACACGAACCTGGACATAAACAAGACCTACTTAGCACAGTTTCTAGTTTGTTGCTAAGTAACCACTTCTGCCAGATATGAGTGTGTGACCACTCTGTTTCTCGTGTCAACTCATTATGCCAACATAATCAGAGCGAACTTGACATTGGAGAGTGGAATGTGGGATTTCATTTTTCAGCACCTGCACAGTTAGTCTATTATTGTCCAGATGACTGCTGAGTCTTTTCAGTGCAAGGCGAGAGAACAGAGAGGTCAAGGGAGAAATGAGTGCATGTAGGAGGGGCAGGGAAATATGAGTCATCACATGACACTCCACAGAGGCCTACCTCTGACCACACTAACCAGTAGCAGCTGGTCACCTTCTGGCCTGTTCACCTTTCAAACACTGTGTTGTCCCACTGTTCATGCATGGGTACCTGAGACGTGATGCCATGGTATACATAGACCGGAAGAGGGAAGGACGATATTTCCAGAGCTCTGGACACATCCATCACAGCCACTTCCCACTCCCGGTCCCAGGGGCACAAAGCTACAAGGAGTGTGGTGGCAGCGTGTGCCCTCAGGAGGGTGACGCTCAAAGCTGATTGACATCTCCTCTTAGTAACTCTGTTCCCCTGTCCAGCCTGTTCTGGATAGCTGGGCAACCATGAGCAAGTTGGTGGTCACAGTTTCCCACAATTTCAGGCACCCTGGAGCCCAAGAATGCACAATGTACTTTTTTTTGAGAGGTTTTTGCTATCGGACGCATGAACTTACCAGAAAGACAGAGAGAGACAGGGAGACAGAAAGTGAGAAATCACCCCCCAGGAGGGATGGTCACACCACAATCCCTTCTCCTCCATTCTCCTCTCAGGATCTTGGGCACACATGCACACCTGCTGGTGTGAGTTTAAGCCACCGGGTCCAGGACTCAAACCATGGTTGACTAGATGGGAGTCCAGTGACATAGCCATTACGCTAACTGCTGGTCCTGTGCAAGGTACTTTCTTTCTGAGGTGCCAGGGGAAGTTTTATAAGTCCCTTTTCTTAGGGAAGCAAGTGGTTCCAAGAAAACTCAAAATTTGTTTCTGCCAACTTTATTGATGTCTGATGGGCCAATAGAAATTGTATACATTTAAAGTAAACGAACATTTGAACACACATAAACATTGTGAAATAATTACCACAGTCAAGCTGATTAACCCATTTATCACATCAAGTTGCATGTGTGTGTATGTAGGATGAAAATACTTAACACTTAGGATAGCATAATGGTTACATTGCTGGACTTACACATATTTGGCCACGGTTCACATCCTAGACCTCGTGGCTTAAAAAAATAATAATAATAATAATAAAATAAAACTACACCATGCGCGTGTACGTGCTTGCTCAAGATCCTGAGAGAAGAGTGGAGGAGAAGGGATTGTGGCATGGTCATCTCTCCTGGCAAGGGCGTGATTTCTCACTTTCTGTCTCTCTGTCTCTCTGTGTCCCTCCAGCAAGCACACGTACCATATAGCAAATATCTCTCTAAAAAAAAGAAAATACCTAAAATGCACTCTTTTAGCCAATTTCAAGGTATACAAAATGTTATTGTTAACTATAGTCACTGTGCTAGACATTAGTTCTCCAGAACTTACTCATCATATAACTGCAAGTTTATAATCTTTGACTGACATCTCCCCACCTCTCCACCCCCACCCCCTGGAAACGATCCAGAGACAGCAGGGCTGGACTCCTCTGTCAACACTGCCAAGCAACAGTGCACCTCTCACACGCTTCCTGTTTCTTTTCAAAATCATTCATTTACTCTCAGCTGGATTCAAGTTCTCTCACCATGTTTCACCAGGCAATTCATTTCTGAAAGCACTGATCCAAGGGACGATGCAGTCGCACAGGGAAGAGCATGAGACAGGTAAGCTAGCATGTGACCATTTGCTGTGATGAGCAACAACATCGATATTAATGCACGGGTCTATGGGACCCCAGATAAGGCATGTGTTCCAGAATAAGGGACAGAAAGGTCCTTGAAGAGGTGACATCTGAGGGCTCACAGCTATGGCTTTGCCTCTTAAGAGCAGAGACATGGTCTTAGTCATCTTTGCATCTTCCCTATGCTTGGCACAGAGCCTCACGTGGGTGGGGGGGACATACAATAACCATTGGCTTGCACTGTCACCTACAGAGACTGCTCACAGGACCACTTGTCATTTCAGTGATGGTTTCACCCTGATTCATTCAGTCAGTCCTAGGGTAAGTTCATTCATGGATGTTTTAGTTTGATTGGACAACTTTATAAAAGCCCCATCAAAGCCAGCTTGCAGATTCATACCGTGTCTTAGAAGAGATGCTCTTCCACTATGGATCTAGGCAGAGCCTGGCACCCCGGGCCCACTCAAGTCATCCGCGTCCTCTTCTTCAGCATCTGCTAAGGGGCTCAACCAAGTCAGGGAGCAGAGGGCCGGACTGAACTCCAGAGGCCCACTAGCAACGCTGTCAAACAACAGGGCTCCTCCCACAACTGAGCAGTGACTTCCTCATCATCCCGACCCTGTCTGAACACAGCCAGGAGCACACACACTAGTAGCTTTTATTTGTAGGCAGTGGTTTTCCAGAAAAGCAATGTAAGTGTCGGTTAATCTCATTAAGTCAGAAAAGGAGAAAAACACCTACTTCATGCATTAGCTCTGTTTTGAACGATGGCCCTTTATTTTAATAAGCTCACTGCTAAAGGAAAAAAGTAGACTGCGCTGAAGAGCCACTTGTTATGAAGACCTAACTCATACAGCTATGTCACATGCATTCTTCAAAGTCGTGTACGTGGAGGTCAGCTGTGTACCTTGGATGTTAATCTCCTTTAGTCGCTGCTTTTACCATGTCACTTTCCTGTTCCAGAACTTGAGCTGATGCCGAAGTCGTATGAAAGCCAGTCCGAGGTCTTGCCCCCTTGCCTGCCATTGCAAAATCCCTCCTCGCCTTAGTCCTGCTCCCATCAGGGCTGTGTCCTCTGCTGTGTGCTGTGTGCTGTGTGCTGTGAGCCAGGCTCGTTCCTAACGCCACACATTTGCCACGTCGTTCTGTACTGTGCATGCTCATTCCCTTCTTTCACAGATAGCAGTGTCCCTTGACCTTCAAAGGGCAGTGTACGCCTGCCCTCCTCCTAGAACTGTCTTGGATAGTCTTCTCCCTCCTCTTCTCTTCAATCCAAGTCCCTCTGTCCTTTATGGACATGGTTTGTTGCAGCCTTCTGCACTTTCCCGTGTTTTATGTCTGCGTTTCAAATGTGACTGAGACCCTGCTTTTTAAATATTATACATAACAAGGTTCTGTTTAGTCAAATATCCGTGACTGGCCAGATTTCTTGAGGCTCTTCTTGATGTATTTTTTAAGTATTAATAGGTACTTTTAATGCATATTTAATTTCAAAAAAAGGTTTAAGTTTTAATAGATCAAAATAAAAAAAATGTTAAGAGAAATTTGCTTAAAACTTAACGCCAGGAAAAAGCTTAGAGTTTAGTTCATATAGTAGGTAGATGAACCTATCAACAGTTCAAGAGAAGACAAAAATCCTTGAATATGGAAATCAAATCATCATAGAAAATCAGTAATGTTTTAGTCTAAAGTAAAAAAATTCTATTTCACTAGTTTAGACTCATGTAACTAATCTCTTTTCTATTCAATTTGCAGTGTTGCTGTGGTCTGATCTTTCCATTTAAACTCTGGAAGTTAACATTCAACTCTGGATTTATCCCTACCGTTAGGTTAGACATTCTCTTGGTTGTTTCTTATACTCTTATTTCTGTGTGTCCGACTTTAATTTTCTTGTATAGCACTCCCTTCGGAACGTCTTGGAGAACTGGTCTGGTGCTGGTCAATTCTTTCAGGTTTTGTTTATCTGAGAATGTCTTTGTCTTTTCTTCCCATATGAAAGATAATCTTGCCGGGTATAGTATTCTTGGTTGAAATTGTTTTTCACTTGACACTTTGAATATAGTTTCCCATTCTTTCCTTGCTTCCATTGTTTCCAATGAGAGGTTCAATGTTATCCTTATGGGATATCCTTTGAAAGTAACTTGACGTTTCTCCCTTGCCAATTTTAGTATTTTTGTCTCTATGGTTTTGGTCAATCTGGCTATGATGTGCCTTGGATAAGATCTTCTTGGGTTGATTCTATGTGGGGTCCTTTGTATTTCTTGGGTCTGGATATTTGAGTGCCTCTCTAGGTTTGGAAGTTTTCTTCCAGGATTTCATGGAATAGATTATTAATGCCCTTATTAGTTTCTTCCCCTTCTGGGATACCGATGATCCAGATGTTTGAGTGTTTAATGGTATCTAGTATTACTTATATGTTATTCTCATTTTGGGGGGTTATTTTCTCAGTCTTCTGGTGAATTTTTCTAGATCAGATATTCTATCGTCTACATCTGAAATTCAATCTTCATGATCTAATTTGCTTTTGATATTTTCAACAGAAGTTTTGATTTCCTGTATTACAGCCTTCATCTCTAACAATTCTGTTTGATTCTTTTATATGATGTTTATCTCCTCTTTCAGATTGTTCAAGAACTTCCTCACCTCCCGGAACTCGGTGTTTCTTTTCTCCTGCATCTTCTGGAGTTTGTTGTCTCTCTTCTCTTGGATTCCTGTTAGCTTTGTCACTGATATTTAAAATTCTTGACCTGACATTTCCATGAGTTCCCTTGTATTCTTTGTGGAGGAAGAGGAGTTATTCTTTTCCCTTAGAGGAGAGATATTGTCTTGGTTTCTCATATTTCTTGTGCCTCTGCAGTGGTTTCTGGTCATCTGATGGATTATACTTTTTTTCCTATTTTTTGGAGTTAAATCTGAGCATTCAGAAGAATGCAAAAGGAAGTGACCTACAGTCTGGCTCCTGGCTAGACCTGGGGAGCAGGAGGGTGAAGTCTGGGCAGAGGGTATTCAGTGGTCAAAATCCCCGATATTTTTAAAATTTATTTATTCATTATTATTATTACTATTTCATTTGCTACAGGGCACGCGTGCTCACCAGAGATAGAACCACAGTCGGCTGTGTTGGGAGTCCAACGCCCTAGCCACTGCGCCGCCTGCTGGCCCCTTGATTGTTTTAATGATTTTAAATACATAAGTAGTTTTAGGATTACTATTAGTACAAATTTTGTAATTCATGCTAACTTTAAATATTTAACCTAGAGACTTCTTGAGACTATGGCAGGGACTCCTGGCATTTGGGGGGGGGCCCCTCAAGAGAGAGAGACTGGCCCTGTTGCCATGTAGGTCCTACAACAATGGGCCCTACATGAGAAAGCACTGCAGAAGCCACACTATAAAAACCATGGCCTGCGCTGCAGGGTATGCCCTATGGCCAAGCCCTCAGGGTTGCTTATCTGTCCCCTCCTCAGAGCCATAGCCCCTCAGATAATGAAGGAACCACCCCTGTCTGGAACACTGAGAAGCAGAGAGAGCAAAGCACAAGACCAGGGGTCTCTCTCCCCAGGCTGCTCCGGACAGCAGAGTGGGCTGTGTTGGAGGCAGTCTCATAGCACGGCTGATAGTGACCTGTCCCAGACTTTGGCAGTGGTCACGCCAAGACAGATTTTATTTTATTTAAATAACAATAATAGTAAAGAGATAAGGCATTTCTTTTTTGGGGGGAGAGGTTTTTCGCTATAGGGTGCGTGCGCTCGCCAGAAAGACAGAGAGAGACAGAGAGATAGAAAGCAGGAAATCACCCCCACCCAGGGGGGATGGCCACGCTGCAATCCCTTCTCCTCCATTCTCCTCTCGGGATCTTGGGCACGCACGCAAACACACCCGGCATGAGTTTAAGCCACCGGGTCCGGGATGTGAACCGTGGTTGACTACGTGGAAGTCCAGCGACATAGCCATTATGCTAACTGCTGGTCCTGGGATAAGGCATTTCTTGAACCTCACTGTTGTGGCAGAGAATGTTAATTGTTACCCCTCCTGTTTTATAGAAAAGGCCAGAGACTATGGCTATGCAGGGTCAAAGTTTTATTTCCCAGCATCCTTTGCAGTTCACTATGAACAGAATTTCCAAGACATGTCCTCTCCTTCCTCTCCACGCTGGAATGCAGACACAAGGGGAGAGCCAACTAGATCCTGCACATGAAGGCAACATTCTAGGAATAGAAGGCCCCTGGGCTCCTGAGACTGAGTGAGAACAAACCACTGCGTTATTTAAACTACTGCTACTTACAATCTCCCATAGAAATCATTATGAGGAAATTTTATATATGAAAAATATAGAATGTTGCTATTTATGTAGAAATGTGTGTGTGTGTGTGTGTGTGTGTGTGTGTGTACCCAGACTAAGACATAAGCTCAGCAAGGTCACAGCACACAAAGTCAACCCACAAAAATCCATTGTACTCATGCGTGCCCAAAATCCTGAGAGAATGGAGGAGAAGAAATCGCTGTGAGACCATCACCCCTAGAGGGTGATTTCTCACTTTCCCTCTCACTGTCTCTCTCCCGTGAATCCCTGTATCCTATAGCAAAATGAAACAAACAAAAAAATTTTAATCCATTGTACTGTGTTGCTATGCATTAGCAATATGCACTTGAAAACAATGCTATTCACAATAGCTCCAAAAAGGGAAGTACTTAGTATAAATCTAAAAAAGAAAAAAATATACCATAGCGCATTGCTAAAAACTACAATGTACTGATGAAAGAAATCATAGAATTAAATAAATGGATGTACATACTATACTCATAGATGAGAAGATTCAAAATAGTGAAGATGTTAATTTTCTCTAAATTAATCTACAGACAATGCAATGACAATCAAAATCCTAGCAGAATTTTTTGGGAGGGAGGAGAGATACAATCAAACTATGGATGTAATGTATATGCAAGAGCAAAGGAATGAGAATAACTAATAAAATTTGGAAAAAGAAAAATTGGAAGAATCACACTATCTGCTTTTTTTTTTTTTTTTTTTGGAGAGGTTTTCGCTATGTGGCATGTGCACTTGCCAGACAGACAGAGAGAGACATAGAGACAGAAAGCGAGAAATCACCCCCCAGGGGGAATGGGTCCGCCACAATCCCTTCTCCCCCATTCTCCTCTTGGGATCTTGGGCACGCACGCACACTCACCTGGCATGAGTTTTAAGCCACCGGGTCCAGGACGCGAACTGTGGTCGACCATGTGGGAGTCCAGCAACATAGCCATTACGCAAACTGCTGGTTCCCTACTATCTGCTTTTAAGACTCATTATGAAGCTACAGTAACCGAGACAGTGAGTTATACATGCATCAGTGAAAAAGGGTAGATGCAAAAACAGACCCATAGAGATATGATCTTGATTTTTAAACCTTTTACAAAGTTTACTAGAGAGACCAGTGGATGCCATAATGGTTATCGTTGGACGACCGCAGTTCATAATAGACCTGGACCCAGCAGCTTGGAACTCACACTGGGCGCACGTGCATGCATGCCCAAAATCCTGAAAGGAGACTGGAGAAGGGATTGCAGCGTGGCTATCCACCCTGCAGGGGCTGACTTCTCACTTTCTGTCTCTGTCTCTCTCTGTCTCCAGCGAGCGCACACGCTCTATAGCAAAAATCTCCCTAAAAAAAATTGCTACAGGGTGTGTGACCTTGCCAGAGAGAGACAGAAAGAAAGAGAAGAAAAGTGAGAAAGTCCTCCCCATGGGGAATAGTCACACCACAATCCCTTCTCCTCTGTTTCTCCTTTCAGAGTTTTGGGCACACACACATATACATGCACCCAGCATGTATTTTCAAGCCATAGGGTCTGAGACTCGAATTGCAGTCCCAGTCGACCATGTGGGATCCAGTCGCCTTAACCACCACACCACCAGCTGGTCAAGCCAAATAGTTCTTTATAAAGGCATGAAGACAATTAAATGGAGAAAGTATAGTCTTATCTATCAAATTGTATAGATAATATTAAATATCCACATGCCGAAAAGAATCTCACCTGAACTCGAATCACACCTTACACAAAACGCAACTTGAAATTGATCTAAATTCATCACATAAAATGTAAAGATTATTCGAAAAAAAAAGGCCACAGCATATCTACATGTCCTTGAATTTAATGACGAGTCTCAGAAATGACTCTGAAAGCACTATCTATAACACTAAAAACTGGTAAATTGGACTTTATTCAAATTAAAAACGTTTTCTTGTGAAAGGCACTGATAAGAGGATGTTGAGACAAGCTTCAGACTGAAAAACAAATATTTGAAAATCATATCAAAATCAAAATCAAAAGACTTATGTCCAAAATGTATGAAGCTAAGAAATAAAATCAATATCCCAGTTGTAAGCAGCGGCCAATGCCAGGTGCAGGGCTGGCTCACGGAGAGGAGGTGTCGAGTCGGGCTTGTCAGAGAAACGGAAGCGGACAGACTTGCACGTACAGCCTGTCCTCCCATCTGACCGACAAACGGTAACTAAGGGGAGATGACGCGGGCAGGTTGAAATACCAACCGCATAGTGGCCCAGGAAAGGAGCCTTGCACTGGGACCAAACAGGGTGTCAGCCTGTCTTTCCCTGCTGTCAGAAGGTTAGCCTTTCTCTACACGTGCCCTCTGAATGAGTCTTTCTCTCCAGGGCTCCGTACTTCACTACCCTCCTTCCATTTGTTTTAAATCCAGAGCCCCTTTGACCTGGGTAAAAGTCAGATAAGAGGGGCCCAGCAGGTGGCGTGGTCCTGAAAGCACCAGATTCCCACATGGTTGACTGTGGTTCTAGCTCCAGACCCATTGACTTGAAAATCACACTGGGTACGTGTGTGCGTGTGTGTGCGTGTGTGTGTGTGTGTGTGTGTGCATGTTCAAAATCCAGAGGAGACTGGAGGGGGAGCGTGGCATGGCACTCCCCCTGGGAGGATGGTGAGTTCTCACTTTCCTTCTCTTTGTCTCTCTCTGGTGAGTGCACAACACCTACAGCAAAACATTAAAAAAAAAAAAAAAAAAAACAAAAAAAAAAAAAAAATTCAGACAAAAGCTGGTCCTTGAGAAGTCACAGCAGTGACAGACAGCAGGCAAAGAATTTGAGACTGCAATCCAGGCGCCTATGCCCTGGCCCCCCCAGGGCACACAAGAAGTTGGGTGGTCTCAATGTCCCCTCCCTTCCTGAGTTCTCAGGATTCTCCACACAGCCCACAGCTCCCCAGCACAGAAGCCATGGTCTCCACCAACACAGACCTCCTGGCAGGCTGCAGCGGCCTCTATGATTTTGACATATATTTTATACGGCCCATTTTCACTGCCAGAGACAGTTCACAAAGTGCACTTGATCCTGCAGAAGGAAACAGAGCGCTTTGCCCACTGGGATGTGTGTGTGCTACGTACGGCCACAGGCAACTTTCCCAAAGTCTTTTGCTTTACTGGGGCACCTCACTAGGCCAGGAACAATGGGACCTCAGAATAATAGGACAGTCACCACCATTTCAAGGCTGCTCTCAGAGGCGGGGGTGTGGGTGACATTAAACACACAGGAGGGTCTGCAGCAGTGGCATGCTGCCCCTGGCAGGCTGGGCTCATAGCTTCACAGTAGCTACATTTTTGCAGACCAGCAGTGCAATGGGCCAGGCCCCGGTTCCTATGAAAAATTTGGGCTCCATTTCCTTCATGCTGCCTGCTGCCCAGGGGGCTTCCACCAGACCGTGCCAACCCTGGACTTCAGCCTCCTCACTGATAAAATACGAGCATCAGCTCCTACCCTGGTGGCCTCACTGGCTCGTGGCAAGGATCAAGAGAAATAAAAAAAAGTAAACTTTTTTTTTAATGCAAAATGCTATATTCCTACAATATGAAGGTTGGTCCATGGACCAGCAGCACCGGTACCACCTGAGCGCTTGGTAGAAATGCAGATTCCCAGTCCCCACCCCAGGCCTTCTGGATCAGAATCTGCATTTTAGCAGGTACTCCTCCAGGCCATTTTCGTGGGAGGTGCAGCAGCACACAGCCTACATGTGGTGAGGAGAGATGAATGTGCTGTTTGGAGACTGTAGCTCTTAGTTTAAATACAACTCCGCCTTGGAAGGTCTTCACGACCTTGGGAAGCTGCAGGAGCCTCTGTTTTCTCAGCTGGAGAGCAGTCGCACTGCACTGTAGTGAGAGCATGTGAGACAGTGAGGGGAGAGGCCAAGGGCTGAGAGGCAGAGAGCCCTTTCCTCGTGGGTTAGAGGGGAAGGGAGAGGTCTGGGGGTGACCCTAGGGCCAGGCAGGAAGTGGAAGAGGAGAAGCTGAGATGACAAAGCAGAGCAGAACAGGTCAGGGCTGCCCTCAGCCAGCCTTGTTCCCCACTACCCACCTTCCCCACTTGCCTAAGCTATTTGGTATTGGAGTCTCAAGTTAGCTGGATCCAGGACAGCTGAAGAGGAAACAGCTCCTGCTGGGCTGTCAGATATGTTAAGTGGCACCAGAGTGCAGCAGGTTTGCAGCCTGCCTCCAGGCCTCAGTGTCCCCCAATGGGTACCTGGAGACCCAGGACTGAGGTCAGTCACACAGCAGCCGCATCCTCCAGGTTGCAAATTGGGCAGCTGCGGGGAATCTCCCCCACTGTGTCAGAGCAATTGTCCGCACACTGAATGATATTCTCCTTATATGGCACGTGGCTTTTCAATTTTTTTGGGGGGAGAGGTTTTTGCTATAGGGCGTGTGTCCTCACCAGAAAGACAGAGAGAGACAGAGAGACAGAAAGCATGGCATTTCTGTTAAGCAAGCATCTTGCATTTCATAATTCCCCAGCAATACTCGGAAGTGGACTGCACCATACTCGACGAGATTCCATTCAAGTAACTGCCCGGGGAGAGGTACCACGAGTGAAAGGATGTAAGTGCTCCATTGCGTGGGTTTAAAAATCCCAACTTTATGGGGCTGTGCCAGCATTAAGTGAGGTAGCGTGTGGACTCCTGGTGCAGGTTTGTCACGAGTCTTCTCCCCGCAGTCTTCAGATGACCAGAAAGCTTCGCTCTGACCCAGGGGCCTCCTTGGCCTCGGCCCTGGCAGTCCGGCTCTAATGACTCTGCTAATCAATGCTTCCCATCCACAGATGGAGCCCCAGACCCTGATACCCAAATCCCTGGCTCCTGGCTGGTGGTATTCTCTTCAGAAGAAGCTCTTCTCTTCCCTTCAAGTACCACAAGCAGGCTGACCTTCTGTGCTTTCCATAGCTGAACTCAACCCCTTGAGGAAACCGCGTTAAAGAATTCCTGGGCTAGCTGTTTGGCCCAGGTGGATAAGGATGCTGGATCCTGTATTTCCTACACTTCGAGTCCTGGACCTGGTGGCTTGTGTGCCCCCAATCCCAAACAGTGGAAGAGATGGAGGAGAAGGGATTGCAGAATGCCCATGCCTCATGGGGAGTGCTTTTTCCCCCTCCCTCTGCCTCTCTGTCACTCTCTGACCAGCACAGGTGCCCTCTAGCATAAAAAGAATTCCTGCTAGACAGTCATTTTAGATTTATGTACTTATTTATTATTGATATTTAATTTGCTATAGGACACTTGCACTCACAGAGAGAGAAAGAGAGAGAGAGGGAAGGCGAGGAAGCAAGTCGCCAGGTCCAGGACTCAAACCATGGTTAGTCATATGGGAGTCCAGCACCTTAACCACTTCACCACTTCCTGACCCCTAGACGGGCATTTTAAATGTCCATGTGTATACATGCAAACCATAGAAAACAATCAAATCAATATGTGGGGTACACTGAGCAAGGACTGATTCAGCACTGACTAGGTGTGGTTGATTAAATCAGCAATCCCCAGCCTTCTTGGTACTGGGAACTTGTTTTGTAGAAGACAAGTTTTCCTCAAATGGGGGAATAGGGAGATGGTTTATGAGAAAGGACAACCTCGACCCCTCACATGCATAGTTCGCAATAGGGTCCGTGCTCCCATGGGAATCTAAAGCTACAGCTGACCTGACAGGAGGCAGAGCTCAGGGGTAAGGCCAGTGATGGGGAGCGGTCGTACACACAGATGAAGCGCCACTCGGTCACCAGCAGCTCACCTCCTGCAGTGCGGCTCAGTTCCTAATGGGCCATGAACCAGTACTGGTGGGTTGGGGACCTCTGTATTAGATCACTAGCTCCAATTCTTCACCCCTCCCTGTTATCGGCACTCGTTAATTTTGGGCTTGACCATGTGACTCGTTTTGGCCAATGGAATGGGATAGAAGTGACAGTGTGGCACTTTCAAATCCCAGGAGACCCTTTACGTTCCTGCCATCAGCATAATAGGACGTCCCTGGCAGCTGCCGTCCACTAGGCTGGACTTCAGAATACAGGAAGAGCAGGACTGTCCCAGTGGACCCACAGACCCTCAGAGCAAAGCCACCCAGCCAAGCCTACCCTAGATTAACAGGTCTGCAAGAAACCAAGTATTCAATAAAAAGATGGTTGTTTTAGGCCATAGTGATGTGGGGTCACCTACTATGCAGCATTACTGGAGCCATAGCAAACCAATACACCAAGTGATAGATGTGGAAAAATAAAATGGGAGAAAAGACATAGGGGTGGGGGGAGAAAAGGAGAAGAGCAGAGGGAGAAGGTGGAGTTTCTCCTGCTGTGTTAGCTCATTATGACTAAGGAGTGGCATGGCCTGTTGCATGTTCTCAACACCAAGCGCTCCTGCGATAACACAAAGTCCTGTCAGACCAGCTGCACGGAATCCTGAGAACAAAGGTAAGAACCCAGCCCAGAAGGACAGGCAGTTTTCTGGGAGGCAGGCAGGCAACTGTGGTGCTAGGAGAACAGGGGTGGGGTCCACAGGACCAGAGCTGCACTGGGGGTGACATCCGCCAGTTATGTCTGAAGTTATATCCACGGGATGTCCAATGGTGGCACTTAGGAGACCTGGGGACCATGGGATACGTGCCCACTCTAGTGACTCAAATGGTGGTTCCCAAAAGGTATATCCACATCCTAACCCTTAAAACTTGAGAACGTAACCTTATTTGAAAAAGGTCTTTGCAGAGGTCATCGGGCTAGGCTCTCAAAATGAAATCAGTCTGGATTATCCAGGTGGGCCCTAAACCCAATAAAGTGCTTTTAAGGGGCAGAAGAGAAGACACTGACACAGAGAAGGCCCCTGAACATGGAGGCAGAGGCTGGAGTGATGCAGTCACACCCAAAGGACCCCTAGAGCCACGGAAGCCAGCACAGTCCAGGGAGACCTAGCCCTGGAGCCGCCTGAGGGAGCATGGCCCTGCTGGCACTTGGTTTCACACTTGTGGCCTCCAGGACTACGAGAGAACAGCGAATTCTTCAAAAGCACCCAGTTTGGGGGAATTTGTTATGGCGGTCCTGGGAAATTAATTCACCCCTCCACCCTGAATCACAGCACAATGTGGAGGCCTCCTCTCAGAGACTGGCCCTCAGAAGAGTCCCTTCACACTTAGGCACTTGTTAGAAAGTATTTCATGCTGAGTGCTGGCCTCTCACTTATTCTGTACAGCAAAGAGCCGAGAGCCTCTCTCAATCCCTGCAAGCTTGTAGGGTCGCCTGGCAGATCGGTAAAGGAGGTGGGATCATTATTGCTCTGAAGTGAAACCATGCCTGTGAGTGCTGGGCTGCAGGTAATAGACATTTGTTTTTCATTTTTAAGGTTTTTGCCGTAGGGCACAGGTGCTTGCTGGACAGAGACAGAGAGAAACAATGGGAAAGAAAGTGAGAAATCACCCCCTCCCCCCGAGGGGATGGCCACACCACAACCTCTTCCTCTTTCTCCTCCTGAGGTTTTGGGCATGTATACACATGCACCCAAGTGTGATTTTCTTCTTTTTCCTTATCTTTTTTTTTTTTTTTTTTTTTTGGGGTGTTTTTTTTTTTTTTTTTTTTTTTTTTTTTTTTTTTTTTTTTTTTTTTTTTTTTTTTTTTTTTTCGGGGGGATGGCCATGTCACAATCCTCTTTCCTCCATTCTCCTTTTGGAATCTTGGGCACTCACGCACACAAGCCTGGCGTGAGTTTTAGCCATCAGGTCTGGAACTCGAACCGCAGTTGACTACATGGGAGTCCAACGACGTCACCATTTCGCCATCTGCTGGTCCCCCCAGTGTGATTTTTCAAGCCATCAGGCCTGGGATTCAAACCAGGGTCACCCATGTGGCAGTTCAGCACCTTACTCACTATGCCACCTGCTGGCCCCAGTGACAGACTTTTAAAGTCGACTTTCACAGGAAGTGGGTATGCCATGAGAGATCACGAACAGAAGCAGAGCTGCTCCACTGTCACACAAACGAGGACTTGTGGCTTGGGATTAATTTCCCAGTGAGGGCATCTTTTATAGATTTAAAAATGGGAAATAGGGCATCATTAAATATTCAGGGTCACGTTACACCACCATGTACGGTATTTCACACACCACTCGGGGAAAGGCTCTCGAATAGGCTCCAGTGACTGCTTTGCGCCTAACTAGTGTTTGACATGTACAAGATGTAAGTAACAACCTGCTGGATGAATAAATGGACGCTGCTTTAATACAGGCATCAAACACCTTGTTGTTAGGCCATGAGATGTTGTCCCGCAGACCAGGGGGTGCTCGCCTGATTCTCCAGGATGTCAGGCAACAGAGAAAGGAACCCTCAAATAAGCTAGTCCCCTCCAGTGCAAGAGATAGGGAGGTGGGTCACTGGGGGCAAGGAGACAGGCCTGGCCCCCATGGGCATCAGAGGAAAAGACCAGCAGTGTAGGGAGAGGAGAGCCCTTTACCCTCCCACGGCCTGAGCCCAGGTCTGGGGGCCTGCAGAGGAGATCTCACCAGTGCCGGCTTGGCCACTCATAGTCATTGGTATGGCCGTCCTTGTGGTCATCAGGGGTGACTTAATGTAAAACTGTCCAGCAACTTCACTTCTCTTCAAGACTGAGAAAACCTGGCCCCACCCAACCCCCATCCCACAGGGCAGTGCCACAGATCCGTGCCTTCCTTTACGCTGGGCAGGGACAGTTCTCTGCTCAAGTTCTGTCGAAGTGATCCTGGCCCTCAGGCTGCAATTTTTCCTACAGTGCAATACTCAACACACGTGTTGCTATCAAAGACGGGGGAAAACGTGCTGTGTCAACGAAATGAGAGAGATTTAGATTGTGAATTGGAGAAAGGTTCCCTCTCGGTGTTTAATAGACAAACACCTAGGCAGGCACCTGATCTGTCTGGCTGAATAAGTGAATGTGACCCCCAAGCCTAGGCCTCCCTGCCCAAAGTTTTCCCTTGGGCTCTCCTCTCCCTGCGTGATAGCGGAGGTTTCATTTGTCCACTGCTCTTTCTCCAGATTTTACAGCAGTGTTCAACATGTAGAAAATCTCAACAAATGGGGCCAGATGGCACAGTGGTTATGTCACTGGACTCCCACATGGCTGACTATGGTTCAAATTCTGGACCCAGTGGCTTAAAACTCACATCAGGCATATGTGTGTGCAAGCCCAAAGGCCCAAGAGAAGAATGGAGGAGGGATGGATGCAGCCTGGCATCCCCCCCGGGAGTGATTTCACACTTTTCCTCTCATTGTCTCTGTCTCTGTCTCTGTCTCTCTCTCTCTGGTGAATGCACATGCCTTATTGCCCCCCCCCATTAGAAAAAAAAACCTCAATAAATGTTTGCCAATGAATAAAGGAGTAGCCCTAGAAGCAGCCACCAGTAGGGATCTAGTAGGGCTTAGGGCAGCTTAAGACATACAAGGCCTATGAGATAAGGTTGAAGAGACTCGAACGTTGGATGCAGTCAGACATCAAGAGAATGCAGAAATGAAGACATGGAAAAATTCTCTGTCTCTTCCTCTGGCTTCTCTCTGTGTAGTTGCTCTATTTCTCTTTTCTCAACAGATCAGCTTTTTCTCTAACTCAGCCCACAGAGAAGGGTAGAATATGTTACCCCACAGCTACCCTGCTCCTTGTCACAAATACAGCTACCTGCTTAGTGTCTCTAGCTCTCTCTCTCTTTCCAAATTCCCAGAGAAAGAATCCTGATTGGTCCAGGTTGGCCAAGTGCTTATCCCTGGTCCAATGGATGTGGTCAGGGGTGTTGACAAACATGATCCCAGAAGCCTGCTTCTAAACAGGCAGTTCAGGGCATCAGTGAGACTTGTCCCAAAAGAAAGTAGTACGAAACCTCTTCCAGTGAGAGGTTCAGGACAAGTCTGCTCCAGTCCTTGAAACAGATATCCATCTCAACTGACCTGGGAGCTAGGGGGTTACAAGGTGGAAAAGCTCATAGGAGAGCAGAGTTAAAGTACAAGTTTGGGTGCAAAAAATGCTTGAAGTTCATGCATCTTTCTTTCACCCCAGGCATTTTTCCAGGAATTTTTGCACATTCTGCTAATTATCTAACCTCTCTGCCACTGTGCTTGTAGTTCGAGGTATTGCTACAAGAGGACACTCTAACACAACTAGTGAATTTTCCAAAAATCAGTCCTTAGAACACAACTTTTGCAGTAAGGGATCTGCAAAGCTGACAGACTGAGACAGGACAGGGACCCACCATCTCAGAATTTGTGGCCTACTGTTCAGCCCTGCCATATCTCTTGAAAGAGGGCACCTACCAGATAGATGCAGTCACTGTATTATAAGTTGAATGATTGGCTCACAATACCAGTGGGATTTTCAAAGCAAAGCCAGGAATCTTAGTTCAAGGGAGGCCTGAGGACTACATTAAAGGAAGGCAAAGTAAGAGAAAAATACAAAAGTTCAGCACTAAAAATCTTTAACAGGCGCTAGTGCAAGCTTGGGTTTTTGGTTTTTTGGGTTTTTTTGTTTGTTTTTGCTTTGCAGATCCATGTTTTCTAAATGACTGAATGAACATTTCCTTGTTAATGTACACTGGGTTATTTTCAGTTGGGAGTATTATAATTTGAACACTGTGTGCTAGTCATGAGGACATCATGTTTTCACTGCCCTTGAGTAAATGCCTAGGAGTGGAATAAATGCATAGGTGTGTGTTTAACTTTGTAAGAAAAGCCAACAGTTTTCCAGAAAGAGAGTCACGTTTTAAACTCCTACCGGGAATATTTGATAGTTGCTCCACATCCTTGCTAACACTTGGGATGGTGAGTCTGCCGTTTTATCCACTCTAGTGTGTGTAATGTGGTCTTTTATTGTGGCATTATCTTACATTTCTCAAAAAAATATATAGATATATATATATAGAGAGAGAGAATCTGGGACCAGCAGGTGGCGTGGTGGTTGGGGACGCTGGACTCCCACATGGATGACCGTGGTTCAAGTCCTGGACCTGGCGGCTGCTTTCTCACGTTCTCTCTCTCTCTCTCTCTGGTCAAAAATTTAAATACATAAATAAATAAATAAATAAATAAAGTTAAATAAAAATCATTTTTAAAAATATGTATTGAGAATCCTAAGCTTTAGCTTATTGCAAAATATACTTACTTCTTCTTCTTCTTTTTTTTTTTTTTTGTAAGAATTCTAGATTGGGGCCAGTTTGAATCCCAGACTGGGCAGCTTGCTTTCTCGCTTTCCCTTTCTCTTTCTCTCTCTAGTCAAATTAAAAAATAATCATAACAAATGGAGTCAAGTAAATAAATCTTTTTTTAAAAAAGAATTCTAGATTGATCATTTTTTTCAATACTTTGTAGATTGTCATTATGTTGTCTCTGGTCCCTATTTTTTTATAAGAAATCTGCTGTTGATCTTATTTATATTTACTCATTAAAATGTTTATCATTTTCCCTCTGGCTGTCTTTATTATTTTATTTTATTTTTAATATCCGATTATCAAAAGTGCCACTATAATGTGACTAGGCATGGTCATCTTTGCATTTATCCTCTTGGGAGGGTTCGTTGAGCTTTCTGGATCAGTGAGTTACGGTTTCTGCTTTTTTTCAAATTTGTAAAATTTTTAGCCAATGTTTTCTCATATATTTCTCTTACCCATTCTCTCTTTTTACTAATTCCACGCATGTTTGGCCACTTGATAGTTTCATAGTTCAGGCTCAATTTTCCTTTCTATACTTCAGCCTGGGCTCCTTTCACTGGCCTGTGTTCAAGTTCAAGTTCTCCTGTTGTGCCCCATGTGCGGTTAACCCCAGCCAGTGAGTTTGTAATTTCATCTATTGTTATTTCTCAGCGTCATAAGTTGAAGATAATTTTTATAGCAGCCAACTATCTCCTGAAATTCCTAGTTGCTTCAATCACTATATTTTACTTTCCTCTAGATTCTTTAAAGTATTTATCAAATTATTGGAAGACATATCTCTGCTAATTTCAATATACGAGTTTCTAAAACAAGTGTTTTTTTTAATTGGATGTTGGACATTGTATCTAGGAAGGGCTTATCTTCTAGTTTATTTTTTATTTATTTGACCATAGTTTTTTTCTTTCTTTTCTTTTTTTTTTTGAGAGAGATTTTGCCATAAGGCACGTGTGCTCACCAGAGAGAGACAGAAAGTGAAAAATCACTCCCCAGGGGGTTGGCCATGCCACAATCTTTTCTCCTTCATTCTCCTCTTGGGATTTTGGGCATGTACACACATATACCTGGTGTGAGCTTTAAGCCACTGAGTCTGGGACTCGAACTGTGGTAGACAATGTGAGAGTCCAGCGATATAACCATTGCACCACCTGCTGGACCTGGCCATAGCTCTTTGATGACTTTAAAGCAGGGTTTGACAAACATGGCCCACAGACTAAATTTAGCTTGCAAGCCTTCTTTAAAACAATAGATCATAAGAAAGAATGTTTTTTATGTTTTTAAAAGAATGGTTAAGAAAAAAGAATAATATGCAGCAAAGGGCATATGGGCCCTGCCCAAGCCTAAAATATTTACTCTCTGGCCCATTACAGAGTACTTATTAGCATGTGCTTTAAAGAAAAAATATTTTTTGTTTATCTGGTGATTCCTCCTTTTTCCACAGTAGCAAAGGTGTTTCACCCTCTTCTACATCTTTGCTGTAATAGAACTCATACCCGTTGTTTTAATTTATACTTTCCTGATGTGTAACGAGACTGTGTATCTTTTCACATATGTACTGGCTATTTGAATAGCCTCATTTTGTAGTTCTTTTAAGTCTCTTGGATATTTTTCTGCTAGATTGTGTCTTTTTGCTGACTTGTATGTTCTGAGTAGAGTATATAAATGCAGACATGTGGCAAATACGTACATATATGGCACACATACACATACAGCAAGTAGTTTCCCCAATGTGTGGTTTGACTTTCTGGGGGTTTTTTGGTTCATTTTTTTCTTTTTTTTTTTTTTTTTTTTTACCATAGGGCCCAGGCACTTGCCAGAAAGAGATAAGGAGAGAAAGTGAGAAATCACCCCTCCAGGGCGATGGCCACCTCCCAATCCCTTCTTCCTCCGTTCTCCTCCTGGGATTTTGGGCATGTACACACATGCACCCGGCATGATTTACATGCCACCAGGTATGGGACTAGAACTGTGGTCAGTCATTTGGGCGTTCAGTGCCTTAACCACCACACTACCTGGCCCCTTTCCTTTCCATTCTTGCATGACACCTTTTATTGAACAGAGACTCTTAATTATGTCTAATATAATTTTCCTGTGATTAAGTGGTTTTATATTTGCTGTAAGTTTAGGTCTTTGCTTTCACAATCCAAGAAATTAGAAAAGACCTAGTTGCCACTACTCAGGGGCACCTAAGAAGGTCATTGATACACGTCTGAGTTTTGCATTATCCTTGAAAACAACTTTTTGAAACAGTAAAGGCTATTTGGGCTTTTCATTGATATTCAATTTATTGAAATAAATTAAAATCTTAGGTTTTTAATTTTAATTACATTTTAATGTTCAATATATAAATCTAAGAGGACTTTTGCAGTTTAGTTAATCCAATTTTCCTAAATATTTCAGGTTGCATATATATTAACATAACCAATTTGCTTTTTAAGTTTGTATGTGTATGTATGTACAGACACATATAACTGATTATTTTTTAAAGATTTTTAAAAATCTCTGCACTTGCCAGAGAGAGAGAGATGGAGAGAGAGGAAGTGAAAAATCATCCCGCCCAACGGGCATGGCCATGGTGCAATCCCTTATCCTCCATTCTCCTCTCAGGATTTTAGACACATACACACACGCACCTGGCATGAGTTTCAAACTGCCAGGTCTGGGACTCGAACTGCAATCAGAACCGTAACTAGTATGTCACCTGCTGGCCCGGGTATAACTGACTTAAAAACAAAACAAAACAAAACAAACAAACAAAAAGCACGCTGCATTTGTCTCTAAAAAACAAAGACTCCCCATGGATATGGGTATATTAAATCCAATAAGAAACATATAATTTGGAATTTTAAACTTTCTTAAATTATATTTATTTATGAAATTATTGTTAAAATAGAATATTTTGGAACTCTGTAATCACAAGAATAAATCTCTTAATGAAGCGCACCATTAAAGTCAGAGTTGTAACTCTAACCTGTCACAAATGCAAAGTTCTTACGCACAAGTTAAATACTTTTATGTGCACAAGTTATTCTTAAAATGAATGTTAAAAATATTAACATCATTGGCTTTATTTTATTTTATTTTCATAATAAATACTTATCAACACCCTAGGTTTTTTATAAGTTACAGTCCAAGGCAGTAGTTTTTAACAGGATGTTACTGCCCCCTAGGGGGAATTTTGGAAATTTGAGGACATGCTTTTAGTAGAGCTGTGGAGGGACACTATCAGTATATAGCACATCAGGGCCAAGGATGCCATCATCCTGAAATAACTGAAAAAATCCGGCACAACTAAAAGTTATCCTGTACAAATTTCAGAGATCCTTTAATATAAGTAAAAAATCATGATTTACATGTAAGTGTTATTATTATTTTTTTACATAGTTTTAATGTAGACTGAGGGTGGTGTGAGGTTCAAGTCCCAGACCCAGCAGCTTGAAAAACACACTGGGTATGCGTGCATTCATGCCCAAAATCCCAAAAGAGAAATGGGGGAGAAATGATTGCTGCATAGCTGTACCTCCTGGGAGTTGCTTTCTCACTTACTCTGTCTCTGTAACTCTCTGTCTCTCTCCAGTGAGCACATGCACCTTTGTTGGGGGGGGATGCTCTCCCTTTAAAAAATTAATAATACAGGCTGGATTTTCCAAGAACAGTTATCTTGCAAATCAGAGAAGATCTGTTCTGAACTTTACCAAAATTCAATCTCTATTTCAAAAATAAATCTTGTCACTGGCCATAGTGTCACTATGGCATTTTCATCAGTCTGCAGCGGTCACCTTCATGGGGACTATCTATGGACATACAGCTATGTGTCTTAAGCCCTTGTTTCAAAGCATCAATACAAAAATAAGTGTTAAAAATGTTCTACTGAGTATTGAATCATCTTAAATTCCAATTGATATTGATGCAAACAACTCATTCTTTCCTCATATCTTCTGGTGTAATAGTACTTAAGCACAGACATGTGGAAATACGCACTATGTCATTATAAATAAATGTATTGCTCTTTTGTATTGGGGTTTGAGCAATACTGCTTGTAACTATATATTATCTATGCATTTCGTTTCAGGATAATAGAGAGATTACAAAGTATTATATATGATGCTTAACACAAATGCGTCGCCCTGGACTAACAAGTCTGATACTGCTGAGCTTTTTGATCAAATAATAAACTTATAAGCATAAAACAGTGTGATATTGTTCCCAGAAGAAACAGTTATTTGAACCAGAACAGAAAATGCCAAAATAGGTATTCTGGTTTATATACCAGTATATGAGTCTTGAATACGCAGATGGAATTTCAAATCGAAGATGAAATGAAAGGTACTTCAATAAAAAGGGTGTTGGTACAAACGGCTGAGACATGTATAGACATGTGGCACACTCTGTATGTACCGAACTAAATTCCAAATAGATTCAAACTTAATTTAAAAAAGTGAAACCTTAGAAAAATCTCAAGAATATGTAAGTGATGATGTATCTGAATGGCCGTTTTAGGGGCACACAGGTAAAAATATTAAAATAAAATGTTGGCAAATTTGCATTAATTTTTTATTAAAATTATTTATTTTTGTATATACATTCAATTGCATTGTTTAGCTTAAAATGTGAACATTTCTCCCCAGTCTCGTTGATCAAAATATCTTCAACCGATAATACTGCACTTCTTCATCCCGTCAACACTCTACCTCCATATCCCTTCTCCAGATGTCCTTCATTAGGCCCCCCTCCTCCACATACACCTCATCTGACATTCACACCCATCTCTTGTGTTTGTACAACCATTAGTCAATCAGCTTCAGTCATAGAGTGCAGACATTCGGTATATGTTAAGTGGGGACATACAATGTCTCTCCTTCATAGCCTGGCTTGCCTCACTCAGCAGTAAATCTTCCATATTTTTCCACTTTCTGTCAAAAGCCAGGGTTTTGTTGGTTTTTATGGCTGAGTAGTATTCCATAGAGTCTATGTGTCACAGTTTTTCAATCCATTCCTCCATACGGGGGCATTTGGGTTGGTTCCATGACTTAGCAATTGTGAAAAGTGCCACAATAAACATCGATGTGCAAGCACTTTTCCAATGAAGAATTCTTCTGTCCTTTGGGTAGATACCGAGGAGTGGGATTGCTGGATCATATGGTAGTTCTATTTGTAGATTTTTGAGGAATCTCCAGATTATTCTCCACAGGGGCTGGACCAATTTACATTCCCACCAGCAGTGTAAAAGAGTTCCCATTTCACCACACCCCTGCCAACACTTATAATTTTTTTTTTATCTTAGATATTTTGACTGGGGTTAGGTGGTATCTCGTTTTTATCTGCATTTCCCTTACGATGAGGGATGTTGAACATTTTTTCATATGCCTTTTGGCTATTCATATGTCATCTTTAGAGAGTGTTTTTTTTTATTCTTTCTCTCATTTTTTAATAGGGTTGATCATCTTTTATCCAATTGCATTAATTTTTTTAAATAGAGAGGTAAGACATTTATGGGACACAGAAATGGATTATTACTTATTGATAATGTGTGTAGTATTCTCAGCTAGACTGCTCTGAGGTGTATTTCATGTTGGGTAAATTCTCTTTACAAGCTAACTGATGTATAGTGATTGAACGTATTAAAAATAATCATAATTAATTTTTTAAAATTTCAGGGGGTAGAGGTTTTTGCCTGAGGGTGTGTATACTTGCTGGAGAGAGACAGAGACAGTGAGAGGGAAAGTGAGAACTCACCCCCCTGGGGGGGGATGACTACATTGCAATGCCTTCTCCTTGATTCTTCTCCGGGGATCTTGGGCACACAGGCACACACGCCCGGTGTGATTTTTCAAGGTGCCAGGTCCAGGACTCAAACCACAGTTGACTGTGGGAGAGTCCAGTGATGTAACCACTGTGCCATCTGCTGGTCCCAAATTTGCATAAATACTAAGAATTTTTTTGTGTAAGAGAAAAGACAGTGATGAAATGGGAAAAAATTGCAGCATCTCTGAGAACCGATCACTAATATATCAGTAATCCCTATATATCAGTAAGGAAAAAAATGCAGTAGAAAAACAATCCAAGAATATGGAAAGATAACTCACAAAATAAGGATGGTATAAGCCTAAGAAACTTAAGAATAGTTTTGCTTCACCAGTAGTAAAAATAAATGTAAATTAAAATTTCACCATTTTCAATTATTACATCAACAAGGTTTCTTTGACAAGCAACTGTTAGTGAAGAATAGAGAAAAATAGATCCTCCCATATACTTTTTTAAAAAGCTTTTTTGTAATTATTTATTCCATTTTATTTATTCATTAACTTATTTTAATTTGACTGGAGATAGACACACACACACACACACACACACACAGAGAGAGAGAGAGAGAGAGAGAGAGGGAGAGGGAGAGAGAGAAGGAAAGTGAGAAAACAAACCACCAGGTCTAGATTTTGAACCGCGGTCAGCCATCGGGAGTGTCCAGCTCCTTAACCATATCACCTGCTTGTCCCCCTCCCATATACTTCCAGGGAGTGTGAACTGATACGATGATCTTGGAGGCAACCTAATAGTAAGAGTGTGTATGTGTGCACGTGTGTGTGCATAATGCACAATAAGTATCAGTGTCATAAGAAATGTGTAGTTTCTGACCCAGCAACTTCACCTGGAGAAGTACATGAACAGAAAATGCGTAGGTCAGCAGGTGGTGTGGAGGTGAGGGTGGCTGGACCCCTCACAGCTGACTCTGTTTCAAGTCCCAACTTAGCATCTGAAAATCATGCTGGGTGCGTGTGCCTATGTGCCCAAAACCCCAGCAGGAGAATGGGAGAGAAGGGATTGCAGTGTGACCATCCCCCCGGGGGAGTGATTTCTATCTCTTTGTCTCTCTCCAGGGAGTACATGTGCCCTATAGCAATAAAAAAAGAAAGGGGGGAAGAAGAGAAGAAGGAAGGGAGGGAGGAAGGGAGGAAGGAAATATTTGTGCCCCACGATGCTAGCATTTCATACTGAGGTCACTTATAAGAGCAAGATTTGGAATTTAAACCCTTTACAGGGGGAGCTGATAAACTGATCCACAGCACTTCCACAGGACAGAATATCTGCTGATGATTAAGGATCGTCCTGGAGTTCTGGGAAAGCCCAATATGTAGGGCCAGAAACCAGATCAGTGGTCTCCAGGGGCAGGGAAGGGGTCACGACAAAGGAACATGAGAGGACTTGATGGGGGTGCGCTGAACGGTTCTGTCTCAGCTGGTGGTTCCACCGCTGGCAAAGTTCATCCAAACTCCTAGACCTGTACACTAAACACGTGAATTATTTGTGTAATTTACAGCTCAGTAAACTTCACTTTTATATATCTTGTTGAAGAATAGTGAACAACCTGGGAAAATCTAAACGATAGGTGAAATCGAACGAGTAACTTTAGAAGTACCCTTCACAGAGGGACTGGATCCTGGCAGGTCAGGTGGGGGTGTTCACACGTTCTGGTGATGGACAGCCTGGAGGGAAAAGCTCCTGAAAGGTCAGCGTCTCCCTCTGGAGGCGGAAGTCAGTATTGCTTTTCTCCTTAGGTTTTGTTTGCATTGTTTTGCAGTGAGCAGCTCTCCTGCTCTCAGAGGGCAGAAAGCTACAGCCTGGAGCCAACGCCACGTGCCTCGACTTTCAAATACTTCAGGGATCTTTTCTCTACTAGATCCATCAGCCAGAGAGAAATCCACCCGGAAGGTAGGGCAGATAAGCCAGCGGCCCAGTGCGGGGTGCGGGAAGGTGAGCTGAGTCAGAACTGGGGGGTGGGGAGGTGGGCAGGGGCATGCCGGGCTAACGAGCCAAATCCGGGGAGAGGCGGCCGCGCGAGTAGGGCTTGAGGCTGTCGATCTCCCAGAAGCCTGGGATACCCCTGGCATCTTTGGGCAAGATTTGGAATTTAAACCCTTTACAGGGGGAGCTGATAAACTGATCCACAGCACTTCCACAGGACAGAATATCTGCTGATGATTAAGGATCGTCCTGGAGTTCTGGGAAAGCCCAATATGTAGGGCCAGAAACCAGATCAGTGGTCTCCAGGGGCAGGGAAGGGGTCACGACAAAGGAACATGAGAGGACTTGATGGGGGTGCGCTGAACGGTTCTGTCTCAGCTGGTGGTTCCACCGCTGGCAAAGTTCATCCAAACTCCTAGACCTGTACACTAAACACGTGAATTATTTGTGTAATTTACAGCTCAGTAAACTTCACTTTTATATATCTTGTTGAAGAATAGTGAACAACCTGGGAAAATCTAAACGATAGGTGAAATCGAACGAGTAACTTTAGAAGTACCCTTCACAGAGGGACTGGATCCTGGCAGGTCAGGTGGGGGTGTTCACACGTTCTGGTGATGGACAGCCTGGAGGGAAAAGCTCCTGAAAGGTCAGCGTCTCCCTCTGGAGGCGGAAGTCAGTATTGCTTTTCTCCTTAGGTTTTGTTTGCATTGTTTTGCAGTGAGCAGCTCTCCTGCTCTCAGAGGGCAGAAAGCTACAGCCTGGAGCCAACGCCACGTGCCTCGACTTTCAAATACTTCAGGGATCTTTTCTCTACTAGATCCATCAGCCAGAGAGAAATCCACCCGGAAGGTAGGGCAGATAAGCCAGCGGCCCAGTGCGGGGTGCGGGAAGGTGAGCTGAGTCAGAACTGGGGGGTGGGGAGGTGGGGAGGGGCGTGCCGGGCTAACTAGCCAAATCCGGGGAGAGGCGGCCCCGCAAGTAGGCCTTGAGGCTGGCGATCTCCCAGAAGCCTGGGATACCCATGGCATCTTTGGTCCTAAGGGACAAGAAAGCGCCCCGCTGAGCTTCGTCACTTCCGGAGCTGCGTTCGGTCCAGGAAAGGCTCAGGATGAAGAGTAAGTCTCCTTCCTCGCAGGCCTGGCGGGCTGGGCATGGGGGCATCTCCCTGGGGACTGCCGGGGGTTAGCGTCAGTTGGCGCCTCCATCCGAGGCTAACAATGCCTTCACTCCTTTCTCTGTCCCTTGTTTTCTAGAAGTGGCAGCTGCTGCCGCAGTGGGAGGAGGTGAGTTGCCTGGCCCGTCCCCGTGCTCGGACCTTCCTCGCCCATGACTGGTCCCAGTATGCCTGGGAGACCTCTGCTGGGGTTCAGAGTGGGGAAGCACCCCGGTTTCTCGTACATTACTACAAGAACAGAGGGACAATTTCCTTTGAATGGGAGTTTGGTGGTAAAGACTCAGTGATAGGCTTCACCCCATTTCTGCGCATGCAGTAACCAGCCCCATGAGCAGTGTGACCCTGCGCCTCCCAGGCAGGCTGGTGGAAGCCCCGGCCAGGCCTGCCACCTGGTCTTGCATCACAGGCTGCGCACCTACACATTATTTACCATGGGAGACCTTTCCAAGGTGCCTTCTCCCAAATGCTCAGGACAGACAGTTCCTGGGAACTGTCAAAGAGCTCTTAAGGGGGTCTTCTTGTGAGCCAAACCCCCAGCTCCCTCCTCTGCCCTACAGTGCTGGCTGTGGGCGCTGTGCCCCTGGGGCTCAGCGCCCTGGGCTTCACCACAGC
>NW_006203764.1:2143285-2145171 GCF_000334495.1 Tupaia belangeri chinensis
GGACGCCAAGTGTGTTGTCGGCGCCAGCCATTGCCAATGGGGGTGGCATTGCCGCAGGCAGCCTGGTGGCCACTCTGCAGTCAGTGGGTGAGTGTCTCCTGGGACCCCAGCCAGGATAGGCCAGGCCAGAGCTCAGCCCCGGAGACTCCTCCCTGCAGGGCTGACCCTCTGCATCCCTGGGCCTTTGTCTCTCCCTCACTATCCCTTCTGGTGCGCAGGGGAGCACCCAGGAGGTCACACAGGCTGCACACTGCAAGCCTGAGCAGGTCTCCCCACTCTCTGGGCTCCTGGAAGATCTGGAACCCACTGTTTCCCAGAGGGCCCACCCTGGACTGTCAGGCTTCCCTCCACAGCTCACTGCCCTGTGAGCAGCTGCCTGCAGCAGCCCTGCCCAAGACAGAGCAGGGCGGGGGTGGGCGAGGCTTCCCGAGCGACCAGGACACTGCCTTTCCCTTGCGCTGACCTCTTCTCTCCCTCAGGGGCAGCCGGACTCTCCACGTCATCCAACGTCCTCATGGGCTCTGTTGGCGCTGCTTTGGGAGGCTGGCTGGGGAGTTTAAGAAAGGCGTCACCTCCCTCTCCTCCAGCTGGACCCAATACTGAAGCAGAGAGGGAACCCCAAGGCGGAGGTGACTCTCCAAAGCCCAGTCCCCCAAACGACAAGCCCTCTGCTCCCCGAAAATAGTTCAAGGACACATGAGAAATAAAGATGAGAGGCCGTGACCTTTCACAGGTATCTGTGTGTCACCCAGAGGTTGGGACAGTCCTTCCTGGGGGAGGAAGGAGCAGTGGGCCGCAGTGAGACGGCCCAGGTCTGTCCCCAGTCCTGCTGCTCACACTGTGGCCCAGGCAGGTCACGGCTGCCCTTTGCCCTCCTCACAGGCCGGAGGGATTGGACCGCGTTTACTGAGGGCTGGCCGGGGGCGGTGATGGCACACCTGACGCTCGGCCCCCACGGGGGCCACTGACCTTCATTTCCCAAGCGTGTGCCCCCTCCACCTAGGATATGGGTCTGGCTGCGTGGTGACAAGTTCAGCCACCCTGGGTCTGCCTGGAAGCAGGCCCTGGGCTGCCCACATAGTCGAGAACTTTCATTTATCCAGAGCCGCGTCCCTGTTGGTCCAAAGCCCGGGGTCCTCAGCCCCACGTGGGACCAACCAGAGCCTGCGGCTGGGCTGGCCTCCCTCCCCTGGACAGGCTCCTGAAAGGCAGGCCAGTGCCCAGGCCGGTGCAGAGCTCTCACTTCCAGGGGCCTCCTGTGCCTGGCCTGTGGGAGGTGCCAGGTGTCCCAGGACACTGACCCGGCGCCTGTCACCTTTCTAGGGTGAAGAAAAGCCACACTCAGCTCCTGGAAGGCCTGTCGAGGCCCGAGTTCTGACCTCAGCCTGTGGGCTCCAGGACCTCGGCACAGCCTGCATGGTCCACGTGACCGTCACACATGTTCTTCCTTCACCGGCCACACCCACCGGGCTCACTCTGGGGTACTAGCTCAGCTCACACCCCATTTCCTGGCTGGCCTCAGGGCTCCATCCCACAGATCCCCTGGCTGCAGAGGACCAGGGAGGTCCCTCTGGTCCAAGTCACATGGAGCTGGGGAGCCCAGAACATGCTCACTGGTGGTATGAGGGGACTTGGAGTAATGCCAGAAATGACCACACTCCCCACCTCCCCGTGCCCGGCCCTGTCAGTGCACCTGTCCAAGTCTTCCCATCAGAAAGTGGGTTGCGTCCCCTCTGCTTCCCTGGAAGGGGCTTTGGCCAGGAGACCGCAGTGGGAGGGGTGAACCTGGGCCCGGAGAGGCCTGGAGCCATCTGCCGTTCCTTCGGGACCCACCACTGCCGCGAGAACTGGCCAGGTGGTGCTGGGGGGCAACAAGCACACGCACG
>NW_006203764.1:2145296-2153015 GCF_000334495.1 Tupaia belangeri chinensis
AAAGTGGTGAGCCACAGAATCATGAGTGAGTTGGTTTTTAAGCCACTGTTTTGTGGTCACTTGTTACCCAGCCACTGTGAATGCGCAAGAGAACACAACATGTGTAATACACTGAGAGGACCCAGCTATGGCACGTAGGACAGGAAGGCAGCTGAATTCTAACTGCAGCTATCCGGAAAGGCTTCCTGGAGGAGGTGTGTGTTCATTAAGGATTATATAGGTACCAGAAATTGACTGCAACTGGCTGAGAGTTGAAGGGACGTATTGCCAAGTGCAGTGAGAGGTGGTAAGGCGAGTGCTTCAGGCAAACTTTGCTTCAGCAGCTTAACCTTGCCATCTTAGGCCCTTTTCCTTCCTCTGCTTTTTTTCTTTTTCTTTTCTTTTTTTTTGAGATTTTTTTGCTACAAGATACGTGCACTCACCAAAGAGACAGAGCCAGACAGTGAGAGGGAAAATGAAAAACCACCCCCCACACACAGCCAGGGGGATGGGCAGGCCACAGTCCCTTCTCCTCTATTCTCTTCTCTGGATTTTGAGTACACTCACATACGCACCAGTGTGAGTTTCAAGCTCCCAGGTCTGGGACTCGAACTGGGATCAACTGTGTGGGAGTCCAGCCTCTAATCTACCATGCCACCTTCTGGTCCCCGCTTTGCTTTTTGAGGTATCAACTTCATCCTTGGCTGCCAAAGCTCAGGGTTACAAGATACTAGTTGGCAGACTCTGGAAGTGGCATGCTCCTCTCTTCTTGTGTGTGATGAAAGAGCCTCTTCTATGTGCTCTGGACATAAAAGCTCCTGCTCTTAGCTGTGCCTGGTACCCCCTGGTGCAGGGACCCAACCCCTCCAGAAACAAGTCTCCCATTGTCTAGCAGAGGGGGCCCGAGGGGGCCTCCTGCTGTCCGTCTGCCCTCACGCCAGCCCGCAGCCCTGCACTGGCTGAGCCCACGGGGCGACGTTGCCTCAGCCTCGCCTCTGTACTGACAGCTTCAGGTTCAGTTTTCTCAGGCTGCTAGGTGGAGCCATCTCTCCATGTCATCTCTGGCACTGTCACTGTCAGCTCCTCTTTCCTTCTCTTTGTCCTCCTAGGTGTGTGCCTTTCTTTAACCCTTGACTGTCATTTCGGTGGCTTTTTTGAGAGTGAACAGAGTCAACTCGCCCTCCCCTCCCCCGTGTTGGGCTAGTGCGTCTATGACTGGCAGTAAAAGGCCCCGTACTGTGGTCATCGGATTGTGTGTGTGGTCGCCATCAGAGAGACCTCGCTTTACCGGGAGAAGGTTCTCTCTCTGCTCTTGTCATCGTGAAGTCTCAGCCAGCATGGCTCCCTCTATTCCTCTCTCCTCACAGCAACCAAGAGCCTAACCCACCCTACCGGGATCATGGAGGTCAGTTAGCTCAACTCCTCGTTTAGGGAGGCGTGAAGGGTGACAGAGTCGGTAGCAGGACAGGGGACAGCTGAGGCTTCCGATGTGGATTCATTCCAGCTCACCACACCCACACACTCTGTGAAGACGCGGTAGGAGAGAGAATGGAGCCTAGCGTGCCCCTCCCGCCCCGAGGATGAGGGCTCCTGGTGGGTCTGCCCCGACTGCAAGTATCGGAGGGTCCCTGGTGGGTCTGTTCTCAGACAGGGACGCTGAGCTACGTTGTGTGGAACACTCGGTTCTTCGTTCCAGGCCCGTAAGGTTAGAGATCTGCCCTGAGACTCAGACCATGAGCAAAGTAGGAAAAGACAAGTTTTTAATAGAAAAGTGAAGAATTGTAAAAGGAAAGCAATACGCTCCACACCAGGATGCATGGGGTGGGCAGCTGTTAGAGGACTGCCCTGGGAATGGGTTAGGTGTCGCGCTGATTTGTGTCCGCCCTGCGTGAAGGTCTGGAAGGGGAAGTCTGTCTAGCGCTCCTTTGTTTGAATCTGCCGGCTTTGACCTGTGCTTGTTACTTCTCAGCAGACAGAGTCTGATTCCGCCATCCTGCATGCCCAGTGTGGACTTCCTGCATTTGTTTTCTTTCTTAAATGAATCATTCAACTTTATCATTATGATGTTTCAATTTGCTACAGGGCGTGTACACTCACCAGAGAAAGAGAGAGAGAAGGAAAGTGAGAAAGCAAGCCGCCAGGTCCGGGATTCAAACCACTGTTGGCCATGGCCATGTGGGAGTCCAGAGCCTTAACCATCGTGCCATTTGCTGCTCCCCCTCCCCCACAGTGTGAACTTTGAAGGTACGAGCACAGGGACAAATAGGGACAGGTATAGGGACAATTCTGTCCGTATCAGTTTATTACCCCGAGTGAGAAGTAGAATGTTGGCCAAGCGCACTGCTGAATTCCTGTGTGTGTGTGTGTGTGTGTGTGTGTATGCGTGTGTGTGGAATGGCAGGAGGGAAGATAACATCCTTCCCTCTGTTCTTTGAAGGGAGCTTGGGTAATAAAAAATGGGATAAATGTCCCCTTCCCAGCACCATCCCTGGGAGGAAGGAACACCCGGATAAGCTGTGGTTGATGAGGTGGATGGCCTTCTGCCCGCTCAGGACTGCCGGCTCACAGCTGACTACCTACGACAGGTCTGTCCCGACTGCAAGTAGCAGGGTCACCGGTGTGTCTGCGCCTCTGCACTAAGGAAGGGCTGGAGGACAGGTAGTCACAATTCATTTTTATTCTGATTTCCCCCGGGGGCGGCATTCGGGCATTGTAACCCTAGGACCTGTACTTGGCCTAAGCAGGCTGGCTGGGCAGCACCACCTCTCCCCGGGGTGATCCTCTTCTCTGCAGTGGGAAGGCCATGGACGTGTTACGGGATCAGCCGCATGATGCCCGCCATAGCAGCAGTCCCAAAAGTGCCCACGATGACTTTGGAGGCCAGGGAGAGTCCAGCAGCTCCTAGGGGTGAAGCAGGAGGGTGAGCAGGGTGGCACGGGCAGGCTGAGGTAGTTCTGGGGCATCAATGTGAGGTCGGAGCCTCCAGGGCCTCTCAGGAGGCCCAAGGACCAGAAGCCCCGACTAGCCCCACTCTGTTTCCTGAAACCCCCCGGATTTCTATCTTGGAGTGGGGCCGCTGCAGGCAGCTCTGCGTGCCATGACCTCCTGCTGGGACGTTGAGAGTTGGAAGGAGGCAAAGCTCAATGGGGAAAGAGGCCCCTGGCACCCTGGCAAATGCGCTGAGGGCAGAGCGGGCCTGAACCCAGCACACGCAGGCCAGGGCTCTTTCTCCTCCCTCTCCCCCTGAGAAACACAGGGACAGGATATGGTGGGCGAGACACAGAACAGACTGAGGACCATGGGCTAAGAACTGGGCCGGGTCCCCAGAGGTCCTTCTTGTCCTCCCCAGCAGTCCCTGCTGGACACTCACCCACTGACTGCAGAATGGCCACCAGGCTCCCTGAAGCAACTCCTCCCCCATTGGCGATGGCTGCTAACGACATCATGTTGGCTGCCACAGAGTTGGCGGCGATTCCTCCGGCGGTGAAGCCCAGGGCGCTGACCCCCATGGGCACAACCACTACAGCGATGACTATGAGGGGCGAGAGTTAGATGTGAGGGGGCTCAGGAGGAGGGACCCACATAACCATAGTCGAGCTTGGGGACCTTAAGGGAGTCTGGAGAAGGAGATGAGCACTGAGCTGGGAAGAAGCCATGGCATGGCCAGCAGCCAAAGGCCAGGATGACACGTGGGAGAAGTGGGAGAAGGGCAAGTGGAACCATGGGACAGGGTTCTGAGCAGCAGGACCTCCTTGGGAAAGTCACTGGTCCTCCAAGCATCAGTGTCTGCCTTGGTCAAACGCTCAAGCTCAGGTGTGGGCTGCAAGCTTCCTATCCTTGCTGAGCAGCAAACGTTCCACAGGAGCAAGTCTTGCCCAAGAGGCCGCATGAATAAGGAGCCCATCTAGAGCTGCTGCTTTAAGAGGTAGCTCGAGGGCCCCGTGCCATCGCCACTGAACACATCAGAAGCCACCAGACCCAGGGAGCCAAGCCAATGGCATCCCTTCAATGCTCTTACTGCATTCAAATTGGTCGTCTGGTCGCAAGCAACCCTCATGGTAACCCTGAAGAGGCATTACGGACTTGTGTTTCAGGGGAGGAGACAGGAGCTCATAGTTCTACGTCATGCCCGAGGGCACACTGAATTATCTGCCAAGAAGACGGGCCCAGCTGGTGCTGCCTCCACCTCTGCCTTTCTTGGACAACTTGCGTCCAAGTTTCTGGTGTCTTATTTCTGGCTCCTTATTTCTAGGGCCTCGTTTCCTGCTTATCTCCCTCATTCCATCCTGCCCTCGCTGTCTGTGTGAGGCTCAGGGACAACCTGAACACAAACAAGACTAGCTTCTGCTGGAATCCCTGGGCTGGGACAGCTGAGGGCTGGAGCCCTTGCTTTGCAGGCTTACCTCCTCCGGCCACAGTGGCAGCAGCTTTGGCTGGAAACCAAAAGAACATTGTGTGAGAGACTCACGCTGGCCTGGCCTCTACTCTCTGGGCCAACCCCTCACCTATGGGGAAGCAGCTGCCCCAGGCTGGGAGCCTCAGGAAGGACTGGCCCCTGCTTCCCCTGCCCCCAGATACAATAGAGAAGCAGGGTTTCTGGAGCAGGAACGGATTGCTGGGGAGTCAGGTGACCTATCCAGAAGGAATTTGCATGTCCTGGCTTAGAGTTACTGAAACTGGGCTTTTAAATCTTTGTTCCAGAAAACTCAACCATCTCATTCTTTTTGCTCGCTTTTGTTTATTTGTCTGCTGGTTGGTTGGTTGATTGGAGGTTGTTTGTGGAGGAATCAGAAGTTATCTTTTCCTTCCTCTCTGCCTCCCAAGCCAGGTTGGCTCATCTGAGGTAGGGTCGGTAAGGTCACAGGGCTTCCTACTACAGTCCAGAAAAAGCTCTTTTTTTTTTTTTTGGAGAGGTTTTCGCTATAGGGCGCATGCGCTCGCCAGACAGACAGAGAGAGACAGAGAGCCAGAAAGCGAGAAATCATCCCCCAGGGGGGATGGCCACGCTGCAATCCCTTCTCCATTCTCCTCTCGGGATCTTGGGCACGCACGCACACACGCCCGGTGTGAGTTTTAAGCCACTGGGTCCAGGACGCGATCCGCAGTCGACTACATGGGAGTCCAGCAACATAGTCATTACACTAACTGCTGGTCCCCAGAAAAAGCTCTTGAGATGGCCATATATCCTCATGGTAGAGAGCTGTGTTCCATTTCAGCTGAAGTCAGGGTCGGTGTGTGTGGACTGCATGAATGCTACTCAAGAGCAAGGCTGGACAAACTAACACTCCTGACTCCTCAAGGCCTGCAGTTTGCCCCCCTCTTCCAGGAAGCCTCAGATTCTCCCAACCTGAACTCATCCTTGCTCCTCTGGAGCTATCCATGGCATTTGACCATCTTTCAGAACATCTGGGCTTAGTATAAGCCCTGCAGGAAGGGATGCAGTCAGAGGTCCTGGTCCCCTGCGGCCCTTGGGACCAGGACTGCAGTCTCTAGGGCTGGTAGGACTAGGAGTTTAAAAATAGAAGATGTGTAGGAATAGCAGGTGGTGTAGTGGTTAGGGTGCTGGTAGTGGTTAAGCTTCCATGTAGTCGACTGGACCCAGTAGCTTGAGACGCACCATGCATGTGTGCGTGTATGCCCAAAATCTGAGAAGGGATTGTTGCATGGCCAATTTCTCACTATCTCTGTGTCTCTCTAGTGAGCACACACAGCCTATAGCAAAAATCTCTCTCTAAAAAAAAAAAAAAGAAAAAGATGATGTGTAAGAGGAGCAGAGCGTAAGAGGAGCATAAGCAGCTCCCCAGGGGAGACCTTGGAGGTGGGTGATGGGTGGAGACACTGGAGAGACAAGGGCGTGAAGGCTAGACTCTGAGTGGCCAGAAGGCCACCTGGGTTGGATATGGACTCAGGGGTCCAAAATCTAGAACCTGACTAGAGAGGTGGTGCCAGGCTGCCGGCAGCTCTACATCCCAGGCCCTCACCCACAGGAGCCCGCTGAAATGGGTATTTTCTGTCCATTAGCCTGCTAGGCTTCCCTGGTGGTCACTCATGGGGTTGGGGAGGGTAGCACCCTGGCCCTGGAGCCTCTGGGCTCTTTGAGACTTGCCATGCCCAGATTGGGGAGGGATGGGAGCCTCCTCCCAGTCCTTTCCCACCCCACAACCCTGCCCCCACGCCCTGGAGGTGCTGTGCATTGTTCTACTTCTTTCCCAGGCTCTGAGCCTTATCAAGCTTCCCTCTTGTCCTGAACACTTGGTAAAAAAGGAAAAAACATTTCCTTCCAGGGCTGGGGTGAGAGGTGGGACGAGGTTGTTATGCAACTTACAGGAACTGCTAAATGTCAAGGGCCTAGCACAGTGACAAGAATGTGTTGGTAAGCTTCACTATCCTTCATCCTCAGCCTCTCTGACAAGCAGAAAGGGCCGCCAGGGTGACCCAGGCCCTGACCTCTGTCAGTCACACTCTGAGCTGAGTTGGGGGCACACGGAGGGCGTTCTTTTACCCGGGGCCACTTACCGGCAATCATGGCCATGGCTGCTGTGAGGAGGAGTCACAGGTAGCTGAGATGTGAGCCCTGGGGAAGAACAGAGAGTAAGTGCACAGGCCTAGCGGTCAGCGTCAGGAGGTCAGCGTCAGGACCACCCTTCATCCAATGCTATGCTGCTCGTGCTGGTGAAGCCTAGGTGTGCCTCCCCAGAACAGAAGGGTAAAGGGCAGTGATGGGCATGCGGGGAGGAGACAAGGCAGCAATTAGAAGCCAGGGTTAGAGGCTCACTTAATGACCCGGAGGGAACTCAAGGACATGGTTCTCAGTGAGAAAGCAATGGAATGAGATAGCCCACACATATCCTGTACATGAGTTAAAACATACGCAAACAAAAACAACACCCTGCCTGCAAAAATAAGTGGGAAAAACAGACACACATTAAATATATTAGAAAGGTTGACTTTGAGGAAGGAGGTTTTGAGCTGAAAGGGAAGAAAGATGATGGCGTAAGTAAGTATTGTAAAAGCAGTGAGGGAACTCACAAAAACTAATGAAGGACATGGACCTAAAGAAGAATTCTGCTAAAATCCATGCTCCGGTTCTGAGTTCCAGCAAGCAACCACGCAAGGCTAGTCAGAGGTCCTGGTGACGAGGAGGTGCCGAGGGAAAGCTATGAGGGAGGTGGTGCTGGTGGGGAAGCCAGGGGGTGAGAGCCAGAGACAGTGGACCAGCAGTGGTCACCTCCGTCCATGCAGGAGGGGCTCCTGCCCCAGGGGGAGAGGATTTGCAGGGGGCCCAGGGCTGAGCCCATAGAGTCCAGCCTCACTCCAGCCCTTCTCAGAGAAATCCAAGGAGCCCACCAGGTTTGGGGTTTAGGGGGAAGACAGGGAGGGCAGGGCAGTGAGACTGTGGGTGATGCCACTGTCCCTATCTGTGGGCTCCTTGTGTGGGACTCTATGCCCTCCCCAGCTTCCTCTTGTCCCGCTGCACCAGCCCATCGCAGGTGCAGTCACCGACAGGTGAAAGGCTAGTGAGGACACCAGAGGCTGTTCTGCCCACTGTGGCCATGCTAGCTGCTGCCAGCATGGCTACACTAGTGAATTCCATGACTCGGAGTGAAAGGCTCCCAATCGGGACTACACTGCAGAAGGGTGGTGCTTTGATCGGGACTTCCCTCCCACTGCCCTTGAAAACACGAGCGCTCGGGGTATAGGGAGGTTCTCCACACTTGCAGAGCAGCAGGCTTGGACAGG
>NW_006203764.1:2153088-2154208 GCF_000334495.1 Tupaia belangeri chinensis
AGAGCCAACTTCTTAGACCCTTCTGGAACTCTCTTAAACCTCCACGGAGCATTAGGAGAACGGGAAATAAGATCCGAGGACATCTGAGCTGTAGACACCTGCTCTTCTGCGATCTCCTCCCTAACACGAAAAGGGTGGGATCCTCTCCCCATTTTTGGGTGACAAAGCCTTGCCTGACTCAGAGAGGGCACGTGGTTTGCTCGAGGCCAAAAGTCTTCCCATGACAAAACCAGATTCCCCCAGGGGCCAGCCGTTCCCAGGGAAGGTCTTGGACTTGCTCTGCTTGGTTCCTCCCCACATCCATCCCCCACCTGCCCATTGCGCTCCCATCCACCCTCTACCGCAGGAGCTGCAGGGACACCCAGCAGGGATGAGACTCATTGCTCCTAAGTCCCAGAGTCCAGAGGCAGGTGGGGGCTTGAATCCTGTCTCTCCTAAGATGCACCTTCATTAATCACAGCCATCCTGATGAGAACTAGGAGACAGGGTACATGCTGGCCTCCCCTCCCATCCCTGAGCCCACCACCCACTGCAGATTGGGACCCTAAAAGAAAGTGGCCCTACCCACCCCCCCCCATCCCTGAGCCCACCATCCACTGCAGATTGGGGTCACAAAAAGAAGGAGCCCCTACCCACCCTTCCTGATCTCACCTGAAGAAAGAGATTCCAAGATTGTGGAACTGACCCCAAGGTTTTACACCAACCTGTGTTCTTGGAGGGTCTGAATCCTGGCGCTTTAAGTAATTCCACTCAGACTAAGCCACACCCCTGGTGACACAGGCAGCAAATGAAATTAGGTTTTGTTTTTCCAGGAATCCGAAACCAAACATATTTGTCTCCTCCTCTCTTCTCCTCAAGAGAAATATCCAGTTGTGGGAACCAGCAGTTAGCATAATGGCTCTGTCACTGGACTCCCACGTAGTCGACCGTGGTTCGCGTCCCGGACCTGGTGGCTTAAAACTCACGCCAGGCGCGTGTGCGTGCGTGCCCAAGATCCTGAGAGTAGAATGGAGGAGAAGGGATTGTGGTGTGACCATCCCCCCTGGGGAGTGATTTCTCGCTTTCTGTCTCTATGTCTCTCTCTGTCTGTCTGGCGAGTGCACGCACCCTACAGTGAAAA
>NW_006203764.1:2154472-2156805 GCF_000334495.1 Tupaia belangeri chinensis
AACCCAAAAAAAAAAAAAAAAAGACGACGACGACGACGATGATGAACTGGTAGCCAAACAGATCAAAATTAAAATAGCGGTCCTCACAGAGGTTACGAACTCATACGGGAAGTCACCTGACGTGGATCACAAAGTCGATAGTGTTTCTGATGACGTTCTAAAGCAAAGCATGGAGAGGTAAAGCACGCAGAGTGGTGGGGGAAAGTCATTCCGGGGGAAGCAACAGCAATGGAAATAGCCTAGGTGCAGGGGGACAGAATGCAGGTCGGGTGGATGCAGCAGGCGAGCCAGGAGAGAGGGAGGAGCTGAGGTCCGAGGACGCCAACAGCCAGGCCGCTCGAGGCCTTGCAGACACCGCAAGGACTTCACCTTGTGTCCTGAGCCAGAGGGAATACCGCAGGCCAGAGGCAGAGAAATGGCACCGCGGTTCTCACTCTGCTGCTGCTGCTTTACGAATACATGGAGGGACCAGCAGTTAGTGTTAAGGCTATGTCGCTGGACTCCCACGTAGTCGACCGCGGTTCCTGTCCCGGACCCGGTGGCTTAAAACTCACTCTGGGCGCATGCACATGCGTGCCCAAGATCCCGAGAGGAGAATGGAGGAGAAGGGATTGCGGCGTGGCCATTCTCCCTGGAGGTGATTTCTCACTTTCTATCTCTCTGTCTCTCTCTGTCTTTCTGGCAAGTGCATGTGCTCTATAGCAAAAACCTCTAAATAAAAGGGGAAAAAAAAAGAATAGATGGGGAGATGGCACCATTATTTCTGTTGTACAAATTTAAATTTTCGGCATACATCGTGTGCCATTGGCCTGCTGTCTTCGTTTGGGCTTCCCTGTGAGGGCAATATGTAGCCTGCTCAGGAATCCGCACACCCCCGTGCAGCTGCCACTTGGCATAAGGAGTGTGTGTGGTGGGGTCACCAGTCTGCATCGTAACTGGCGATATGAATTCTAGAGCAGGATTACGCTGTTATCCCTAGGGTAACTAGTACCACTGATCAACACTAGCGGGTCGATTGGCTTTAAGTGGCTTTGACTTGTTATGGTTTGGCTTAGTAGCTTTCGGAGGTTTTTTTTATTCCCCGAGGTCACCAGCGTTTGGTGGCATCATCCTGAAGCAAGGATCGAACCACCTCCGGGTGGAAGGACACGCGGCCAGCATGTGAGCATGTTCGTCCTTCAGCAAATAAGAAAACTCAGCCTCTCTTTTCTAAAGCGCCTATGCTCATCTTCTCCCAGCATACCCTCAGATGACTTTTTATTTCATCGAGAAGTTAGAAGTGATCAGAAAAGAATTGTCTTCCCAAGGCCAAATCCCACAGCCCCTAGCTTCTGTGTCCACGCACTCTGCCTTCCCTCCACTTCCACAGATGCACCATCCCAGCTCCTGGGGATTTTAACCACTGCTGCCTACTCAGAGCCAAGGAAGTCCAGCCCCTGCTCACAGAACTGACCAGGAGAGAAAGAGTGAGCAGTGTGAGCCCGTGCCACCAAAGGGCACCACGGCGGGTGGCAACAGCATCCCGGCAAGTTCTGATAGCTGACCGACACCGGCCGAGGTGCTCCCAGCAGCCCCAAGAGGGGGTACCAGTGTTCCCCTTTCTCAGATGAGATGATGAGACATGGGGAGGGACCTAGGCCAATTTTCATGGGGCCCTGCCCCTGTGCCGTTTCGCTGGGTGGTCAGTGATCTCCTCACCTGAGGGCTCTGGCCCTTTTCTCTTTTCCTGCCATGTAGCAAAGCTTGCCTGAAGCACTCGCCTTACCACCTCTCACTGTACTCAGCAGTAAGGCCCTTCAACTCTCAGCCAGTTGCAGTCAATTTCTGGTACCTATATAATCCTTAATGAACACACACCTCCTCCAGGAAGCCTTTCCGGATAGCTGCAGTTAGAATTCAGCTGCCTTCCTGTCCTACGTGCCATAGCTGGGTCCTCTCAGTGTATTACACATGTTGTGTTCTCTTGCGCATTCACTGTGGCTGGGTGACAAGTGACCACAAAACAGTGGCTTAAAAACCATCTCACTCATGATTCTGTGGCTCAGCAATTTGGCAGGCGGCTCTGGTGTCAGCTGGGCCCCCGGCCCACAGTCAGCTGCCGGTCGGCATCGCAGAGCCTGGCTGGGCTCCCTCCCGTGTCTGGGCCTGGTCTGGAGTGACTGGACCGACTGCCCGTGCGTGTGCTTGTTGCCCTCCAGCACCACCTGGCCAGTTCTCGCGGCAGTGGTGGGTGCCGGAGGAACGGCAGATGGCTCCAGGCCTCTCCGGGCCCAGGCTCACCCCTCCCACTGCGGTCTACTGGCCAAAGCCCCTTCCAGGGAAGCAGAGGGGGC
>NW_006203764.1:2157321-2159470 GCF_000334495.1 Tupaia belangeri chinensis
AAGGTCACGCCCCCCCGTGGGGGCCGAGCGTCAGGTGTGCCATCACCGCCCCCGGCCAGCCCTCAGTAAACGCGGTCCAATCCCTCCGGCCTGTGAGGAGGGCAAAGGGCAGCCGTGACCTGCCTGGGCCACAGTGTGAGCAGCAGGACTGGGGACAGACCTGGGCCGTCTCACTGCGGCCCACTGCTCCTTCCTCCCCCAGGAAGGACTGTCCCAACCTCTGGGTGACACACAGATACCTGTGAAAGGTCACGGCCTCTCATCTTTATTTCTCATGTGTCCTTGAACTATTTTCGGGGAGCAGAGGGCTTGTCGTTTGGGGGACTGGGCTTTGGAGAGTCACCTCCGCCTTGGGGTCCCCCCTCTGCTTCAGTATTGGGTCCAGCTGGAGGAGAGGGAGGTGACTCCTTTCTTAAACTCCCCAGCCAGCCCCCGAAAGCAGCGCCTACAGAGCCCAGGAGGACGTTGGATGACATGGAGAGTCCGGCTGCCCCTGAGGGAGAGAAGAGGTCAGCGCAAGGGAAAGGCAGTGTCCTGGTCGCTCGGGAAGCCTCGCCCACCCCCGCCCTGCTCTGTCTTGGGCAGGGCTGCTGCAGGCAGCTGCTCACAGGGCAGTGAGCTGTGGAGGGGATACTGACAGCCCAGGGTGGGCCCTCTGGGAAACAGTGGGTCCCAGATCTTCCAGGAGCCCAGGGAGGGAGGAGGCCTGCCCAGGCTTGTGGGGTTCCCTGTGGGTGACCTCTTGGTGCTCCCCTGGCCCACCCTCAGCTAGAAGGGGCAGTGAGGGAGAGATAAAGGGTCTGGTCGCCAAGAGTCAGAGCCCTACAGGGAGGCAGGTGCTCTGGCCTGGCTCATCCCAGCTGGCGTTTCCATGTGACACTCACCCACTGACTGCAGAGTGGCCACCAGGCTGCCCGCGGCAACGCCACCCCCGTTGGCAATGGCCGCTGCGGACATCATCTTGGCTGCTATAGATGAGGCCGCGATTCCTGTTCCGGTGAAGCCCAGGGCAGTTAGTCCCAGGGGCACGGCCGCCACAGTCGCTGCTACGGGGGAGAGCGAGGGGGTGTAAGGTGGGCTCAGCAAGGGACAAAGGTACGAGCGAGAGGATGGACTCAGGTAACCCCGATCCCTGACCTGTTTATGCCTCTATTTTCGCTGTGACATCCTGGAACGGTCTTTCCCCTTTTCTGAGTCCTAATTCCTTTTGTGTAAAATAAATAGACTGAATCAAGCGGTAGTTTTCAATTCCCCCACTTAGCTGAGAAAAGAGTGTTTCTCCCCTAGGCACAGGGTTGACAGAGGGTCAGGCCAAGCGGTTCTGAAGAGATCATGGGCTGAGGGCCTCTATCCCTGAGGCACAGCGCCGTGTAGGGTCCTGAGTTCCCCGCCACCTCTGGGGTAGCACAGTCTTCCAGCCGCCTGGAATAAGGAGCGTGTTCTGTGTCTGAACCATCCGCAATGAGAGCTACGTGTGACTGACAAGTTCTGGCTCATGTGGGCTGGCCCCATGGCCTAGTGGTTAAGGAAACTGGATCCCACACAGCCAAACGTGGTTCAAATCCCAGCCCTTGTCTGTGCACTCCCCAAATCCTCACAGGATGGAAATATGGAGGAAAAGGGATTGTGGAGTGACAACACCCCATTGTAGGGTGCTCTTTTCCCCTCTCTCTGGCCGTGAGAAAAATTGAAAAAGATGGAATGAGCTCTGGCTCCTGTGACAGAAAGCCATATTGTCTGTCATTTTGGCCACCGCACTGGAGAACACTGCTTTCGAGCACAGCTCAGGAAGCTCTGGGCCCAGTGCACCAGCCACCAGGTGGGTAGGGCAGTTCTGAGGGAGGAGACCCACCCAGCTGCCTCATTCCCTAAACCTCACCTCAAGCATACCTACACCTCACCCCAAGCATAGCACCACTCTACCTCACAGCGGTGGAATCCCAGGCTCAGATAGGTCAAATGACTCACTCAAGATCACCTGGCTTGTACCTGCTAGAGGCCAAGAATAGACCCCAGTCTGGCTACCTCCAAAGCCCTGTGCTTAGAATGGCTTTGCTCTGTTTCCTGTGCTCTGAGGTTCTCATCAGAGGTCAAGGCCAGCTCCTTTCAGCAGCTCAGGTCAGGAACAAGAAGGGCCTTGGACTCTTTC
>NW_006203764.1:2159496-2202546 GCF_000334495.1 Tupaia belangeri chinensis
ACCACAGCTCCAGTCACGATCCTGGCTAGAAACAAAAAGAACCTATGTGAGTCTGTCTGCTCCGGGCCCCCCATCCTGCAGTCCCAGCTGTTTCCACAGCTGGCAGGGTTCTCTGAGGTCAGATCCAAGGAGAGACGGCCCCTGCCTGACCTCCTGCCTCACCAGAGAAGCCCGGTTTTTTTACTTTGTGACATTCTAGATGGGAGAGTACCCGCCTTGAAAAGGCTCCACGCCACCCCTGAAGCCCGTACATGTGGTATGATTTTCTCAATACAAAACAAGACAAGACTATTTATTTGCAGAGAAACAAATTAACATTCCAATTCTCCACCTCTTCCAGAAACATTCTACCCACCCAGGGCCACATATGAGAGGTAAAAGTTTCATCTTTCAGGGCTCATCACTTGTCACCTTCCAGCAGGAAGCCTCCCAGTACCCCTCACCAGGAGGTTCTCTGCTTCCTCCTCCATCCAGCCTTGTGTTTAGAGCCAGCCACAGCACAGGGCAGGGCATGCCTTGACCTTCCGAACTGCCTAGAGCTCCCAGGGCTTGCAGGGACATCTGATGATGGCTGCCCTACGTGCAGCGACTGGGTGCTGGGGCAGCTGGGACCCAGGGTTCCGGAGATTTTAGGACCTGCAGTGAGCTCAGCCTGCTCCCCGCAAAAAGGAGCTTCAGTCCCTGGTTCTCATCAAGGAAGATAAGGTACAAAAATCAGCCTTAGTCCTCCAGTCATTCCCCAGCACCTCTTGAAGCTTTTAGCTCATGGCTCCTGACCTCCCCCTCTGTCCATCGCGGCTCTGATCTGTCTCGAGGTTTCCATGCCCACCTAGATGGCATTTGCAATATACTGCCATTGGGTTCTTACTCCCTGCTTCCGAGGGGACTCTCTGCCCCGCAACCCCTCTGTCATACCCTAGGCCTGTGCTCCCCACTATGCTAGCCAATAGTCTTGTGTGACTACTTAAATTCTAATGAATAAAAGTGAAATAAATTTTAAAACCTATTTCCAGGACCTGCCCCATGGCCTCAATCCCACACAACCAATTGCAGTTCAAAGTGTAACTCTAGCAACTTGAAAAACATACCAGGAAGGGGACGAGTAGATAGCATATGTTTACATTGCTGGATTCCCACATAGATGACCGTGATTCAAGTTCCTGACCCAGTGACTTAAAACTGAGGCGAGGCATGTATGCATGCATGCCCCAAATTCCCAACAGGAGACTAGAGACTTTCTGTCTCTCTGCCTTTCTTTGTCTCTATGGTGATCGCACGTGCTGTATAACAAACAAACAAACAAACAAACAAAAACATACCAGGTGGGCCACCAGGTGGCATGGTGATTAAAGCACTGGATCCCACATGGCTCTGTGGTTCGAGTCCAAACCCAATGGCCTGAAAAACACATCAGACCTCTGTGTGTATGTGCCCAAAATCCTGAGAAGAGAATGGAGGAGAAGGAATGGTGGCATCAGGTGATTTCTCACTTTTCCTCTCTCTGTCTCTCTCTGACGAGTACATGCACCCTATAGCAAAAACTCTTAAGAAACTGAAAACAAACCAACAAACACACTAAGCATTATATGTGCCCCAAATCCTAACAGGGTGGAGAGATGAAGGCGAAAGGATTGCAGCATGACCACATCCCATTGGGGGTTCCTTACTCCCTTTCCCTCTCTTTCTGTCTCCGGGGAGTACACATGTCCTCTGGCAACTAAAAAAAATAAACATACCAAAGCACATGCACACGAAAACAACAACAATACAGACTTCAGCTCCTGTCATACTAGCTGTGGCTCAAATGCTCAGTCGCCATGTGACTAGTGGCTGCAGCACTGGACGGCATGTGTCCATCAGCTCAGAAGTCTCCATTAGGCACTACTGCCCTAGACCTCATTACTGTACCCCTCCCTGTCAGCACCCAGCACCCCCAGAGTGTCTCTTAGGACCACCCTTTCCAGATTTCTGACTCTAATATAAGCCTTGGAGATGTTTCAGTCGTTCTGGAATTCCCAGTCTCTTAATTTTCTGGTACTGCTATAACAAATGGCAAACGCTGAGTGGCTTAAAATAGTAAGAATTCACCCTCATGGTTGTGGAGGCCGGTGGTCCATCATCAGGATGTCAGCAAGGCCATGCTGTCCCTGAAGATTCTACTAGAGGATCCACGCCCGCCTCTCCCTAGCTTCTGGTGATTGCCACGATCCTTGGCTTGCAGCAGAGCCATTCCCATCTCTGTCTCTATCTTCACATGGCCTTCTTCCCCGTGTGTCCCTGTGTCTCTTCTCCTCTTCTCATGTAGACACCAGTCATATTGTATGAAAGGCTCACTTTACTCCAGTATGACCTCATCTTGACTTGAACTCCAGAACTGCGAGAGAAGAAATCTCTGTTGTTTTACATCATTCAACTTGTGGTACTTGGTTACAGCAGTCCTAAGAATGAATGCACCTTTCCTTACCTGCCCTCCAGAACATGTTTTTTTTTCTCACTGTTCTTACCACCCCAGCCTCTCCTTGGTCTAATTTCATCTCCTTTCCCAGTCTTTGATCAACGTTGGTGTGTTTGGTGCTCAGTTCTCAGAGTCCCCCTCTGTTGTATCTCCTCCTCCCCCAGTCCCATTGCTTTAGGGAGCACCTTTATTCTCGTGACTTGCAGACGGGTATGCTCACTGCAGACCTACTCAGCATGCCCACTTGAGTATCCAAGAAGCACCTCAAATATAATGTGATCCCAGCTGCACTCTCATTTGCCCTCCCATACCTGTGTCTCCCAAGGTTGTCCAGTACAAGGAAACTCCATTCTGCAGCTCCAGCCAAGCAGCTCAGAGTATTCCTCATCTCCTTGTGCTTTCTCTCCTCCACAATCATTTATTAACAAATCCTGCTCATTCACCTTTAGAAACACCCAAAGCCTGACCATCCCTTATGACTCTGCCCCTTCCATCCTGGGCCAAGGACCCATATCTCTGAATGAGATGATTGCAAGAGCTTCCTACCTGGTCTTCCTGCCTTTGCTGTGGCCCCTGACTCTGTGCAAGCCAGCTTCCATCCTCTCAGCAGCTCATGCTGAACACTTTGGAGTCACCTTAACTCTTCTCTTTTTCTCTCATTCTACATGCAGGCTGTTAGCAAATCCTGTTGACTTTGCCTTCAATATATGTTCAGAGCCTGACCACTTGTCAGTACCTCTGTCATTGTCACCCTCGTCCACTGACACCTCTCATTGTTCAAGATCACTGGCATGAAACACAGAATGGAGCCCTACCTATTGACTGCTGTCATAAGGAATGAACAAAGGTATTGAGCTCAACTGTCTGTTTAAAACCCTTCAGTGGCCTCCTGGGACCCACAGGTAAAAATCCAAGCTCTTTAACGAGGATGGAATGAGCACTCCATGATCTGGCTTTTGCCTCCCTCTCTAACCTCATTACTGTCAATATCCAACTGTACTCCCATGGAGGACAAAAAGAAGCCACCCCCTGCTTATTCTTAGGCCTCTGATACTTTGCATGCCACATTCATACAAAGTTGCCAGGCCCTCTCACCTGACACATCCTCCAGGAAGCCTTCCCTGATCACACATTTCCAATCTCCTTCGGACACCTGGACTTCCACCTATATACTCAAGTGTGGGCACACTATACTCTTTCTACTACAGTATTTCCCACCATGCACTGCCAGTCTCTATCTCCTCCATGGGACTTTGAGCTCTCTAAGTCTAAGTGCCAAACATCATTCACTGCCGCCTCCCCCACAGACAGGCATAGGCCTGGATAGAGGCACCGAGAGAAACATAGGTCAAGAGTGGGTCTTTGCATATCAAAGGACACAATCAACAGAGTAAAAAGGCAACTTACAGAATAAGATTAAATATTTACAAATCATATATCTGATGAAGGGTTAACATCCAGAATGTATAAAGAAGTCCTACAACTCAACAACAACACAATAACCTGATTAGAAATGGGCAAAAGAGGAGCCATCAGATGACATAGTGGTTGAGTCGCTGGACTCTCACATGGTTGATGATGGCTCAAATCCTGGACCTGGAGGCTCGAAAGTCACACCAAGCATGTGACTCTGAGGACCCAAAATCCCAAGAGGAGAATGGAGGAGAAGGGATTGCAAGGTTACCACCTCCCTTGGGTGGTGATTTCTCATTTTCCCTCTCACCATCTCTCTCTGTCTCTCTTTGGCAAGCACATGCACCCTATGACCAAAACTTTTTTTAAAAAAAGGCAAAGGACTCATGTATGCATTTCTCAAAGAAGATATACAAATGGCCAACAAGAAAGCTTATGAAAAGATGCTTAATATCATTAATCATTAGGAAATAGAGACCTGCAGATAGCATAATGTTTACATCACTGGACTCCCTTGTAGTCGACCATGGTTCGAGTGCCGGACCCAGCGGCTTAAAATTCATGCGGGGCACATGTGCTCATGTGCCCAAAATCCTAAAAGGAGAATGGAGGAGAGGGGGATTTGCATTTTGGCCATCTCCTCTGGGGGGTGATTTCTCACTTTCTGTCTCTCTGTCTCTCTCTGTCTCTCCGGCAAGCACACCAATAGCAAGTGTCAGAAAGTATGTGGAGAAATTAGAACTCTTATGCATTATTGGTGAAAACATAAAACGGTACAGCTATTGTGGAAAACAATACGGCAGTTCCTTGGTACAGCTATTGTGGAAAACAATATGGCAGTTCCTCAAAAAAAAAAAAAATAGAATGATCCTGTTGCACTTCTCAGTATACACTCAAAAGAATTGAAAGCAGGATCTTAAAGAAATTATTTATGCACCCACATTCACAGCAGCGTTATTTTTAGCAGCAAAAGAGCAACCCAACAGCCCGTCAACAGATAAATGAGGAAACAAAATGAGGTGCGCACATACAATGGAATATTAGTTAGCCATACAAATGAAGGAAATTCTGACACATGGATTAGCCTTGAAGAGGTTAAGTGAAATAAGCCAGTCACAAAAGACAAATACTGGATGATTCCACTTACATGAGTGCCCTGATTAGTCAGATTCATAGAGATGGGAGGTAGAATAGTGTTAGGAGCTGGGGGAGAAGGAAACAGGGAGTTAGCATTTATGGTATAGAGTTGCAGCTCTGCAAGGTGAAGAGTGCTGGAGACAGACGGTGCTGAGGGTCACACAGCAGTGTGCATGCTCTTAAACTCCTGAGCTGTACACTTACAAATTGTTAAGATGGCACTTTTTTCTAACAACTTTAATTAATTAATTAATTAATTCGTTTATTTTATTTTAATTTGACCAGGGAGGGACAGAGAGAGAGAGAAAAAGCAAGCTGCCAGGGCCATAATTTGAACCGTGGTCAGCCATGCGGGAGTCCAACATCCCTAACCACCATGCCACCTGCCAGCCCTGGTACTTTTGTTAAAAAAAAAAGAATTATTTTATTTTACTTTATTTATTTATTTCTTTTAATTTGACCAGAGAGGAACATAGTGAGAGTGAAAGAGAGAGAAAGAGGAAAAGTAAGAAAGCAAGTTGCCAGGTCTGGTACTTGACCTGTGGTTGGCCATGTGGGAGTCCAGCACCATTAACCACCATGCCACCTACCAGTCCTGATGGTACTTTAAAAAATTCAATTAAAAAGGAGTATACCCTCTGCAGCCCTGTGCCCTGCTGGCCCCACTTAGAGGTGGGGGAGCTCTGCAAGGGTGTGTCGGGGTGGGAGAAGAATCAACCAGGCCCTGGAGTCACAAAGGAGGAGCACCTTGAGAAATGAAACTTACCCAGGTCATGGCAATGGGCAGGGAATGGCTAACAGGGCAAAGGGCAGGCAGTGGACCCTGACTGGCTGTGAGGCAGGCCTAAGCCAGCAGGCTGTTGTGAAAAGGCCAGCATGAATCTGTGCCTCCCAGTCGGATATGACCTGGCCCAGAGAGCCCCCTGAGAGTGGTAGAAACAAACCAACCAAGGCCAGCACTCAGAGGTGTGGTCCCTGTTCTCCCTCCAAGTCCCCTACCCTGATTCTGACAGTGCAGGTGTGGAAGAGACTCCGTCAGGGCTGAGTGCCTTCACACTGACCATTTAGGAGGCCGAGGGACTGGGGAGGATGGGGTGGTGAGAGGCCTAGCGGACTGGTGCCCAGGTCCCATTACCTGAAGTGGGGAACCAATTCTTGCCTCTGTTCTTGGGGTCAGAGCCAGGTCCATCTGACCCTTGAGGTGGCCCCCCAGGAATACAGGCACCAGAAGCCTCAGCCTCAACAGATGACTGGAACGGTTCATCTTCTTCTGGAAAACGAGAAGGGGGCACATCAGAGGGCATGAGGCCAAGGCCCACCCAGGATCCTCCTCTACTTCCCAAAGGAGATTCAGAGGCAGCCCCCCAGAGAGGTGACAGGGGGAGACCCAGCCACTGACTCATATTGACAGGTCCCCTCACTCTGCAGAGAAGGCTTCTCTCTGGGAAGGAGGGTGACTGGCACGGACACTGCAAGTCTATGGCAGCTCCGGGCCAGAGCCCAGAACCCCTCTCTCCCGTCACAGTTCTGCTTCCACCCAGCCACAGCCCTGGGCCACCCCATCCCCTGGAACATGCTCAAGGACACTCACCGTCACACTGAATTTCCTCCAGGAGGGCGTCAGCCACAACTCCATCCCCGTTTTCCAAGGCTCCAGCTGACATCTTGGTGGCAATGTGGGGCACGAGAAACATGGAGCCTAAGCCAGTCACTGTCTTTCACGGGGACACCACGTGTAGAAACTGGAGGCGCTTTGCCTGGTCTGCGGTACATGGCAGCTGGGAGCCCTCGCTACCCCTCATCCTATAGCACTGTGTGGGTCACCCCCAGGATGCACCCGCATCTGCCCAGACCACAGCTTTTAAAGTGAATGCCTTGGCCTGGGTCTCTATCTCTGTAGCTCTACACATCTCTAACATTCCGCCTCTGCCCCTGCCTCCACAACCCCACCTAGCCCAAGTCTCAAGTCGCAGGGCGTGGGCGCGGGGCTCCAGGAAGCCAGCTGCTCCCAAAGGCTCGGGATACAGGTGGGTTTGAGCCCTTCTCAGAAGACACTCACCTCTGACTGCAGTGACAGCAGCCCTGGATGGAGGCCAAGGGGCGCTCCCATTCCTCCCTACCCACTCCCCAGTCCCACTCACCTTGGGAGGTAGTTGCCCGAGGACACAGTAGTCACAGCAGTCACGAATATGCTGTGGTTGCCAAGGAGCCAGCTGGATGGGTGTACCCCCAGTAATGACCAAAGGCCAGATAGAGCCAGTGAGTCATGCCCATGCCTCGAAAGATTAGGTAAACAAGGCTCGATGCCAGTGAGATCTCATCTTTTTTTTTTTTGAGACGTTTTTGCTATAGGGCGTGTGTGCTTGCCAGAAAGAGAGAGAGAGATAGAAAGACAGAAAGTGAGAAATCGCCCTCCCAGGGGAGATGGCCACGCCACAATCCCTTCTCCTCCCAGGAACTTGGGCACGCATGCACACGTGCCTGGTGTGAGTTTAAGCCACTGGGTCTAGGATTCGAACTGCAGTCAACTACATGAGAGTTCAGCGACATAGCCATCACACCAACTGCTGGTCCCGTGAGATCTCATCTTTGCCCTGAAATGTGAGGGCGGGCTCGCCTTCTTCCCACACTCTCCTGCACCAGGAGTATTCCTTTCTCTCGAAACCCCCTTCATGAATAGGAGAGGACTTCCTAGTCTTGTCATAGCCTTTGAGTGTCTTAGGAACATTATTTTGTATGGAGTTTATCCCTTTCCACTCCCGCCCCCTAAGATTTCCCAACCAAAACATCATGCATTGGCTGACAGAGGGCACAGACACAGAGCCCTAATCTGGCAGCTGGAACAACCCGGAAGGCGGCAGGCGTGGTGGCTCACAGGGTGATTTCTGACCAGCGGCACGGGTTAGAATCCTTAAAACTGTGACCTTGGGCAAGTTCATTACCCTCGATGCACGTTAGTCTGATGGTACACAGGGACATAGCAAACACGCACCGTGGTTACCTTCACTCATTTCTGTCCCATTTCCTGCTGGAGTAGGTCTTGGGAAAGCAGACACTGTCTTTTCCTCTTGGGTCAGTGTCCAGGAGCTCAGTAAATACGTTTCAGATGAAATAATAGGAGAGGAAAAGAACAGGAAGTCAGGGAAAAGGGCAGGAAACATAAGAGGTGGCAGAACTGGGGGTCCTCTGCTTGGCTGCCCTTGAACGTCCTGGCCAATGAGGCTTTGTCCTTTGTGCAGGACAAGGAAACAGGGTGGCCAGACCTGGTGGTGCCCTGCCTCCCGTCCCCGCCCTGTCTGCAGCCCCATTCAGCTTTAGAACAGCACTCTAAACGACTGAGCAAGAACTGCTCATCACCTCATCACCGGGAACCTGTGTGGCCACTGTTCTGCTGACAGGTAAGGAGAGGTTTTCAGAGCTAAGTGGCAGAGCCCCTGAGCAGTCAGCGTAAGTTCTAACTTCTTGGGGGATATGAAGCGTCAAGGACATACTCCACTTGGAGAGATGGGCAGATTGGTTTCTCTGAATTTTCTGTCCCTGCAGAATAGCTAGAAAGACAACCTGTGAGATAAAAAGGAATGGTACCCTCAGATCACGGATGACATTGAAAACACCATGGAGGGGGACAACTGACCTACTAAAAGATAAACCAGACAAAAAAATACCTTTGTACCATAAGTTCCCAAGTGTAAAGAGAGTTCTTATAAATCGTTTTTTAAAGAACTGTCTTTTTTTTTTTTTTTTTTTGGAGAGGTTTCTGCTATAGGGTGCATTCGCCCCAAAGACAGAGAAAGACAGAGAGATAGAAAGCAAGAAATCAACCCCCCCCGGGGGGGGATGGCCACGCTGTAATCTCTTCTCCTCCATTCTCCTCTCAGGATCTTGAGCATGCACGTGCATGTTCCAGGCATGAGTTTAAGCCGGTCCGGGACTCGAACATGGGAATTCAGTGACATAGCCAATATGCTAACTGCTGGTCCCTTAAAGAACTGTCTTGAAAAAATAATTCTAAAAACAAGAAGAGGCAGTACTTCAAAGGAATATTATGCACAATCAATAAACATTTAAAAATATGTCCTGGAACCAGCAGATGATGTAATTTAATGGTTATGTTGCTGAACTCCCACACAGTCTACCGTGGTTCAAATCCCAGACCTGGCGGCTTAAAACTCAGGCCAGGCGCATGTGCATGCATGCCCAAGATTCCAAGAGAATGGAGGAGAAGGGATTGCAGAGTGGCCATCCCCCTGGGATGTGATTTTTCTCTTTCTGTCTCTCTCTCTCTTTTTCTCTGTCTGGTGAGCTCACACGCCCTCTAGCAAAAAAAAAAAAAAATCTCTAAAATAATAATAAATAAAAGTACATCCAAAATAGGGCCAGCCCTCCATTACCTAGTGGTTAAGAGAACCAGGTACTACATGATCCACCATGTCTGGCCGTGGTGGTTTGAAAAACATGCTGACCATGTGTACGTGTGTGCCCAAGATCCTGATGGGATGGAGAAATGGAGAAGGGATTTTGGTGTTATCATGTCTCACCGGAGAATACTTACTCCCTTCGTTTCTCTCTGGTGAGTGCACACACTCTGTGGCAACTAAAAAAAAAAAAGTGTCCAATCTCATAAACAGTAAAAGAATTAATTTTTAAAAAAGAATTGTTTTATTTATTTATTTATTTATTTATTATTCTGTCACGTGAGTTTTGGCAGAGAAAGAGAGAGAGAAAGAAAGAGAGAGAGAAGGAGAGTGAGAAAGTAAGCCACCAGGTCCAGGACTCAGACTGCAGTCGGCCATGTGGGAATTCCAACACCTTACCACTCTGCCATCTGCTGGCCCTTCAGTAAAAGAATTCATTAAAAGACAACATTGGGACCAGCAGTTGACATAATGGCTATGTCGCTGGACTCCCAAGTAGTTGACCACGGTTCGAGTCCCGGACCCGGTGGCTTAAACTCATGCCGGGCATGTGTGCGTGTGTGTTCAAGATCCCAAGAGAAGAGTGGAGGAGAAGGGATTGTGGCGTCGTCATCCCCCATGTGATTTCTCGCCTTCTATCTCTCTGTCTTTGTCTTTCTGGAGAGCACATGCACCCTGTAGCAAAAAATCTCTCCCCAAAATAAATGAAGATAACAGTGTGTGTGTGTGTGTGTGTGTGTGTGTGTGTGTGTTAATTCTCACATCTATCAGTCAGGTTTCAGCTGCAGATAAGAGAAGTCACTGCAGCTAACTCAAGTAGTTCAGTCTTCATACGGGGAATTAGATGGCTACAATTCTAGGGTGGGAGGTGGAGGGTCTAGACTTAAGTTCTGGAAATGGCCCCCACTTTCAGGATAACACTTAAGAACTGGGCCCCTGCGGGATGCTGCAACTGCTGAGAGAGCGGGGCTACTGTCTTCCACTTGTTGGCTCTGGGGCAAACTACCTTGGGTGACATCTAATGCCAATAAAACTATGCCTCGACTCCCATATTTCACATGATTAAGAATTAGACCCTAGGACTCTGCTTCTGCTGCTGCAGAAAACCAAGTCACCACTAAGTACTAGTTTCGGCTGCGGAGGTGGAGAAGCACAGCCCCAGTGTCCCTTCCATCTTCACACTCTTACACTGGGGAGATGACATGGCATGACACAGGTCATTTGCAAAACTAGGCTATAACGGAGCCTGGGGAATGCGGTCATTGGTCATGGCAAGGGAATGAAACAAGGTTGAGTGAACACATTCTAATTATCTGCCCCCGTAAATGAACGGCAGAAAAAAGCCTGTGTTTGCTTCCTGGGACAAGGAGAGGTAGAATACTCATTTACTGCTGAGTGGTGTCGACAGAAAATAACCAACTCTCGGGACCAGCAGTTAGCATAATGGCTATGTCGCTGAACTCCCATGTAGTCGACTGTGGTTTGCATCCCGGACCCGGTGGCTTAAAACTCACGCCGGGTGCGTGTGCGTGTGTGCCCAAGATCCCGAGAGGAGAATGGAGGAGAAGGGATTGCAGCGTGGCCATCCCCCCTGGGGGGTGATTTCTCACTTTCTGTCTCTCTGTCTCTCTCTGTCTGTCTGGCGAGCACATGTGCCCTATAGCAAAAACCTCTCCAAGAAAAAAAGAAAATAACCAACTCGAAAAACTAATAATTACTGTGGTTTATTTCCAAGCAGAATATGAGTGACCTGGGCCCAGAGAGGAGGCAAAAACATGCCTTTCTCTCGGGGTAATCAAGTACAGGGGTTCCTTTCTGATTTTTTGAGATTGACAGACAAAATTAGTGAAGAGATTTCCATTGGTCTGGCCCAAAGAGGCGGGACATGAGGAAGCGGGGCTTGCAGGTTATAAGTGGGTTCCACAATTCCTAGGTTGGTGATTGGAATGGAAGATCTGTGTCTCAGGAAGAGATCTATGAAAGAAATGCTTAATCCACATCTCAAGGAAAGGAAAGTTCTGTGTCTTGGGAAGAGATAAGCAAAAGAATATACTGTAATCAGTTGAAAATATACATCTCGGGACCAGCAGTTAGCATAATGGCTGTCGCTGAACTCCCATGTAGTTGATCGCGATTCAGGTCCTGGACCCGGTGGCTTAAACTCACACAGGCGTGTGTGTGTGCGTGTCCAATATCCCGAGAGGAGAATGGAGGAGAAGGGATTGCAGCATGGCCATCCCCCCTGGGGGGTGATTTCTCTATTTCTGTCTCTCTGTCTCTCTGGCAAGCGCACGCCCTGTAGCAAAAACCTCTCTAAAAAAAAAAAAAGAAAATATACATTTCAAAGATACTATGCCAGGGACAGGATGTAGGAAGAATTCTGTTAATGGAAAAAATGGTCTATTAATGTTTGTGGGCTTGACTCTCCCAGTCCCTTTTGAAAAGATTTTGGAAAGTAGGAAAAAGCAGTCAGACTTTTTTGTCCTCAGTGGGTGTGTTCCCATGTGTACTTTCTTTTTCTTTCAGTCTTTGTGTTTGTTTCCGCGAAGTGTTTTTCAAGCCACTGGGGCCAGGATTTGAACTAGACAGTCAGCTATGTGGAATCTGGCTTCCTTAACCACTAGATCATGCATGCTTTTTTGTCGATGACTTGACCACATGTGGTAAAAGTTCATTCGGCTCAGAAATTTTACTTCTTGGAATTATTTGTGTGGACAGAAGTCTGACTGCTTTTTCCTATTTTTCCAAAGATCTTTCCAGGGGACCTAGGAGGAGTCATGCCCACAAACATTAATAGATCATTTTTTTCCATTAACAGGATTCTTCCTTCATCCTGTCCCTGGCATAGAATCTTTGAGATGTATATTTCAATGATTACAGTACAGTATACTCTTTTTGCTTATCTCTTCCCAAGACACAGATCTTCCCTTCCAATCACCAACCTAAAAATTGTGGCACCCACCTATAACCTAAAAGCTCCCGTTTCCACGTCCTGCCTTTTTGGGCCAATGGAAATCTTTTCCCTAATTTTTGTCTGTCACTCTCAAAATCAAATAAAAGGAACCCCTGTACCTGATCACCTCAAGAAAGGCAAGTTGGCCTCCTCTCCAGGCGTAGGTCACTCATATTCTGCTTGAAAATAAACTGCATTAATTATTAATTATTTTGAATTGGTTATTTTCCATGGACAATTGCAAGGGAAGAATCACAGATGTCCACAGACATATTTGAATTATTATCCTGGTGTTTTTTAATAATAGCTGAAGTTTGAAGTAACAGGAAATTGAATAAATACAATTTTGTACATCCACATATAGAATTCTAGCTAGCCACTGCTGTTAGAGGTGGAGGAAGGATAGCTCTGAAGCAAAGGAAACCTAAGTTCAGGGACCCTCACTTGCAAGGGCTCTTCTTAAGATCCTGAGAGCAGCTCTAGTCCATGCTCACCTGGTTTTTAGTATTATTATTTATAAAAGCAAACTCTTCTAAGAGTCATTGATAAACACCAGAGAGAGACAGACAGAAAAAGAGAGCGAGAAAGCACCTCCCATAGGGTGTGGTCACGCCACAATCCCTTTCCCTCCATTTCTCCCCTCTTTCAGAATTTTGGGCACACAGGCACGCATGCCCAGCACGTTGGTCGAGCTACTAGGTCCAGAACTCCAACTGCCCAGTTGGTCATATGAGATTTAGCCAGCTTAACCATACCACCTGCTGACCCACCTATTTTAAAAATTAAACCAATTTCTTTAAAATTATTTTTAATTACAATTATTTGGCTCTTCATTTTGAAAATTTTACATGTCAAAAGAGAATAGTAATGATGAACACTTGGATACCTTTTCTGGAGTGTCTAGAATTGAGAATTCGAAAGCAGTGCCCCACACTTTGGTTTTTCATGACTTCAAATTTGTGGAAGAGTCCAGGCAAGCTGTCTTGTAGACCATTCTGTGACCTGGTTCATCTGATTATTTCCTCATTGTTAGGTATAGGGTAAGTGATTTCTTAAAGCAATATAACATAAACCGTGTAATTTTTTCTTTGACCTTTGTATTTTGAAAGACAGTCATACCTCAATGTCCACTGGGGGATTGGTTCCAGGACAGACATGGACACCCAAATCTGCATCTGTGTAAGTCCTTTATATAAAAGGAATATTTTATATAACTTAGGTGCATAAGTACTCTAAACCATTTCTTTATAACTTACAATACCCAACATGGTGTAAATGCTATGTAAATAGTTGTTATATTCTATTGTTTAGGGAATAATGACAAGAAAAAAGTCTGTACATCTCCAGTACATACGTACCTAATTTTTAAAAAAATATTTTGATCCAAGATTGGTTGAATCCATGGGTATGGAACCTGCGGAGAGGAGACTGACTGTAATAATAGATTCATAGAAAGTTGCAAAGTTAGTACAGAAAGGTCTTGTGTAACCTTTACCCACTATCCTCCACTGGTTACATCTAACATAATTATACTATAAAAACAAGGAAACTGACATTGGAATAAAATGTGTGTATAGTTCCAGGTAATTTTGTATATAACCGTATCGTAATCATGATACAGAGCTATTTATCACACAAAGATCTCTCTTGTGCTACTCTATAGTCATACCCACTCTCCTAGCCCTCCGCGACCTTAATCTCGGGAAACCTAATCTGATCCCCACCCTTATAATTTTCTCATTTCAACACTTATAATTTAGGATTTTTAAAAATATTTTTGCCATAGGGTGTGTTTGTTCACTGAAGAGAAACAGAGAAAGAGGGAAAGTGAGAAATTCCCCCCCCTGGAGAGATGGCCATGCTGCAATCCCTTCTCCTTCATTCTCCCCCTAGGATTTTGGGCACACACAGATGTCTGGCATGCTTTTCAAACCACAGGGTCCAGGACTCAAACCACAGAGTCAGCCCTGTGGGATCCAGCACCTCGACTAATGCAGGACTTTGGGGTACATGGGGCCCAATACCAGTGCTTGATCCAGGGCCACGAGATGACAGGGTTCTTTTTTCATCCTCATGAAGAATTAAAGACATGGACACAGAGAGGGGACAGCAAAGCAGAGTTTATTAAGAAAGAAATGGAAGGAAGAACAGAATATTCAAAGGTGCAGGGGCATTACCAGATATGGGTTGTGGAAGAGAAGCTAGGGTAAGAGGTTTTTACCCCAGCGAGGAAGGACTTGTTCATGCATTTCCTTCTTGTGGGGTACATGTTGGGTAAGTTAAACCATTCTCCAATTGGGGAGTGGGCTCACAAATGATAAAACTAGACATTCAGCCCTTAATTAACATTCAGTAGATCTTTGTCTGTAGTCTATGACTCATAAAGTTTCTAGTTTTTTTTAAGAAGTATTTATTTAACTTAATTTATTAATTCATTTACTTTTTAATTTAACCAGAGAGAGATACAGAGAGAGAGAGGAAGTGAGAAAACAAGCCACCAGGTCCAGGACTTGAACTGTGGTCAGCCCTGTGGGAGTGTCCAGCACCTTAACCACCACACCACCTGCTGGACCCCAAGTTTCTAGTTTTTATCGTGTTTCCCACAAGTCTAAGACAAAGTTTTGTTCTTTGATGTATTTTTCCTTTGTGTTTTTAAAATGTAATCTCAGGCCTCCTTATCTTGCAGGCACAAGCCTGCAGGTCATGTTCCAGTTTCTCAAACAATAGCTTGTGGCAAGTTACTGCTCAAGGTCCTTTGCTCTCTTGCTCTCCAGACTAAGAGAGACTACACTCTTTGGAAAGTACCAATGATACAAAAACGTTAGTTTTAGCTGTCATTATCTCAAGCAGGCTGAATGCAGTTTTTTGTGTGAGTAAACAGTGAGAGCTAATAATTGATTTCTAGTGAGAGTAATGAATGATTTCTTTTAAAAGCTTGATCAGAGGGGCCATCAGATGGTATAGTGGTTAGGGTGCTGGATTCCCACATGACCAACCAAGGTTCAAGTCTCGGACCTGGAGGCCTGAACTCATGCCAGGTACGAGTGCATACGTGTCCAAAAGCCTGAAAGAATGAAAGAGAAGGGATTGTGATGTGATCAACACCCCCCCCCCACCCCCGGGGGTGAATTCTCAGAGAGAAACTCTTGTCTCTCCAGTAAGCACACTCTCCCTATAGCAAAAATTTCTCTTAAAAAAAAAGAAAAGCTTGACCAGAGTGACTCCATCTTGTATGTTGGCTCCATCTCACGGGTCTGTACCTAACTGTATGTATGTGAGTGTGCCTATCCTCTACCTCACAACCACCACACCGCCTGCTGGCTCTGATTATGACCTTTCAAGGTGGGCTTTTTCACTCAATTTGAGAGTCCTCCAAGCTGTGTGTATCAATAGTTCACTCTTTTCCATTGCTGGATGGCGTCCTGTGGTATAGACTGCCTTAGTTTACTTACCCATTTATCTACGTTGGGTCATTTTGGTTGCCTCTAGTTTTTGATTATTATAAATGAAGCTGCTATGATCTATCAACAGACGCTATGTGACAGGGTCAGTACTCTTCGTCACTTTTGTTTTGAGGCCCAACTACAAAAGATGGAGGATTTTGTCCTCAAGCTAACTCAACTGCTTACTCATTCATTCACTCATTTATTCAGTCAACAAACATCTATGATCCACTAAGTCAGGCAGGTGCTGACCAGGCATTTTAGGGGTTGCCAAGATGAATCTGAGGAGAATTGCTTGAAAAGCTTGCAATTCAGGAGGAGAGATCAAATTAAAAAGGGTCGATATGGTGCAGAAGTAAAAATGCTATGCTCCATGGAAAGAGCTCTGAAAAGATAATCCTGAACAAAGAACTGTTTGTTGAAATAAATTATTACAAGCCTGAATTACATTTTATTCAACTTTGGCCACAAGTTTCAAATAATGTTTGACAAGGAAATTTTCCCTTTCAGACTCGATAGCCTTAACTATTTCATACTCTTAGCTGGGCTTTAAGCTAAGGATCGATCACACAGTGCTTTTTTTTTCTTTTTAAGAATTATTTTATTTAACTTTATTTAGTTATATTAAATTGACCAGAGAGGAACAGAGCGAGAGAGAGAGAGAGAGAAAACAAGCTGCCAGGTCTGGGACTTGAACCATAGTCAGCCATTGGGGAGGCCAGTGCCCTTAACCACCACGCCACCTGCCGGCCCCCATACAGTGGGTTTGAGAACATTTCTTTGCCAGATCTGAGACTTTCCAAGCACTCTCATTTGGAGAGAAGGAAACAAGGCACCTACTGTTTCGTTTTCAGTCTTTTGTGCCTTTGCTAAAACTGACTCAGAAAAAAGGCCATTTTACCATTCATCACATCTCATCCATAGTAATCACAGGGAAAAAAGTTATTACGATGGTGAAAAAAATAACCAATACAGGGAACCAGCAGTTAGCGTAATGGCTATGTCGCTGGACTCCCACGTAGTCGACCGCAGTTCGTGTCCCGGACCCGGTGGCTTAAAACTCACGCCGGGCGCGTGTGCGTGCGTGCCCAAGCTCCCGAGAGGAGAATGGAGGAGAAGGGATTGCGGCATGACCATCCCCCCTGGGGGGTGATTTCTCGCTTTCTGTCTCTATGTCTCTTTCTGTCTGTCTGGCGAGTGCACGCGCCCTACAGTGAAAAATCTCTCAAAAAAAAAACAAAACACCAATACATTAAAAACGTCACCTCTGATGTTGAAATGCCTATGTTACATGTGATTCATAATTTCTCCTGTTTCCCCAGCTTAGATTTGATCCAGCATCTAAAACCAAAAGCCAGAAAAAGAAGGCACGATTTGTTCCTCAGCTCTTTCCTCGACTTCTTCCTCATAAAAAAATGGCTGCTTTTGGTAACTCTGTGCCGAGTAGAGACAAGAGAGATAAAGTGGCAAGACGTTATTTCAACCGAGCTAATGTTGTGTGTGGGTCTTTCTGGGCAGTCCAGCAGAGCTGCTTCTCTTCAGTTTTGGAAGACTTCCAAACAAAGTTATCCTTTTCTCTCTGAAGATGTTGTGCTGGTTATTTATTTATTTATTTATTTATTTTGGAGAGGTTTTTGCTATAGGGTGCGTGCGCGCGCCAGAAAGACAGAAAGCGAGAAATCACCCCCCATGGGGGATGGCCACGCCGCAAGGGCACCTCCTCCTCTATTCTCCTCTCGGGATCTTGGGCACACACACACATGCGCCCTGCGTGAATTTAAGCCACGGGGTCCAGGACTCAAACCGCAGCCGACTACATGGGAGTTCAGCGACATAGCCATTATGCTAACTGCTGGTCCCTGTGCTGGTTAATTTTGTGTATCAGTTTAGCTGGGCTGTGGAGCCCAAATATTTGGTCAAACATTATTCCAGATATTTCTATGAATGTGCGTTTATTTATTTATGGATGAGATTAATTTTTTAATAAGTGAACTTTAAGTAAAGGAGATACTATCCTCCATAATGTGGGTGAGCATTGTCCAATCAATTGAAGGCCTTAATAGAACAAAGACTGACTTTCCCAGAACAGGAAGGGATCTGCCAGCAGTGTTTGGACGACATTGGCTCCTCTCTGGGCCTCCAGCCTGCTGATTTACTCATATATATATATATCTTTAAGGTTTTTGCTATATGGCCTGTGCTCTCACTAGAGAGACAGAGAAAGACAGTGAGAGGGAAAGCAAGAAATCACCCCCCACATATCCCAGGGGGACGGCCACACCACAATCGCTTCTTTGTTCTCCTCCTAGGAATTTGGGCATGCATGTACACAGATCTGGCATGAGTTTTGAGGTGCTGCATCTGAGACTTGAACCATGATCAGCCATGTGGGAGTCCAGTGCCCTAGCCACCATGCCACCTGCTAGTTCCACCATGGATTCTTTTTTTTTTTTGGTAGAGATTTTTGCCTTAGGGCACGTGCACTCCCAGAGAGACTGAGACAATGAGAGGGAAAGTGAGAAATTGTTCCCCAGAAGGGAGAATCCTCCCAGGATTCTGGGCACACATTCACACGTGCCTGGTGTGTTTCAAACCGCCAGGTTAGGGACTTAAACTGCGGTCCACCACGTGGGAGTCCAGTGACTTAACCTCTACACCATCTGTTGGCTCCACCCTTAGACTATTAAGGAGATAAGCCTTCACAATTGTGAGACAATTCATTAAAATAGATCTTTCTTTGTACACACGCTTGCACACACATGTATCTCTGGAAAACCCTTACACGGATAATTTTGCCAGCTTTTCTGAAGCCCCAGTGAGACTCTCCACCATGTAACATTCTGACCCTACAAGGCTGACTAGGCAGCTAGCAGGCTAGCTTGCAGATGTATATCTTTTGTATGAAGTGGTGGTGACCTTTTGTGTAAGGTTGTGGTTCTGGCAGGGTCCTTCTGGTAGCTCCAATTATCAGGAGTATCTCCACTCTTCATGACCTTCCCAGCTCTGTTGACTGAAGTTTTTTGTTTTGACACCAGGGACTCCATTTTGAGTCTGACAACTTTCACACTACTGTGAAGCTCATTTGTCTACACATAACGAAAGACCCAGTGCAGCTTGATAATTACACATTTCGATGAGCAGGTACCCTAACCATCAGTGTGCACAGGTGAGGCATCAAAAACCTTGGTGCCAGGGAGGAGGTCAGCTGCTTAGTAGCACAGGCTGGTCACTGCTGCTTAAGAGGTTGAGAACACAAGAGAGGCCTTGGTTTGATTACACGATTGTGGCGCGTGCCTGTTGTCCAGCTACTGGGGAAGCTGAGGCAGGAGGATCAGGACACAGCCAGCCCCCCGTCCACACACTACAATAAAAAACAAAAGCCAAAGAAAGGATAAGCAAAATTGACTGGGGAAAACAGCACCTCCAATACAGGCTGGTGCCTAGGCGGTAAATTAAACGGGAAAAGGTGTGCAAACTCCAGGCACACGTGGGTTCTCAATAGCGGACAGCTGCTGCACTAAACCAAGGCCAGGAATACAAGAGAATCGCGCGGGCGGGTGCACCGGCGCCAGGCCAGTATGCGCGGAGCACAACCGCCAGCGAACGCCGCGCCTGCCCCCTGGCGGTGGAGGGGCACCGCCGCAGGAGTCCAGCCTCCGCTCAATCTCCGCTCTCGACACCCACACCGCTGATTTCCCGCGGCAGCCAACCAGGGAGCGGCGTTTTGCGTAGGAGGCGGGACTTCCTGTAGCAGCACGCCGGCGTGCGCGGTAGAGGCCCCGCCCCGGAACTGCGGCGGTCCCTGCAGCTGGGTGACGACAGTGGCGGGTTCTCGGCGCTTGGCCTGCTTGTGAAGGCGCTGCGGCGGAGACTCCACGCGGTGCATACTGCAGCTGGCTGGCGCCGGCCCGGGGGGACGGGCCAGGACCCCAGGCTCCCATCACGGGCCTCACCCGCTCTTGTGTTCGCGGGGTCTGGAAAAGGCAGCTGCCCAGCCGAGCGGCCTGTGGACCTTGAGGCCGGCGCCTCTCTCTGGGCAGCAAGGCCCAGCGGCCTCGGGCATCTGCCTCGTGCGCCCGCCAGTGCCGGAGACGAAGCGAGAACGGCAGCCACGAGGAGGGACCCCCGCTCGCCTGACAGGTCTCTCTCCGCGTCCTCCCCCGTATTCTGGTGACACTCCCCGCCACCTTCTCCTCGAACCTGGACTCGCACTGCCTGCGCTCGTGGCGCAGCTGGTGCGGTGGGCGAGCCTGCCCTGCGCGCTAACGTGCTGCCCTCGTCCGGCGCCATCCAGGTGGTCTTGGACCTGCGTCACCTTTTCTTGTTGGGACAAGGATCAGTTATCCCACTTTGCAGACCAGGAAACTGAGGCCAGACGATTAATACGCTCACAGACTCAGAGCTGGCTAGTGAAACGGGTCCGGGTTTGAGCTGAGATTTACCTTTGTCATTTTCACGGGGTCTTACCTTTCTTTGCCTTTCTGAAAAGGGAGAACGTGGATCGCGTTCCACCCGCGTTTGGGTGCAGCCGGAACCCAAACGAGCTGTGTTTGGTCGTTAAATCACTTACAGTGTAATGACAAAGCAGGGTGGGTTTTTAGCCATTTACTAAAGTCCAGAATGATGGAACAGGCATTGGCCCTTTGGGGACAAGGCTTGACTGGGGAGAAAGCTCAGGGAACTTAGAATAAAGTTCACCTCCCTGCCTCCCAAACCCCCTCAGATTCTTGGTCTGTGTATTTATGTGTGGCAGGCTCCATCCTCCCTGCTTTATGTAATTTTTCTCATTTGTTAGGCTGCTGCTTATAGACAACACCAAGGTTTGGAGAAGAGTCAGTAGCACTGTCCAAGGTCACACTTGAGTAAATGTTGGGTCAGGAATCCCCATTAGGTCTAACTGAGTCTCCACACTGCCTCTTCTTGGCTCCTCTTTCAGGCCAGGCCTCTTGTTCTGAGTATATTACTTTCTCTTTTTGATCTCTAGCTGGAAGCATTTGAGTTACAACTGTCTTTGTGTCCTCGATTCTTTTTTTTTTTTTTTTGGAGAGATTTTCACTGTAGGGCGCGTGCGCTCGCCAGACAGACAGAGAGAGACATAGAGACAGAAAGCGAGAAATCACCCCCCAGGGGGGATGGTCACGCCGCAGTCCCTTCTCCTCCATTCTCCTCTCGGGATCTTGGGCACGCACGCACACGCGCCCGGCGTGAGTTTTAAGCCACCGGGTCCGGGACACGAACCGCGGTCGACCACGTGGGAGTCCAGCGACATAGCCATTACACTAACTGCTGGTTCCCGTGTCCTCGATTCTTTACAGCACCTGATACAGCACCTGATTGCTTAGAAAATATGTGTTGCCTCAGAACCCTATACTTTTCAGTTACTATTTCCTAACAGAACATTTCTTTCATTTCAGCAACCATGAAGTTGAAGGAGGCAAAATCAAGGCCAAAGCCACCAAGCTATGGCAAATTTAAAACAAAAGGAATCAGAGTTGTGGGGAAATGGAAGCAGGTGAAGATTGACCCAAATGTATTTGCAGATGGACAAATGGATGACTTGGTGTGCTTTGAGGAACTGACAGATTACCGATTAGTCTCCCCTGCCAAGAATCCCTCTGGCCTCTTCTCAAAGGAAGAGTCCAAGAAGAGGAAGGCCCAGGTTGTTTTAGAAGAAGAGGAGGAAAGGGAGTCTAGCTCCCCAAAGAAAAAGATCAAGTTAAAGAAGAGTAAAGGTATAGTAACTGAAGGAACCAGTACCAAGAAAGAGTTGGACGTTAATGATGCTGAGCCAGAGCCAGAGCCACAGGGAGATGGCACTGTTTGTGCTGAGCCAGAAGTAGAGGAGATTGTATCAGAAAGCCTGGTCCAGACTGTTCCCAAAAAAAAGAAAAAGAAAAGGGTGAAAAAAATGGAGCCTCCACAGAACACCGCTCCTAAGGTGCCTAAAAAAGCAAAGACATGGATGCCTGAAGTACACGACCAGAAGGCAGATGTATCTGCTTGGAAAGACCTGTTTGTGCCCAAGCCAGTTCTCCGAGCACTCAGCTTTCTAGGCTTCTCTGCACCCACACCAATCCAAGCACTGACCTTGGCACCTGCCATCCGTGATAAACTAGACATCCTTGGGGCTGCTGAGACAGGTAAGGGCAACCGTGGTCGTCAGAGGGTTGCTTCTGGATTGAGTCTGTAGCTGCTTACAGGCTAGGTGACCAGAAGAGAGGAGCATGTTGACAACGTAATCACAAAAGCAGTGATTAATCACTCAGAGCCACATAAGTCCCGTTATAAAATAGAGGATGGGCCAACTCTATGATATACTGGTTAAAGCAGCAGGATCCTGCATGGCCAGTCCTGCAGTTCAAATCCCAGGTACAGAGCTTGGAAAACACATCATATACATGTGTGTGCATGCCCCAAATCCCAACAAGGTGGAGAAATGAAGGGATTGCAGCATGACCATGCACCATTGGGAGCTTCTTTCCCCCTTTCTCTCTCTGTTTGTCTCTCTCTGCCTCTGGCAAGCACACACACCTTCTAGCAAATTAAAATAATAATAAAGATGTTAGCAGTACCTGCCTCTTGCATTGCTATGAGGGCTAAAGGCTGTGGTAAACTAGTTTATACAGTACATTCTAAGGGACCTACAAATGGTAATTTTTCCTGTTCTTGAGCCTTTTATAAATTGCATGAAGGGGAAAGGTGGGGAAAAGAGCAGTTCTTTGGAGAGAGAGCTCTTAGTATAGGAATGTACTATCTAAGCCCAGCTTGGTGGCCCAATTGATAGCAAATTGAATCCAGTGCTAGAAGCCACAGGGTTGCAGCAGGTTTGCATCCCTGGTCAATTTGAAAACAAACGATGTATGCACACATGACTGAGAGGCAGAAGTGAGGTCATGGGGTGACAAGACCTTGCCAGGAATGTTTCTCGTGTGCTTACTGTCCATCATGAATAAAATAAACTTTAAAAAGGAAAAAGTCTCTAATTCTGAAGAGTTCTCTGAAGGTAGAAAGTTCTTATTTGAGAGTTGCTGAGTTGTTTGTCATTGGGATAATTTGAGTTTGGTGGATATCTTTTGTGTAGATTTTGTTGGCAAACTCAGATGTGAGGTGACTGGTTCCCTCATTCCTTGTGCTAAATCTTTTGGAAGAAAAGGCCAGCAAATGGCTTAGTGGTTATGTCACTGAACGCCCACGTGGCCAGTTGCCATTTGAGTCCAAGACCCGATGGGCACGTGTGTGTGCTCAAGATCCCAGGATGAGAATGGAGAAGAGATTGTGGCGTGGCCATGTGTCCTATGGCAAAAACCTCTTTTTTTTTTTTTTTTGAGAGGCTTTTTGCTATAGAGCACGTGTACTCATCAGAAAGACAGAGACAGAGTCAGAAAGTGAGAAATCACCCCCCAGGGGGGATGGCCACACAGGAGTCCCTTCTCCATTCTCCTCTCGGGAGCTTGGGCACACACGCACCCAGCGTAAGTTTAAGCCATTGGGTCTGGGACTTAAATCACAGTTGACTACGTGCGAGTCCAGCGACATAGCCATTACACCAACTGCTGGTCCTGGCAAAAACCTCTTTAAGAAAACAAAAATAAAACTTCTGAAAGCACTGACTTGCTACATAGACTAAGATATGAGTGGGAAAGAAACTTGTACTGCCTGGAACTATTTACATTGTATATCAGTAGAAATATATAATGTGAACTACACAGGTAAAATTTCCTAGGTGCCACATTTTTTAAAAGTAATTTAAAAACAGTGAAAATTAACTTTGGAAATTTGCCCAAGGGTGTGTGTGCTTGTCAGAGAGAGTGAAAGTTAGAAAGCACTCCCAGGTCCAGCAGTTGGCATTATGGCTATGTCACTGAGCTCCCATGTAGTTGACTGTGGTTCAAGTCCTGGACCCTATGGCTTAAACTCAGGCTGGGCGCATGTGCATGTGTGCCCAAGATCCCAAGAGAAGAATGGAGGAGAAGGGATTGTGGCGTGGCCGTGCCCCCTGGGAGGGGAGTGATTTCTTGCTCTCTGTCTCTGTCTTTCTGGTAAACGCATGTGTCCTGTAGCAAAAACCTCCCCCCAAAAAGAAAGAAAGCACTCCCTAATAGTAGGGTGTGGTCATGCAGCAATCCCTTCTCCATTTCTCCATCCTGTCAGGATTTTGGTCGCTCATGTATATGCACCCAATGTGTTTTTCAAGCACTGGAACCAAGATTCACACTACATGGTTGGCCATATGGGATCCAGCTCCCTTAACCACTAGGCCATGGAGCCAGCCTGAAAATTAATTTTAACCATAGACCTTTTTAAACTAGTTACAGCAAAGTACTTCAGTATGTAATTCATGTGAGATTATTATCTTTGTTTTGTGTTCTGACAATACCTTGAGACTGGGTGATTGTAAAGAAAAGAGATGTATTTGGCTCATGCTTCTGGTGACTAGAAGGTCTGGTGTCTAGAAGTCTAAGAGTATGGGGCTGGTTTCTGGTGCTATGATGCAACATGGTTAAGAGAAGTGGAAAAGCCAGCAGGCACATGCAAAGACAGAGACATGCCAGAAGCCAACCTGATTTCATTACAGCCTATTCTAGTGAGAACTGAGCAGTGAGAACTCACATTCTCCAAGATGGCATTTATAGAGACTCCTCCCTTATCCCAGGCACCTCCCAACACTGCCACATTGAGTGTCAAATTTCAGCACAAGTTTTGTTTAGGATTTTTGCACTAAAATTTCAAAATCTGGTGTGTGTATCAGAAAGCTGTCCAGACTGTTCCACCCAAAATAGAAAAAAGGGTAAAAAAATGGAGCCTCCACAGAACACTGCTCTTAAGGTGCTCAAAAAAGCAGACATGGATGCCCGAAGTACGTGACCAGAAGCTTAGAATACATGTCATTTTAAAGTAACTACATTTTAAGTGCTCGATAGCCATACAGTTTATAGTGGCTGTTGTACAATGTAGTACAAAATTATTTAGACACTTGGTGCCTTGGGTTTCTGGAGGAAAATCCCAGGAAAGGGGAATGGAGGTTGTAATAATAAATAACTTAGTACATTACCTGAGTATTTAAATGTGTCATGCAATGTGTCATGTTTTTCTTTTCTTTTTTCTTTTTTCTTTTTTTTTTTTTTTTTGCTTTAGGGCATGTGTGCTCCCCAGCGCCAGAGAGACAGAGAGACAGAAAGTGAGAAATCACCACCCAGGGGGGATGGCCATGCCGTAATCCCTTCTCCATTCTCTTCTCGGTATCTTGGGCACACATGCACATACGTCCAGCATAAGTTTAAGCCACTGGGTCCAGGACTTGAACCGCGGTAGGTTCAAGTCGCTGAACTACATGGGAGTTCAGTGACAGCCATTACGCTAATGCTGTGTCATGTTTATATCGGTGAACTCAGTTCCCACAGATACCTTGAGGAAGGTATCATCATCATTCCTGTATTACAGATGAGCTGTATCCTCACTGAAGACAGCTTCCCTAAAATTTTACAGTTGAGCATGGTAATGCCTGAATTCTAGGCTAGGTCTGTGTGCTGTTTTGGTATGTGCAGGGTCCCAAAAGTGGCCCTCGAAGGAAAAGGCAAGATCTGTGTGGTCTACTGTGGCTAGAGCCTGACATTTGGGTTTATACCACAGCTATCACAGTCTTTCCCCATGGAGTGCTGTGAGTTGAGGATTCAAAAAGATTTGGGATAGGTCTATGCATTTGGGGCTGTGATCATGGAAATATCAGTTACTCCCCAAAAGATGCCTTGGGTTCTCTTGTAATCTTGTGATTACAAAGCCTACCTCATAGGATTTTTTTTTTTTTTTTTTAAGTTTTTGCTATAGGACTCTGCTCTCTGAAGACAGAGGAAGTGAGAAATCCACCCCTCCCTTTCAAGGGGATGGCCATGCCGCAATCCTTTCACCTTGTCCTGGGATTTGGGGCATCCATTAACATATGCCCAGCATGATTTTCAAGCCTCCAAGTCTGTGACTTAAACCACAGTTAAACTATGTGGGAGTCCAGTGCCTTCACCACCACGCCTGCTGGCCCCTCCACTGATGGGCTTTCTATCACTATAGATTAATTTACATTTTCCAGAATTTTATATAATGGAATCATTACATAAGTGTGACTTTGAGTACAGGCGTATCTGGCTTTTTCCCTCCTTATTGCCATGTTATTGCAAGTACCAATTGTTCATTCATTATTTTATGATGAGTATTTTGATGTATGGCTAGAGCACAATTTGTTCGTCTTACCTGTTGATGGACATTTTATTTCTAGGTTTGGGCCATAAATAAAGCTGTTATAAATGTTGATGTACCAGTCTTTGCAGGAATATATTTTAGTATCTATTAGGTAAATTCTTAGGGGAAATTTTTTTTTAGGAGTTTTTCAAAGTGATCATACTATTTTACATTACTACAAGAGGTTATGAGTTCAGGTCAATCCATATTGTTGGTGGGATCGGTCTTTAATTCTTAGATTTTTTTTTAAGTTTTTAGTGTTATTTTCTCATGGTTTTAATTTACATTTTCCTTATGACTTAATGACGTTGAGTATCTTTTTGTGTGTTGTCATCAGTATTATCTTTGATAGTGTATACTCAGTTCTTTTGTCCCTTTTTTGATTGAGTGGTTGTTCTCCTATTACTGAGTTTTGAGAGTTCATTATATATTCTAGATATAAATGATTTGCAATTTTTTCTCCCAGTCTGTGGCTTGTCTTTTCACTCTCTTACTGGTGTTTTTCAAAGAGTAAATTGTTTAATTTGTTGAAGTTCAAATCATCAGTTCTTTATCTTATGTGGATCATGCTTTTGATGTCTTATTTAAGAACCCTTTACCCAACTCAAGATCACAGATTTTCTCCTTGAAGTGTTAATAATTTTCAAGGTTTTTTTTTTTTTTTTTACCCCAGTTTGTGAGTTAATTTGTATTTATGGGAAAAAGTATGGATCAGTGTTTTTTTTTTTCCCTCTCTCCATGTGGATATCTTAATTGTTCTAGCACTTTTTATTGAAAAACTATCTTTTCTCCACTGAATTGACTTTGTATCTTGTTGAAAATCAGTGTCCATACACGGTGTGGGTCTTTTTCTCTGGAATGTTATTTTTCCATTGATCTACTTGTTTATATCAGTACCTTACTATCTTGGTTATAGTAGCTTTATCATGTCATAAAAAAATCAGGTAGAATAAGTACTACCAAATGCTGTTAGTGCTGCCCTAGGCCTTTGCATTCACATACGAGTTTTTGAGTCAGCTTGTCAGTTTTTTTTTTTACAAAAAAGCAAGATGATACTTTGCAAATTACAGAGAGCATATGGAAGACACATATCTTAACAGTATTGAATATTTCTGTCTATGCATATGATACCTGTTTCTTTAGGTCTTTTACTTTTTTCAGCAATGTTTTATACTTTTTAGTGTATATATTTGGCATGTCTCCATTAGTGTATCTTCAAGTATTTTGTATTTTTTGGTGTTATTGTAAATTCTAATTTTTTGTTTCTGGTTGTTGCCAATAAAGAGACATATGATGAATTTTCGTATATTCATCTTGTATCCTGCAACTTGGTGTACCACTAAGGTTTTTTTTAAATTAATTAATTTATTTTACATCCATTCACTGGACCACCATCACAGCATACAAAATGTGATTTCACACACACAATACACTGCATAGTGGCTTAATCATACATGTTATTGTTGATAATTTTCCATTTCTTATTTCATATATACATATGTGTATATATATTCTTCCCCCCTATTTCTCTCCCTCTGCCATTTACCACCCTCCTTCCACACTGTCTTTGGTGTCTATAGTTGCTTTCCATTCCTTTTTTACCCCACCCCCACATTTTATTGATTCACAAAATATCCTAATTAACTACTTTCAATAGCAAATTCAATTGCTATATACATATCTGTAAACACATGTCTGACTTTAGGCATGAAACTCTGAGTAGAATGAATATACTATAAAGTAGTACCTTGCTGATGTTATATAGGTTACTGTGGTCTTTAGGTATTTTAAAATATTTTTTAATTTCAAGAAAAGCAGTTTTAGCTTTAATAAATCAAAATTTAAAAATGCTCAGAGAGCTTTGCTTAAAACTTAAAAGCCAGGAAACAGGTTAGGATTCTGTTCAAGTAGTAGGTACATAAACCTATCGGCAGCTCAAGACAAAACAAAAATCCTTAAACCTGGAAAACAAAGCATAGAAGAAAATCAGTAATGTTTTATTCAAAAGTCACAAGATTCTATTTCACCAGCTCAGTCTCATGTACTTAAGCTATCTTTTGTTGTGGTTTGATCTCCCTGTATAAATTCTGAACTAGAACATTCAACTCCAGACTTGCCCCTACCATTAAGTTGGCCATTTTCTTAGTTGTTTTTGAACTCTTATTTCTGTGTGTCTGTATTTAGTTTTTCTGGTACAGCACTCTCTACAGAACTTCTTGGAGAGCTGGTCTGGCGTTGATAAATTCTTTCAGGTTTTGTTTATCTGAGAATGTTTTTGTCTTTTCTTCACATACGAAGGATAATCTTGCCCAGTACAGTATTCTTGGTTGAAATTGCCTTTCCTTTAACATTTGAATATATTTTCCCATTCTCTCCTCCTTGGCATTCTTTCTGATGAGAGGTCTGCTGTTAGCCTGATGGGATATCCTTTGTAGGTAACTTAACATTTCTCACTTGCCAGTCTTAGTATCTTGTCTTTGTGGTTTTGGTCAATCTGGTTATAATGTGTTTTGGAGAGGATCTTCTTGGGTTGATTTTATTTGGGGTCTTTTATATTTCTTGGGACTGGATTTTTTAATGCTTCTCTAGGTTTGGAAAGTTTTCTTCCAGGACATCATGGAATAGGTTATCAATACCCTTACTAGTCACTTCGCCTTCTGGGATACCAATTATCCAGATGTTTGGACATTTAATGGTATCTAGTGTTTCTCGTTTATTCTCATTTTGGGGTCTATTTTCTCACTCTTCATGGTGGATTTTTCTAGGCCATTGATTCCGTCTTCTACATCTGAGATTCGATCTTCTGTATGATCTAGTCTGCTTTTAATACTTTCAAGGGAGATTTTGATTTCCTGTATTACAGCTTTCATCTCTAATAGCTCCATTCCATTTGATTCTTTTTTATGGTGTGTATTTCCTCTTTCAGATCATGCAAGGAATTCCTCACCTCCTGGAAATCATCAGCTCTTTTCTCCTGCATCTTCTGGAGTTCATTGCCTCTCTTCTCTTGCATCTCTGTTAGCTTTGTCGTTATGGATATTCTAAATTCTTTATCTGACATTTTCCCTGAGTTCCATTTTATTGTCTGTAAATGAAGAGGAAATATTCTTTTCCGGAGGAGAAATATTTTCTTGGTTTCTTCTATTTCTTGTGCCCTGGAGGTGATTTCTGGTCATCCAATGGGTTGTGCATTTCTTCCTAATTCTTGAAGTTCAATATGAGCGTTCAGAGATGTGCTGGAGGAGGTGATCTGCGATCTTTCTTCTGATCCGTTTTTAATTCTTCGTGTGTCAGATTCAGTGGGACTTGAGGAATATTCTTATCCTACTAGTATTCAGATGTTTGGATACTGTTCACCTAGACCTGTCTACACACTCAGTATGTGGAGGCTGAGCAGCCAAGGGAAGAAGTTAAAGAAAAAGGAAAAAAAGAAGAAAGAAGACAATAAAAAATTAAAACATTTAAAAAGACAATAAAAATTTATATTTGAATTTTGAAAAGTAAAATATGAAAACCGCACAGCGTGTGCATGTGCAGCGCAAAAGCATTATTTCACAGCTCAAATTTAGTAGCCATCTCAGAATGGGCCTGGGTTTGTACCACTCCTAAATGGGGGGGTGGGGGGGCATGAATTAGCAAGATAAAGGAAGCTCTGAGAGCCCAGAGAATACTTTACCTTAAAAAAAAATTAGAAGACAGAGAGAAGGATACAGATGTTGCCTTACCCCAATAGAAATGAATCTGGAGGGTGGAGGCTCAGCAGATCTTCATTTTAGTCCCTGAAAGAAATATTTCCCAGCTCAAGTTCAGTAACCATCTCAGAATGGGCCTGAGTTTGTGCCTCTCCCCTCTGGAAATGAATTTGGAGGGTGAAGGTTCAGCACTCAGCAGAAAATCTTCATTTTTAGTCCCTGAAAGCAGTATTTCACAACTCAAGTTCAGTAGCCATCTCTTAAGCAGTTTACTGAGGATTTCATGGTATATTTTGCATGTTTTTGGTTTATTTTTGTCTTATCTCAGTGGCAAAAAGCACCAGTACAATTTTCAGTTGAAGGGTGGAGTGGGCATTATTGTTTAGCTCCTGGTCTTTAAAGGAAAACATTCAGTCTTTCACTGTTAAGTTTGATGTTAGCTATAGGTTTTTTGTAGGTGCTCTTTATCAGGGTGAGGAAATTCTCTTATCTCTGGAAAGTTTTTATTAAGACTGGATCTTGGATTTTTTTTTTTTAAATGCTGACCTCATGTTCCTGAAAAGCGTCTTGAATAAAATGTTGTATAATCCATTGGTTATAGAGATGCTTTCTACAGAAGCAGTGACAGGATGTGTGGAGATTTATTAACTTAGCTATGTGTAGCTCTGAGGCAGGGAATGTTTCTGTTTGTTGTTTTATTCATTGTTTATAGAAATAAAGAGTAGGTGTATTTTTTTAGACTTTAACCACTAACAGGAAACTCCCTGTTTTTCATTCAGTTTTTGTTATTGCTGTTGTACTTCTAAGGTTAGTCATTTAAGCAAGAAGAAACAGACTGATGACTTTGAAACTTATTTTTCTGTACTAGAGAGTCCTCGTTAAGCCCCTCAGGTACCATTACAAGTGTAGTCTTATAAATTTTTTCCCTCAGGTTTTCAAATAAAGATGTTGCTACAGGGTCTTCTCAGTTTCACTGTTAGGAAAAGCCTGCTGCTCTCTTTATATGCCATTTTATGAGTCTGTTTTTGCTCTTTTTTTCTTACAAATCTTGATGACAGTATTGTATTTCCACGTGTGATTGTAGTATTTTTTAATTAGAGTTACTCGTTTCCTTTGAAAATTATTTGTGAACATTCTTTAATGACTATGATAAGATAAAGATTTCTTCCTCCAAAGAGTGTTTATTGGCTTGGGGCATTATCACTTTGGGACAGCTTTAAAGTTTCGGCTTAAAGTATCCTGTTCCTTTTGTTTGTTTTGATCACCCAGAGGATGATATTTAGACTCTATGTATATTAAAGCCTACTTTAAATATACTCAAGCACAAAGGTGTGTATGAAGATAACATTTAAACATTATTGTTTAAATATTAAAAGAATAGTTAAATTTTTTGAAAAGCTAATTTTCTTTTACTCTCTTCACCAGAAGAAGGTCTTGAGAAAATACCACACTGTATGGATTTCCTTTGTTTACCCCTCAGTGGGTTGTTCCTTTACAAGAACAACACACAGAACTTACCCTTATCCTCATCTCTTTGTGGTTTCATTGCTTGGACATTTGTAATTCACCACCGGTGATCTCAGGCTTCAGTGTCAGTCTACCAGATTTTCCTTGGGTTCCTAGTTACAGGTTCCCTCTGGTTGTAGCACTGTGGAGAAACTTGTGCAGAGCGGAGATCAAAATGGCACTTTGCTATTGCAGGGTCCTTTCTCCTGTGCAAAAGGAGGAATTCCATAAAGCATATACATCCGTTGATTCACACTGATTTCTTGTTTTGTTTACTTTTAAGGAAGTGGGAAAACTCTTGCCTTTGCCATTCCAATGATTCATGCAGTATTGCAGTGGCTGAAGAGAAAGTCTGCCCCCAATTCAGATAACACTGTGGTGCTCCATGGAGAGAACAGAATTGAGACTGGATCTGAGACTAGTTCTCCAAATAAGGGCAGAACTGAGAGTGGAGTGTCACATAATGAGACTGGAATTGAGAGTGAAGCACTGCCCAGCAAGACTAGAGGCAAGATTTCAGACCAAATGCTGCTCTTCTGTGATGATGATGCTGAGGAAGGGCCTTCTTCCCTGGTCAAGGAGAAGCCTGTCTCCAAACAGAATGAGGATGAAGAGGAAAAGCTTGATGAACAGCAGACTGGAAAATTAAAACAAGAGTTAGATGGCAAAATTGCCACCTGTAGACCATATTCAAAGCATCCTCTGCTTGGACTGGTTCTGACTCCCACTCGAGAGCTGGCCGTTCAGGTCAAGCAACATATTGATGCTGTGGCCAAGTTTACAGGTGAGGTTTAGTTCCATTTCATATCCATTTCCTGAGGCAATCCTTAATGCTGTGTGGTAGAAATGAAAAGGCTATGGGTCCTGCCCGCTAGGGAAAACCATTCTCATCTGCAAGAGAGTTAAGCCCTTCAGAAAATTGGTTGACATTTTCTCAAATCTTCTAAGGATGAGATACAGCTAGTGCCATTCTGGGTGCATAGGAAATTAGTTAATTTATTGGATACAGTGGATACTTAGAGCAGGAGTTGACAAACTGCCTGTTTTTATAAATAAAGTTTTACTGAAACATACCCAGACACATTTGGTTATATACTGTCCATGGCAGCTTTTGTACTACAAAGCTGAGTATAGTTAGTAGTTGTGACAGAGACAATCTGACCACAAGCCAATAATGTTTACTAATGAACCTTTAAGACATAGTTTGATGACCTCTGTTTTAAGGCATTAGAGCTTAGCTTTTCCAGGCAATTCCTTTCAAGAAAGACTGGTAGGAATTTTAATGTTATAATAAAAAGCAGTAGGTTACCAAGTTTTTAGTATGTGGAAGGCACTTAGCTAAGTGCTTTACCTGCACAGTCCTGTATGTTCATTCATACATTGGAGAGGTCCTCCACTAGTGAGGAAAGTGGAATACTAGGCATTAGAGGAACATCAGATTACCTCTAGTTGAGGGGAATGAGAAGGGCTTCCTAGGGGAGGTGCATCACAGCTGCAGATAATCCTTCCCAGCATTGTGATACACCATTGCTCAGTTTCCCCAGAGCTTTAGGTAAATACGCTTTGGTTCATAACCCATTTCTTCCATGTGATTGGAGGAAGGGGAGTAGAAAGGAATGAGGTTGGAGACGTAGATGGGGCCCAGATCTTGGCAGTCCCACTAGGAATGGCACCAACAGTCAGGCCAGACCAGCTCTTTTAGCAGCCACACCCGTAATAAGGAGCTGTGCTGGTGGCTGCCTCTGCTGACCTGGGGCACCTGTGCCAGCCATGTAAGCACATCACAGCTAGACTGAATGATAGGTTTTTATGTTTATGTCCCATAGGAATTAAAACTGCTATTTTGGTTGGTGGAATGTCCACGCAGAAACAGCAGAGGATGCTGAATCGCCATCCTGAGATTGTGATCGCCACTCCAGGCAGGCTGTGGGAGCTAGTTAAAGAAAAACACTCTCATTTGAGCAACCTTCGGCAGCTCAGGTGGGACATAGTACCTCTCCTCCCCCCACCCCCAACCTCTGTTCTGAATGAGCCTGGAAAACTAGGCATGCATGACGGAGATTGGGTGAAACCCTGTTGGGGATGATGTGTGCGTGTTGGGGAAGAGGGAGTGGGTTATGCTGTCGGTGGTTTTTTACCTGCCACTAACCAGTGATGTGGGTCTCTGCGGATCTGCAGGTGCCTGGTTGTGGATGAAGCTGACCGAATGGTTGAAAAAGGCCATTTTGCTGAGCTCTCACAGCTTCTAGAAATGCTCAATGACTCCCAATACAACCCAAAGAGACAGACACTTGTTTTTTCTGCCACGCTGACTCTGATACATCAAACTCCTGCTCGAATCCTTCAAAAGAAGCACGCCAAGAAAATGGACAAAACTGCCAAACTTGACCTCCTCATGCAGAAGATTGGCATGAGAGGCAAGCCTAAGGTCATTGACCTCACGAGAAATGAGGCCACTGTAGAGACACTGACAGAGACTAAGATACACTGTGAGACTGATGAAAAAGATTTCTACCTGTACTACTTCCTGATGCAGTACCCAGGCCGCAGCTTAGTGTTTGCCAACAGCATCTCCTGCATCAAACGCCTCTCTGGGCTCCTCAAAGTCCTGGATATCATGCCGTTGACCCTACATGCCTGCATGCACCAGAAGCAGAGGCTCAGAAACCTGGAGCAGTTTGCTCGTCTGGAAGAGTAAGCCAGGCCTGCCCTGGGTCCTAGCCATCTGCTGCAGTCAAGGGGGCCAGAGTGATAGGAAAATGGCGGGAAGCTACTTTCTGTCAGAGGGGTCTTACTAGCTTTTTTTTTTTTCACAACTTTTGTCAAGGTCATAACTCATTTAGTAGATTTATTTCCTGTTAATACCCTGTAGGAACTTCTATAATGACAAGTAGTATTGATATATACTATTAATATTTCTGAACACTTACACAATAGATGCATTCTGTGCTGGCTTTTCACACACACAATAATCACATTCAGTCACTTGCTGAGAGGTAGGATGAGTTCATGGTTAAGGGCGCAGATTCTTTTTATTTATTTATTTTTGAAAAGCACTGTTAGCATTAATGAAACTTCCTCCCCCCCTCCCCCCCACATACACTTCTCCTTAGCTCTTCTGCTGAAGATTTGTTTCTGGCAGCATTTCCCTGTGTCTGCTCACTGCCCAAGGTCTACAGTATCAAGGTTGACGGACAGTTGGGCAGAAGCTCTGGTTCTTCTTTAAGTGGTAATGCCTCATGCCATCTTCCCCAAAGTAGCCTGGGTGGTAATTGTCCACGTTGACCCTGTGGTGGTGCATGCCACCCGCATTACCCTGGTCTCCATGATGCGTCCAGTGCTTGCTGATGCAGCCATAGCCGTGACTCATGGGGCCTTGACGTTTCTAGGCCTTCCTCAGCTGGGTGGCATGTCAGCGACTAAGACAAAAGAGCAAGGGCACGGATTCTCGAATCAGTGCCAGAGGTCAGATCCTGGCTCTGTCACTTCCTAGTTGCTCTCAAGTTATCTAACTTCCTTGTGCTTCAGTTTTCTCGTAATTGGGATGAGAGTAGAAGCTATTTTAACGGGTTGTTTGAAGATTAAGTGGCTGTGAATTTATGTATGTGAAGTATTTGGAACTGTCTCTAGCACATAGTATGTGCTTGCTAAACTCTAGTCCTTGGACCAGATCTTACCCACTGTTTTCATGGCAAAGTTTTATAGGAACACAAGCTTCAGTTCATGTCATCTGTAATTGCTTTTGCACCAAAACGGCATAGCGAGTAGTCACCACAAAGACTGCTGCCCACACGCTGGACATTTTTATGATCTGGCCTTAAACAGAGATGGTTTGTTCATCCTGACTTAGAACTTAATGTTTTATAAACTTCAGTACGTATCACATTCTTCACATCCTCCAGCTATAACTCAAGAACAGAGGGGCCCTGAGAATCCCAGTCTTGTGAGGCACGCTCATGCTTTTGAGTCTCTTGAACCCCATGTTAGGAAACATCACCCAGTGTCTACTTATTGAGTGTTGCTATGAACCAGGCTCAGTTCTGGCTGTTGATAATATGCAGTGAGTAATACACAGTTCTTGCCCACATGGATCTTATATTCTTGGAGGGAGATAAGTTGCAAAGTATTAATATAGCAAATAGTGCTAAGTGCTAAGAAGTATTGGGTCGCTGGAAAAGTCATGACATGTTTTTCTATGCAAAAATGTGCTGTGACTTTTCCAATGATGAGTAAATTGAGGGCCAGCAGGTGGTGTGGTAGTTAAGCTGCTGGATTCCACATGGCCTACTGTGGGTTCAAGTCCTGAATCTGGTTGAGGAACATGCCAGGTGCCTACGTGTCCATGCCAAAAATCCAAGAGGAGAATGGAGGAGAAGGGATTGCAGTGTGTGACCATCCCCTCTGGGGGGTGATTTCTCACTTTCTGTCCATTGAGTCACTTTCTCTCTGTCCATTGAGTGCATGTGTCCTATAGCAAAAAGTAATAATAATAAAAGTAAGAAGTAAATTGAGCCGGGAATGAAGAAGGGAGATTGGGTACATACATACATGTGGTTAGGGAATCTGCTCTGACAAGGTGAAATTTGAGCAGGGAGCTAAAGAAAGGATTGAAGTGAGTCATTGATATCCAAGGGAGGACCCTTTAAGAAATAACAAATGCAAAGGCTTGAAAGTAAATCTATGGTTAGAAAAAAAAAAAGAGTGAGGAAGTCTACAATTGGAAAGAATAATAAGCAAGAGGGTATTAGCAGATGAATTGCTGACCCAGAACATGTGGCATCATTTAATTCACTGAAGGAGATCTATTACAATTGTAGAGTATTGTAACCATGTTGGTTGGGGTCAGTGAGGTCCAGGTTTGGAGCTTGATTCCACAACTGAATAGCCAGTCACATACATTAGAAACTTAAAAGGGAAATTAGTATTGCCTTGTATAGTGCTTTTTTTTTCATCAATTTTTATTTTTTTTTACATATTTTAATACATTCAGTCACAGTTTTTAGCTTACAAGGTGATTATTTAAATATGTGAACATTTCTCCCTGGTCCAGTTAATCAAAATATAACAACACTACCTCCCTGTCTCAACAATGCTGTCTCCGTATCCCTCCTCCAAATGTTTTTCCCCAGGCCCCACTCCTCCACACATACCACATCTGGCATTCACGCCCATCTCTTGTGTTTGTACATCCTTTAGCCCATCAGTTTCAGTTATAGAGTGCGGACACTCGGTATATATTAAGTGGGGACATACAGTGTCTCTCCTTCATAGCCTGGCTTGCTTCACTCAGCAGTAAATCTTCCATATTCTTATATAGTGCTTTTAAGGATTGTAGTGTTTAGAGTTCAATAATGATAGCTGTGAGTTACAGTTATTAATGAGTGTTCTCTCTCCACAACAGCTGTGTTCTCTTGGCAACAGATGTGGCAGCTCGAGGTCTGGATATTCCTAAAGTCCAGCACGTCATCCATTACCAGGTAGGGCACTTGGGAATTTGAAGGCATCTCCTTGCATTCAGTGAGGAATTTTTAAAGCAAGGGTTGAAGAGGGAGGAGGAATTGTTGATCCGAGGCCCCTGGAACAGAGAATGCTACTGGCAACGTGTGCCCTCTGCTGCTTCTGTTGGAATGCTGGTGAGATTTAGCCTTACCAACACGTACTGGCCTTGTCTTACGTCAGGTGGCCCTTCTTTCCAAGGTGATACTTGATTTTGGCAGGCCAGAGTCTTAGTTCTTCCACACAGCAGGCACAGTAAGTTAAGCATGTAAAGTGGTTACACTGGTGTAGAGTAGAAGACTGATAGTTAAGACCTTGTGGCTCAGATCCTAGCTATGAACTTAGTGAATCTGAATCTCTTTATACCTCAGTGTTTTTATTTGTTAAATAAAAGAGTTATAGTAGTAGCTTCCTAGGGTTCTCATTAAGGTAAAATAAGTGGATATGTGAACAGAGCTTACGAAGCCACCTGGCACATGTGAGTACTTATTAAATGTTAGTAGTTGCTGTTGAGTAACAACAGTGTTAGCATGGGGACCTGTAGAGTTAAAGCCAGGAGTATGGGCTCTGAGCCCAACTGCTGGGATTTGAGTACTTTGTTAGTTTTAGGGAGGTTCTTTACCTGGTTCTTCAGTGTCATTAATAACCTGGCAGCAGCAATGCTGCCTACCCGATATGGTTATCATGAGAATTATTTGAGCTGATACTGAGGAAGTACCTGCCTAGCGCAGTATAAATCTTCAGTAGGTGGTAGTTGTTAGGCATCATTTTTTCTTCTTTAATCTTTTGTGTGTGTGTTTAAAAATCATAAGGCATCAGTCTCAGTTTAGCACCTCTCTTCTTTTCTTCCTTGGGGTGGGAGTGGGCAGTGCTGGGTCAGCCATTGTGAGAGATACCACACTCAACCAAAGACACTCCCAGCCCCTGAGAAGTATCAGATCCACTTGAGCTGAGGTGACCACCGCCATGATGCAGCGGGAGAGAGTGGTAACTTCTAGTGTGGAAGGTTAGAAAGCATTTTCTAACAGATGCTTGGTATTATTTAAGGATGAGAGGATCTGAACATGTCAGGGTAAGAAAGGGAGGAAAGAACGTGGAGGAAGGTTGGCAGTTGACTTAGGAGTGAGAAGAGGGTATGCTGGGAGAGTCATAGTAGTTGCTGAGGCTGGAGAGGTAAGTTGGGGGCAGGTCACTGAAGGTCCTGGATGTCAGGTTGAGGAGTGAACCTTTATCCCATAAGTGAAGAATGACAAGTAGCTCTCATGTCCAGAGGCGTTACAGCCAGTTCGTAGCGGCTGCTTAGAGTACTGTATTGAAAAGATTCTGAGGTGTGTCTGAGTCCAGTTGATAAAAGGTTGTGCTTGGTTTATGATGTGTGCTGTCAACTTAAAAAGGTAGACCAAGGCAAACTATGTCAAGTGAAAGGATTGTGGGCATAAATCAGAGGGCTGCACCTGGCATGCAGCCCAGATGAATGTGTTCAGGTCACCCCAGACAGGCACACAGAGATCTTAAATTTTCAAGCAGGTTTTTAAGGCAGAAACCACAAGGTGAGGGTGAGGGATGTTAGGATCTTACCAGCTATTTTGGCTGCCAGGATCAGTAACAAGGGTGGCATCAGTCCAAGGTTGGACAGCCAGTCTCCGGACAGGCGTTTTCACAGAAGTAGTCCTTGTATCAAGTTGCTCTGGTCTTGTGCAGGGTGTGGTTCTTTCACAGAGTTTTTCGAATAACAGTTTTTGTTGTTAGGAATGTTTGCATGAGGAAGCACCTCCTCCATGCCTCCTGTCCCCTGGGTTCAGTCAGTGTTTACCATTCTGATTCTCACCAACTTGCACAGTGCCACAGTACTGGGGGAGGTGTTGGCACTTGTGCCACCTTTTCTGTGGGGGATAGAGCCAGTGTGTACTTGAGTAGAGGCAGCATGCACAGGAGTTAGCACGGTGTCTGGAGCGGGACTGCTTCCATTGAATCCTGGCTCCACCATTTAGTTGGGTAACCTGGGGGAATAGCTTAACCTCTCTGTTTTAGTTTTCTGTTACATAAAAAATGAATATTTATAAAGCATCTGTTTCATAAATTGCCGTGTGGAATACATGGGATAATATGCGTAGAGTGCTTGGAGGAGTGCGGCACAGAGTCAGGTCTGATGAAATGTTCTTGTGATTGCCATCATCAGTCGTCAGTGCAGAGTTGAAGAAGAACCAGTGCCTTTCTTTAGCGGGAGGGATATGAGGGTCAGAGCTGAAAATGAGGAAGATGACACTGGCAGCCTTGGGCTGGCACCAGGGGAGTGGGGGAGGACGAGAGACAAATCAGAAGTGGCTAGCACAGTCGTGCTGAATGATCGTGAGGACCTGACCCAGGGTTGGGGTCGTCGGAGGTCGCATGCACAGCGATGAGCTCAGCCTGGGGGTAGCTTGAACATGGGACTAAGTGAGAAGGGCTCGATTGGTCTGTGATGCTGGAAAGCTTTCTATCTCTTGGCTGGGAGGAAGAAGGGTCCAGTGCGAGGGTAGGCCTGGAGGGAAGAGCAATGTTGGGCAGTGGCTGGGCATCGACCTCCCAGTTCTTCCCCTGGCAGGTTCCTCGTACCTCAGAGATCTACGTCCACCGAAGTGGTCGAACTGCTCGAGCTACCAATGAGGGCCTCAGCCTGATGCTGATTGGTCCTGAGGATGTGATCAACTTTAAGAAGATCTACAAAACCCTCAAGAAAGATGAGGATATCCCACTGTTCCCTGTGCAGACAAAGTACATGGATGCAGTCAAGGTAAAAGGGAAAGTTGAAACTCTGATGTTGACGAGGGCTCCTGCTGCCCCCTCACAGCACTTTGCCATGACACACAGCTCAGCCCTTGGGTGCCAGCAGCTGAGAGACTTGGAAGCACTCTGCCTGGGAGAAGGAGAGGGGAGTGACCAAAAGCTTGTGGCATTTTCTCTCCAAACCATCTCTTCGTGGTTGTCCCTGAAGTCTCCACTCACCATCACCCCCACTGACCAGTTTGGTGGGCGTGGCTGCCAGGACATCCTGTCAGAGAGTTGTGGGCCGTGATGTCAGTGTAAAATAGTGAAGTAAGTAGTAAAGGTTTGTCATATCCCTAAAGCAGGTGCCAGCAAGCCCTACCTTTGGGGTTGCATTTTAACTCAGCAGGCATCACCGGGTAAGTGCTGCTTACTGTGGGCCACAGTGTGTCAGGGAGCAAAGCCAGGTGGGTTCTCCTCCACAGAGGCTCACTGTGCTGAAGTTCAGGTAACAGAACCACCACATCGGAAGCCACGTGGTGACTGCAGTGCAGATCCCTGGGTAGGCTTGAAAACCCACCGAGTACGTGAAACCCTGCCTGAGATCCTGAGGGCCAAGGAAAGGGGATTGCAGTGTGACGAGACCCTGTCGAGTGTGTTTTGAGCAACCTGAATGTGGTCATCTGGGCCCTCAGATTTATGCCCAGATGAACTCCTGTTGCTTGACATTATTTCCTTAGTCTGCCTGTTTAGGTTGACAGTACACAGCAGTTTAGTGATTCCCTTTCCTTTGCGCACATGTGTGCATGTGCCCTCTATAATGAATAAAACAAATACATTTTTTTAACAGAATTATTTATTTTTTAAAATTTGACTAAACAGGAAGTAAGCTACCAGGTCTGGGACTTGAACTGCGGTCAGCCATGTGAGAGTCCAGCACCTTAACCACCACACTGCCTGCTGGCCCAGATAAAAGTTCAGGGAAAAACGGAGCACCATGGAATTAGTGGGTTTATGATTATATTGGGAAAAGAGGTTTCACCCAGGCCTCCTGCAGACAGATGTGGAGGGTGCAGAAAAGATGGAATCCCAGGGAGGGAGAGAGTAAAAGCATCTTGGCAGCCCGACACTCCTGTCCCCAACCACTGATGCCATGACTGCCATGCAGAGGTGGGCTGAGCCGAAATGGGGGGAAGCCAGGTCACCTTGTCTTCAGCTCTCACTTCAAGCCGGAGCCACCAGAAGGACTAGTTCACTGTTACCAAGACCATAGTTTGACACAAGCCAGCTCAAGGACCATTGGCTGCCCTGGCCCAGAAGGAATATTGGCTTTGGGGGAATTCAGTAGGGAGAGTCAGAGAATTCTCATGAAGATTAGGAGCTGCTCTGGCACAAGATCTCTCCATTTTCTTGAGGCATTATGTCACTGTAGTAACACCCCAGAACGAATGAGCTAGAGTTAAGATGTCTTATCTCAGCTACACTGGAGGCCAGCTGTGGCATCTGGGGAAGAGATCACTTTGGACACCTGTAGGTCAGGCCAAGGTGGGTTTCCAAAGGCTGGGACTGGGCTTGCCTGTGTGCACTTGCATGTGTGATTGCCCTCAGGGCTTTCACCAGGAACCAAAACGAACGCATTTCAGAAGCAGCTGAGCTGTCTGTCTCGCACCACTGATCTTTAGAGCTCATTGAAACAACTTAAGTGGGCATTTGCTTTCTGGAGTCCTAAACCCTCTGCCACGTGTACTTTCTGTTCCTTTCCTGTAGGAGCGAATCCGATTAGCTCGACAGATAGAGAAAGCTGAGTATCGGAACTTCCAGGCTTGTCTGCACAACTCTTGGATTGAGCAGGCAGCGGCTGCCCTGGAGATCGAGCTGGAAGAAGAGATGTTTAAAGGTAAGCCCTGGAGCTGGTGGGAATGGGGGAAAGGTGCTCAGCTTTGCTTTTTATTCCTTCACCTTTGGCCTTGTTGGAACCACTCACTACTGTGCGCCCTGTCAGAGTCAGCAAGACATCCTTTCCTTCTTTGCGGACAGGCTGTGGTCCTAAATGAGCCCAATGCCCTCGGCCTTTGTTCCCGCTCTCTAGCCTGTCTCCGTCTGGCTGTGTGACCCAGTCGTTTAACCCGTCTGTTAGATTTAGCCTGCTTGTTGTACTGCAGTTTCCTCGCTATGGAATGGAGGTAGTAAACTACCCCCCGGGGTGGGTGTGAAGACTGATTCAGGTATATGAAGTGTGGGTAACAGTGCGTGGGCATGGGAAATAGAAGTATCTAACAGGTTTTAAGTTGTTCCTGTCGCTGCCACCCCTGCCCTCCAAGCTGGCAAAAGCACTTTCATGTCGTCATCTCTTCTCTATAACTGCATGACATGAGCACAGTGGGAATCATTATCCTTTTACATACAGGAATTTGCGGCTCATGGAGAGAAGCATGTTGTGCACAGAAACAGCTCCACTTCCTGGCATTTCGTGAGCCCATGTGTGGTTATGGGCCAGAGCTAAGGATCCAGGGATGGATATGCCTGGTCACTGCTCAGGAAACACCCGAGGCTAAGAAGTGGTAGAACCTTGGCTAGGACGACAGCACCAAATGATAGCCATTGCTCCTTCCACCCCAAGTATGAGGGGACTTCCGAAGTTGTGGAGAGGCCAGCAGGTGGTGTAGTGGTTAAGGTGCTGGATTCCCACCCGGCTGACCACAGTTCAAGTTCTGTATTTGGTGGCTTGAAAATCACACCAGGTACTTAGGCATGTGTTCCCAAAATTCTGGGAGGAAAATGGAAGACAATATGATGTGACCATCCTCCCTGAGGGGTGATTTCTCACTTTCTCTCTCCTCCGTTCCACTCCCCACTAACTCAGGTGTCCTATGACAAAAAAGAGTTTGTGGCGGGTTAGTCCCATAACACAGCGGTGAAGTGCATAGGCGCCATATCCCAGTGGTTGACCACGATTCAGATAGAGGCCTAGTAGGCTGAAAAACATGCTGTCCTAGTCATGCCCCAAATCCTCATAGAATGGAGAGAAAAAGGGATTATGGTGTGATCATGCTCCATTTGGGGAGGGGGGTGAACATGTTCTTTCTCTCTCTGCCTTTTTTAAAATTTATTATTATTATTTTTACTTTTTGCTATGGTACATATGTACTCACCAGAGGGGTGGGGGAGTGAGAAAGCAAGCCACCAGATCTAGGACTTGAACCACAGTCGGACATGTAGGAGTTCAGCAACTTAACCACTTTGCCACCTGCTGGCTCTGCTCTCTCTCTCTCTCTCTCTCTCTCTCTCTCTCTCTGGTGAGATAAGACAATTTCTGCATTAGAGGATTTTCATGAGGAATGAAGGGCAGAGTGATCCTGGCTATCTCTCCTAAAATGGTTAGAAGTTGGCAGTGTACAGTTCCTATGAAGCCACCATTAGAGAACTTTGACCCCTGCCTGCCTGGTCTTCCTAAAACGTTTTTCATTCGATTTTCCATCAGGGAAACAAATTGTTTCTATGAATCATAGTAAATTAGATCTTTTTTTTTTTTTTTTGGGTTTTTTTCAAGGAAGAAAAGCTGACG
>NW_006203764.1:2202566-2215182 GCF_000334495.1 Tupaia belangeri chinensis
GAGACAAAAGCAGATGAAGATCTTGAAAAAGGAGCTACGCCACCTGCTCTCCCAGCCACTCTTTAAAGAGGACCTGAAAACCAAGTATCCGACTCAGTCTGGCAAGCTGCCCCCACAGGTGTCTGCCCCGAGGAATGGCGAGTCGGCTTTGAGCTGCCTCTCCAAGCAGAAGAAGAGGAGGCAGCAGCCGCCGCCCCGAGCGCAGGAGCAGCAGCCACAGCCAAGTACCAGCGCAGATTAACTGCCTGCCCGAGCGTGTCGGTGACTGCAGTGGTGTTTGTCCTCTGGTCGTGTGTGAGAACTCCCTCCCACCCTTCCATTCTACTTTCACGTCACCCCGTTAGGAAAGTCTCCCTCTTCCACTCCACCTCGTAGCAGGAGAGACCTCATGCAGACTTGCCTTGTTTTGGAGCAGGAATTTTATGCAACAGCTTAGTATTTCTGTATCCAGTGTTTATAGGCTTCTCGTGTTCAGCTCAAATCCTTAAATAAAATGTAATGGTCAGAGCCAGTGGATTGTACTGAATTTTTTAGCCAAAGATGGAGGTGGCAGTGCAGTTTGTTTTTTCTTTAACTTAGCAATTCCCTTGAGCTGGCACAGTGCGAGGCCCTAGATAGGGCAGGGACAGTGACACAGGCTCTGGCAGCAGGCCAGCATGGGGCAGCGTGGGTGGGGCCGCAGGCAGAGAATTGTGGATCACTGCAGAACACTGCTACCGGGCCCTTGGCATGTGCTCCCAGGCTTCCCCACAGCAGCACCCCAGCTTCACTCTCCCTCACTTCCAACTGTTGTCTTGCCTGAGCCTCCCTGGGAGGTGGGCAGGGAAGGGTTGCTGTGTGGGCTTCCCTCGCAGCACAGAGCTAGCTAGCAGTCTGCTGGTATAGTGAGTGAGGCCGTCGGGGTCTGGCCCCAGCCTCGTCTCTGGTCCCCTCTCATGACACAGTAGGCCCCTGCCCACAGTTTCATGCACCCCTTCTCTTACCTGAGGCTTTGTGCCTAACAGGCTTTCCTCTCCTCGGCCTGCATCACCTTTTACGTTCCCCATTCTGGAGCACCCGTACATGTCCTCCAGGTCCTGAGCCCCCAGGAGGGGACAGTGTTCCTTTGTGGCCCCCCTCAGTGCCATGGGCTCCTCTTTTAGCCTTCCTCAAAGCCCTGAGATGTAAGTCTTAATACCGTTTTTAGTGTTGGGGAAGCTGACTCCCAGAGGGTAAGACTTGCTCAGGGGACCAGCACATGACCTAGTGGTTATGTTGTTAGACTCCCACTTCATTGACACAGTTCGAGCCCCAGACCCAGAGGCTTGAAACTCACTAGTGCATAGGGCGCATGTGTGTGTGTACCCAAGATCCTGACAAGAGAATGGAGGAGAAGGGATTGTGATGTGGCCATCCCCCATTGGGGGGTGATTTCTCACTTTCTGTCTATCTCTCTGGCAAGTGCATATGCCCTATAGCAAAAAAAAAAAAAAAAATCTCTATTAAAAAAAAAAAACTTGCTCAGTCAGAAAGCAGCCAAGGAACAGAGCTAGGATTAGAACTCAGGGTCTCCTTTGGGTCTGGGGCAAGTTCAGGAAACTTCTTTGGCCTTAGACAACAATGTTGCCAAGGAATTTCCCTCCCCCTAACCCCCAGTGAGATGGGTGACCTAGAAGAGAGAAACCGTCCTATGAGGTCAGGTCCTGACTGACAGCTGTCAGAGGACAAGAGGGGACCCTCCATTTTCTAAATGCTGCAGTGGAGGTCAGTGGTGTTAATAAACAGGCTCAAGGTCCCTTAGTACCATGAGTGGCTCAGACCCCTTGTCACAAGCCAGAAGTGGATCCCCTGGTGACTCAGTGTCCTGCCTATGCCCTCTAACAGCAGGTTCTTTTCAGGGGGTGAAGGGGAGTAGGTGGTTCCGCATTCTCACCTGGTGAGGTGTGTGGGCTCCCCATGGGTCTCTCCAGCCAATCCACTCACATACACAACCCCCTAGGGAGGATAGTGTTGCTCTTTGGTGCACACCAGATACCCAGTATTAAGCCAGGACAGGCTGGCAGGTGGCATGGTGGTTGGGGTGCTGGACTCCCACATGGCCAACTGGTTCGAGTCCTGGGCCTGGCAACTTGTTTTCTCTTTGGTCAATTTGAATATTTCTTTTAAAAAGAAGAAGCCAGGACAACACTTGTTAGAGAAACCATTTTAATGCTAATGTTTTCACCTACTGCCCAGGGGAGTGGTAGGGTTTAGTCCACAATCCACAGGGCTTGGGGCGCCTGGCAGCCACTCAGTAAGTCAGTGCTGCCTTCTGCCCAGGATGGCAGTGTGTGTGGCTCTGAGACTCGTTCCATTCCCTGAAGCTCCCGTTGGGAAAGCCAGAGCCACTGCTGCGGTGGCATGTCTCCCCATCTGGCAGTGCCCTCTGCTCCACTGGGGAAGCTGGGCTAGGGACCATCCGCGGTGAAGCACTTACAGCGTCAGGTATGGCGGTTGTGCTCACCCGGAATCTCGTTCCATTTTAATGTGTTGGTGTTGTCTCCGTTTCACAAATGTGGGAATTGGGGATGAGAAGTGAAGTGACTTGGCTCAGGCCGAACAGCTGATGAGTGGCAAAACAGGTTTGAACTTGGGTCGTTCAGCCTTTTGTGCTTACAGTAGGTGAGCCAGCTGTGGCAAAGGCTGCTGCATCCCACATGGCTTATGACACAGTTCGAGTCCTAGACCGTGGGTGAACGTACATGCGTGCCCAAAATCCCAAAAGGAGAAGTGGAGAAGGGATTGCAGCATGACATCCCCCATGGGGGTGCTTTCTCGCTTCTTTCTCCCCTTCTCCAGCAGGCACGTGCACCTTCTAGCAAGATTTTTTTAAAAGGCACCCAGTCAAAAGCAAGGACAGTGTTCTTTCTGTTGCTTAATGTTCCCATTGGTTTCTAAGATTCCCTTTGGAAGGGAATAAACGTGTGGTTGTAAGGACAAGCTCTCAAAGCAACTTTCCTTCCAGCTTTCAGTCTGGAAAGAGGTAGCTCTGTAGGGCGAGGGGGAAAGCACCCAGGAAGTGGTTGCCAGCAAGTGCTGTCACTAGCAAGGTGCCACCCGCAGACAACTGCTGTGACAGCTCCTGCATCCTGCTGCCCCTTTCCCTCCGTAGGGACCGCTGAGGGCACGTGCAGAGGGAGCGAGCAGCGTTTCTGACCAGTGTTTTGGGGAAAGCAGGGAGTGAGAACATGACTAACCAGCTCCGCCACTGGCAGAGCTGGGCATCCTGCTCTAAACGGACCCTCTCTCCTGAGAGGGTCCCGCGGAAGCTGGCATGTTCTGTGCCCTGGAAGCATGGCCTAGGCAAGATGCACATGGTATTTCTCCAGCTGGTCTGCCCAGGAAGTGCTGCTCTGGAGACCACTGGAGCCACAGCCAGAGCAGGGGCACCCATGCTGGCTGGAAGGCCCAGGGCCCACTTTCCAACCCCACTGCCGGGGCATCAGTCGGGCACTGTGCAAGCTCACACCCTTCAGCTTGGACACAGGGCCTCCCTGGAGACATGTCTGGCAAAGAGGAGGGTATTCACAAATCACTGAACTGTCCCTGCTCTCCCAGTGTACTGGCCGTGTAGCCCAGCACTCCCACTCGGAGCAGGGTGGACACCAGACGGGGACTAGGGCCAGGTTTACATTCCTGGGGAAAGGTGGCATAGTCACTTAGCTTGAGCCCTTGAGTCCAAATCCCAGCCAAGGGCAGTGTGAGAACCAGGATCCCTGCCTAGAATTAAAGCACCCTGACGTCTAAGAGGGCTGTTGGCCCTCCACGAAGGCAGGAGGGTAATACAGATCTGACGCTGTGCCAGGACTCGGGAGTTTGCTCCTCGGTCCTCAGGCAGTCTGGTGACCAGAGGAGTCACAGCAGCACCAGTAGAGCCTACTAAGTCCCTGCAGAATGAAACCTGCACGGAGCAGGTCTTCAGTTAAGGAAGGACCTACAGGGCAGCCCCACACCTGCGTTTTCCATTTCCTCTTGTAGCACCCCAGCCCAGCCATTGTTTGGGTCCCCACTGGTGCCATCTTGCCTGCCAGTTCAGGTGCAGTCTCCGAGGCCCTGAGGCAGCTAGCGAGGCAGTTAGGGCACACGTCCAGTGGAAGATGAGGAAGCTTCCTCATTCAGCACTTCCTCAGGCAGGTGCCACAAGGGAAATCTTCCCCCACTGTCTGTTCCCGTGGCTTGTCTCCCACCTAACCTCATGGGAGCCAGTAAAGATTGTAGATGGGGAGAGGGACAGAGGCCACAGGCAGCTGCATGAGTCAGTGTGGATGGCTCCACCTGACAGAGGACCTAGACTCTCCCTCTAGGGTTTGTTGAGGGTGTTGGAACAGCTGCAGCTTCCTGGGCCCAGACAGAAGTACACGGATTCCAGTCCAGACCGGAGTCTTTCTCAAGCCTGTGTAGGTGGAGCTGAGAGCAGAACCCTGGTGGGCCCAGGCTCGAAAGGCAGGCAGCTTCGGCCCTGAGACAGAGGGGGCCCCCGACAACCTGAGCTTCATGCTGAAGGCTAGCGGCCCCTTTCTCGTCTTTGGCATAAAAGTCTCTTTTTCTCCAATTAGGGGTGGGAAAACACCCATTGTGAATGGTTTTGGAACCACACTGAAGCCCTCACATTCGAGTCAGCCTTGACGGGCCAACATGCCAGTCCGCCAGCCACCAAAGCCCAGTTCAACTGGCTGGACTCTGTATAGTCTGGTAAGTCACTGGGTCCAAACAGCTGGCCTTGAGCTTTTCTTCCCTTACAGAGAGGCACGGCCCCTGGTAAAGAGAAACCAGAGGTCCCTGTTTCTAGGCAACAGAGCGTCAACACTGGTGAGAACTTCTTCCAGCTGAAGAAACAGGTCCCCAGAGGGCAAGCGACCCACCCAAGGTCTTTCGGGGAATGGGGTGCAGAGCCAGGGTTAGGCCCCGTGAAAAGCATCTGAGCGTCACAATAAATACTGAAAGTACCACCAAGTTACCACAGCTCAAAATGGCTAGGCCTCATTCCCAGTGGCTTCGTCCAAAAGGCTGTACCTTTTCTAGCTACAGTCTACATCGCTTAAAAAACTGAAAAGCCGGAAAGTTCCATGCAGAATGAAGTCCCGTTAGGTGACAGGTTCCACTGCATCACTTAAAATGAATCAGTGTTTATCGGCTGCATAAAGGATGTTGTAGTGGGATGTTTTATAGAGCAGGTGCACGGAGGGGACGGCGGCCTCGGGGAACACGTGGTGATTCAGAGCGGTGTCCATCTCGTCCACGTACTCCACCTGCAGGGCGATGCTCAGCGCTTGGGACAGGGCGGTGATCTGGATGTGGTCACACTCCATGGCCATGGGCTCCACTTCCTGCAGAGGCCGAAATGAACAAACGCCCGCTTAGGAGGAAGTCCTGGCAGGGACGAGCGAGTTCAATCCTGCCTGCACCGACATGGCCCGAGCTCCGTGCCAAGAGATCACCCTGACAACCACCACAGGTAGGTGGGGACGGATGTCCTCCCTTCACACAGGAAGCAGGCTAGCGAGAAACGGCATAGCTGGAAGTCAGGGGGACAGCAGGGCCTGAACCTAGACCTTTTATTCGACTGTGGAATAAAATGTATCTGAGAAGAGGTCACTACCTTGAGGGATCTGGAAAGGGCAGGGCAGGAATCTGTCAGGTTGGCAGCAAAGAATCAGAGTTAAAAGGACCCTGTCATTGGGAACCAGCAGTTAGCATAATGGCTATGGCGCTGGATTCCCACGTAGTCGACCACGGTTCGCATCCCGGACCTGGTGGTTTAAAACTCACACCAGGCGCGTGTGCATGCATGCCCAAGATCCCGAGAGGAGAATGGAGGAGAAGGGATTGCAGCGTGACCACCCCCCTTGGGGGGTGATTTCTCGCTTTCTGTCTCTATGTCTCTCTCTGTCTGGCGAGCGCACGCACCCTATAGCGAAAACCTCTCAAAAAAAAAGGACCCTGTCATCAGGGATTCCAAGCTCAAGTGTTTACAGAGCCCAGGTCAGTGGGCACATGAGAGGGTCTAGATACTGAAGAGACAATGGGGAGATCTTGGCAGAGACAGCGGCAAGCTGGGTGTACCCCACATGAAGAGGGTGGCTGCCGCGCCTGCTTATGTCGCAATGCAAGAGTAAGAGCCCAGGGCCTGGGTCTTCTGTTTTTCCAAGGGAAATAAGATGAAAACTACCCCACTGCTAAGTGTCGGTAACTGTCGGGGACGCAGCAGAGATCATGGACGAAGCTTGTCCAGGACAGCTGTGACTCTGGGCGGGGACTTGACCATCCCACCCACAGGTCAGCCCAAAGCCCTCATTCTTCAGCTGGGAATCCCCAGGGAAGGGAAGTGGCTTGCCCCAAGCCACACAGTTCAGGCTGCTCAAGTAGGACCTGTCTGCAGCTTTCGGAACTAGTGCTGTCTGAATGCCCAGTATAGACTTGACACCCACGTCCCCTGGCTAGGCATGGTGGTGCTGAAGGCTGCAGGAGAGACACGAGAGTAGAGCCCAGGGCTGGGGGGCCCGAGACCCGGAGACCTACATGAGTGCAGAAGTCCTTGATGTCCATCTCCTCATCGATGAAGTGTCGGAAGAAGTCTGCTCGGTTCCTGATGAAGGCTGACGTGAGCAGGCGCAAGAACTGCACGATCCGGTCCGAGGAGCTCTGGTCGTTGAACACCTTCAGCAGACTGGACTCCGAGCCATCCTTCTCCACCAGCTCGACCACGCTGTAAAACTGCACCCACCGGCAGTCAGCCCTGTGGCCAGGCAAGCCCTGCCCCTCCCTCCCGGGCCTCCCTCAGGGAACATTTCTATCTTTGCATTTGTGAGTCAATCTCAGCTTCAAAGCTAAGTAATCGGACTTAGAAATACAGCCTGTCCCTGCAGCCTCAGGTTTAGCATCTGTAGAGTCAGCCAACCCCAGATCAAAAATATTTTTAAATAAATAAATAAAAATAATACATATATATTGGAACCAGCAGATGGTGTAATGACTACGTCACTGGACTCCCATGTAGTCAGTCGACCATAGTTTGAGTCCCGGGCGCGTGTGCGTGCGTGCCCAAGATCCCAAGAGGAGAATGAAGGGATTGCAGCCTGGCCATCCTCCCTGGGGGTGATTTCTCACTTTCTGTCTCTCTGTCTCTCTGGCGAACGCACACACCCTATAGAAAAACAAAAAAAAAAAAAAAAAAAAAAGAATACAGATACAGTTTAGCAACTATTTACATAACATCACATTAGGTATTCTAAGTTATCTAGAGATGATTTAAAGCATTTGGGAGGCCGTGCACAGGTCATATGCAAATACTGGGTATTTCTACATAACGGATTTGAGCATCCGCAGAGTCCTGGAACCAATCCCCTGTGAAAAAACAGCCGACTGTACTTTAGTTCCTATCTTCACCCAGAGGCATGCCTAGGACAGCTGAGGCTCCCGCCATTGCTCTCTGGGCTGGGATTGTTATGTACACATTTGGATCTGCAGGGGTGGAGAGTCCTTCAAACCCCACACCCTCCATTAACCAGATGGGGAGGCCAGGGGTGGACAGATGGCTAAAGGAGGTGCCTTCTTCCAGAGGGGGGGCAGGCCCCTGGGCTGCCGGTGCCCACACAGCCCCATCAGCAAGTGCTTCTCCAGCCAGGAGGAGCAGAAAGGGCACAGCCCCAGAGCTGTGGGCTGTGCAGGGGCGTCCAGCCAGTGTCCGCTCCTGTCTGATCTGCCAGCCTGGAAGGACCTGGTGCCCCAGTCACCATGGCCAGAGGAACTCACAGCATTAAAGAAGTTTCGGAACCTGTGCTCCTCAAAGCCAGCAGCCAGTAGGTCATTTGGGGTCTGCAGTACACGCTCCTTGAACCTAAAGGGGAGCAGACCAGATGCTTACAGGAACACAGTGAGCACACGGCGACTGTCACCGTCCACCCCAACCCGCTGCACCCACGACACCCCTCCCACACACGGAGAGGACTCTGTCCCTGCCGGGTGAAGGAGCTGCCTATGGCTGACCACACTGCCTGCTCTGTCCTCCCCGCTGTGAGTGATCCCAGGAAGTGGGTGCTGTGGTTTGAATGTGCCCCCAAACTGAACCGTCAGTGCAAAGGAGAGAGGAGTTGAGGGGAGGCCCTCAGTGGTCAGTAGGCTGAGAAGGCTTCATCCTCATAAACAGATCAATGCTGTTATTGGGGGAGCAGGTCCCTCATAAAAGGATGAGTGTCCCTCTCCCCCAGCCATCGCGTGCGCTCTTGACCTTTGACTTCCACCGTGGGATGACAGTAGAGAGGTCCTCACCAGATGCCGGCGCCTTGACCTAGGACTTCCTAGCCTCCAGAACCATGAGAAATCTGTGGGCTTTAAATGGCCCTGTCTGTGGTATTTTGTTACAGCAGCCCAGAACGGACCATGGCAGGAGGTGCAGCACCCATTTCACAGAGGAAGAGACTGAGACAGTCACCTCCCACTCCCAGGCGTGTGGATGCTACCTTTTGAGGGTTTCTTGACTCTGGCCCTCCCTGTCCCTGTGGTGTGTTTTCATCACCATCTCTGGCATGGACCATGCTCAGCCTCCCCCACTCCCCCGTCTTTCTCCTCACAGACCTGCCTGGCCCCCACTGCCCTCAGGACACAGCCCTTCACAGAGATGTCCAGGGGGGGCCCTGTCTGCCCCCCAGCCTCAGTTCCACTCTATCCTAAAACACACTCGCCCACTGGCACCTGCCCGACCCTCCGCCAGGGCTGCACTTCCTGGGTGAGCTAGAGCCAGCTGATACCCATCACAGGAGAGCTCATTACCAGGTACACTTTCGAGACTTGCCAGCCAGGTGTTCACGTGGCACTATTAAAACTCAAATGGTGTAAGTTTACAATGAAATAAGGTATACTAAATAACGGGCAGTAAATATTTCAAAACTCTGCCAGCGGGTGGCATAGTGGTAAAGGCTCTGGACCCCCACATGGTCGGCCGCGGTTTGAGTCCCTGACCCAGGGGCCTGAAACTCATGCCGAGCACATGTGTGTGCGTGCCCAAAATCCTGAGAGGAGAATGGAGGAGAAGGGATTGCAGCACGGCCAACCCCCGGGGGGCGATTTCCTGCTTTCTCTCTCTCTCTCTTTCTCTCTGCCTCTACAGCGAGCTCATGCACCCTATAGCAAAAATCTCTCAAGAAAACGTTCAGAACTCATCATTTCCGAGTTATTGACTATGACGATGCTTTCGAGGTTATGCGCGCCGTCGCGTGTATGACACAGATTCTATACAGGCCACAGCTGGGATTACTTTGCAGCTTTTCCTGACTTGCTCAGTGATCGCTCCAACGCCTCTGCCAGGAAGCCCTCCAACTCACTCCCTGGGTCGTCCAGCCTGAGAGGAGGACAAACCCTCCAGAGACTCAGAGCTGAGCAAGCTCAGAGAGCACAGCCTCGACAACCAGGAGCCCCCCTGAGCGTCCCTCCTGCCCACTCACTTGAGGATCTCTCTGCTCTTGCCCAGCAGAGACTCCAGGTAGGAATAGCCCAAGGCCCGGTAGAAGCAGTTCCCGTCCCCTTTGGTCTTGCGGATGGCGGTGAACCTTTTGCTGAGTTCCTGTGGGAGGAGAGCGGGGATGTGGGTGTGGCAGCAGTGCCCCTGTGTGGCACCCGGCACCAGCCAGGCCCAGCACCTCAGCTCTCCCCGATAAGGCTGCGCTCCCTTCATGCATTCCACAGACAGAAAAACTCGTCAGGTGCGTCCTGTGTGCCAGGCACTGAGGACCCGCCCCTGCCCCAGGCAGCCCATTCTCAAGAAGGCCGACAGTTAGATGATGGGGACAGAAGGACATGGGAGCACCAGGCAAGGTGCCAGAGCACTGGCCTCGCGCCAGGTTGCAGAAGTCTGGAAGGGCCTCATGGAGGACGGGCTCTGAGGGGCAAGAGCTGGCTGGGGTGTGCCGTCAGGGCGGGAGGGAGGCTGCAGAGTCCAGGGGAGGGCCTCCGCAGGCCAGCTGTGCAGTCTGGGTAGTCCTCCAGACACTTGGCAAGAGGTGGAGCCCTCCCCTGCCACCGCCTCCTCCGCTCTGCTCTGAAATGGCAGAGGGGTTTGGGGGGAACCACTATGGAGTTTTGACAGCAGAGGATGGTTTTCTAGAGGTTAGGGAGGCCCTGCTCCCACTACAGCCAGAAGAAGACTCAGAGACAACCAGGCCCAGCTGAGGTAGGTGCCCGGGGAGTGCTCCTTGGGGAGCCTATTCTCAGTTCCCACGGGGACTCCAGGTGACACAGAATCACTCTGCCACCCAGACCTCGCTCCTGCCCCAGGAGGCCCATGGCCATGTTTTCATCACATGGTGACCCTGACCCTCTCTGGACCCATCAGTTTCTCTGGATAAGTGACTGGGGCCCATGGCCACTGTGCTGTGTCTACGGGAATGTGAAGGGCCAGGGCAGCCTTTTCTGCTGGTGCCAGGGCAAGCCTGCTCTGCAGAAAGGTGCACGGGGGGCAGCGGCGTGGGGCTGCGAGGTGGGGAGGGCGGCCACTCCTCCTCCGCCCACGCTGTGAGTCACCCCGCGACCTTCCAGCAAGTCTCCCTTTTCCCCTGGCCCAGGTGGAGTAGGCCTCCCCTCCTGCAAGGGCCCCCAGTACAGAGGCAAGAAGGCAGCCTGTGAGACGGGGCTGCCGGGCTCAGCCACCCACGCTGTTCTGACCACCGCTGCGTGCTAGGCCTCAGAAAACGTACGTGCTTAGCTGAGTTGTAACGAAGTGAGGAAATAAAGCATTTAGGACAGTGCCTCAATTATTTTCAACTTTTAAAAAAAAAATTATTTCTTTATTATTATTGTTGTTATTTTAATTTGCTATAGGGCACATGTACTTATGGGGGGGGGAGTGAAAATAATGAGAATGCAAGCTGCTGGGCCTGGGACTCAAACTATGGTCGACCACGTTGGGGTCCAGTGCCCCAACCACCATGCCACCCACTGGCCACAAGTGTCAATTAAAAAAAAAAATTATCTTTTTTTTTTTTTTGGTGACTAGATGATTTCTCATTAAGGCAAATACCCAGCAGCAAAATATTCTGGGAGTTCTTTCATTTGCCCAGGAACCTGGTCCAAGCTATCAATGTTTTCTGCCTTCAAAGTGGTACCCCCTTCTCTGCTCCCAGCCCCGGCCCCCTCAGTTTAGGATCCTTTTCTCCAGTCCCTCTGCTCACCTGGATTTTCCTCTGGTAAATCCTGTTTTCAGGATGGTCTCGAAGAATTGATAGGATGTCACATTTTTCTGATATTAGGTTGAAAGATGTTTCACTCTGCAAAACAGGGAAAGCGGCAGAGCTATGTGACAAGTTTCTTTTTTTTTTTTTTTTTTAGTTTGCTATAAGGGTGTATGCGCTCACAGAGAGAGAGAGTGAGAAAGGGAAAGTGAGAAGTCACCCCCTGGGGGGCATGGCCACACCACGCGATCCCTTCTCCTTCATCCTCCCTGGGGGACTTTGGCCACTTTCGCACATGTGCCTGGCAAGCTTTTCAAGCTGCCAAGTCCGGGACTCAAACCGCGCAGTTGGCCATGTGGGATCCAGCCACCCTAACCTCCACACCACCTGCTGGCCCTGTGCCGTGAGGATTTCAAAGTAAAGACAGGATTCACCGGTGACGACCTCTGAAGAGTAAGGGATGCCTTCCCACCGCAGGTCCGGGTGGGCGTGGACCAGTCGCCATGTGCCTAGGACAGGGCAGCTGGGGCCTGCGCCATCTCAGGTGGGGGCTCATCTGGAGTTTTGCAAATGGTAACACCTCAAACCTAATGACCCTCCGCATCGGAGTGTAGGGCCCCTCTGTCCTTCCTGCCTGGTTCCCTTCAGTCCTTTACTCCGCCACCCTCCAGCAGTTCCCAAATAGCTACACAAAACGCTGTCACGCCAGAGATTCAGAACACCCACCCCGGCGAGGCTCACAGTCCAGAGGAAAAACAATAATGATCCAGGGCAAGAAGGCCACCAGCAGAGGCCACCTATGTGGCCCTGGCACAGGGAGACAGGCCTGGGGGTCTGGGCAAGGGTTCAGGACCTGGGTAGACAGTAAGTGCGGAGGGCGGCTTCACGCACCCCCTACTGGCGAGAGCTCGCACTGCAGCCCCGTGCAGGCCTAGGTCCACTCCAACTCCGGAAGACGGGGGTGTCAGGGTCTCCAAGCCTGGGACAAATCAGCCGGCAGAGAGGGGCCATGGCAGCGAGAAGCTGCCGCGACACTGCGGGAGACGTCTCTGTGCTCGCAGCCAGCTCCCCGCTCCCCACGGGCCTCGTGCTGTCCTGTGCAGTCTGGTCAGCGGATGCGTCTCCGCCTCCAGCCTCCAGCAGACCGCCCTGATTTCAGCATGACGGTACTGGAGGATCAACTGGTGTTAGAGCCACTCCCGGTCTGCACTTTAGGGGAAGCGCCCGGCTCGCGCATACGCCGCGGGGAGAGCGTTTGTATGAACGATCAGTGCCTGGCTCAAAGGCCGACCTGGCTTGGCACTTTTGTCAATGGAAATTAGTTTTCCACCCTTTCGCTGGCATCGCTTTAACACGAACCTGCCGCTAGAGGTCGCCACTCTCACTTTGTGCTGCTGACCACTGCAGCCTCTCCCCCCCTGGGGCACCGCCTGCCG
>NW_006203764.1:2215792-2219292 GCF_000334495.1 Tupaia belangeri chinensis
GTGGGGCAGCCTCTCCCCACGTGGGGCAGCCTCTCCCCACCGGGCCTCCGGGCCTTGCCACAAGCTGGACAACGACCTCACCCATACCAAGGCGCTCGGAGGAGCCTCAGGTCGGCACAAACCGCTTGTCCCTCCGGAGAAATATGTACGTGGGCTGTTGAGCACCCAGAGCAGTGCGCTGGGCCACAGGACGATGCAAGGAGGCCCAAGTGGCTTCCCGGGTTACTCGTCTCCACGCCCGGCAGTCTTCGAACTACAGTCTGATTCCTGCACCCGCCGCCAGGGCAGAAAAGAGGCTCTGTGACCCGGGTCGGACATTTCTAGGAGCCTGGATATCCCATTTTCAGTCTCTAGAGCTGGCCTCCCTTCGGTTGGGGTGGCTTATAGTGTCTGCCATCTTTTATTGTCCGAGTGATTCTCTAGGGCCCATCAGAGGAAGGGATGAGATGGCTGTTAAATAAACAAATAAAAGCCACATCCACCATGAAGCCTCCCTGGCCTTCCCACTCCCAAGTCAGAAATGGGCTCTCCTTGAACTCATTCTTTTTTTCTCCCTTTCTGGTGGCCCCAAACATGCTGTCCCCTAGACTTGGAGGGTAAGGAGGACTTCCCAGAGAACTAAGAAACAAAGAAGAATGAAGTTGCTGTCTTTACTGACAGGAGAAACAGCGTTTCCAGTAGAGGAACCAGCTGCAAATGCTTAGGGATCGGTGATGGACCCTGGGTTTGCTTCCAGAAGCTTTCATTCTACACTCAGGCTTCTTTGCAGAATTAAGCCAGCCTCAGGCTCCTTCTTCCCTTCTGCCCTGACACCACGGCGACAGACTGGCAGACGGCAGAAGATCAGACAGGCACTCGGGCAGAGCTGGGGCCCTCTCTCCAACAGGCCGGTCCTGACCTCTACCCCATGGCCTTCCCAGGCAGACAGAACAGCAGCTCTCCACCTAGCTCCTGGCCAGGACCCCACTGCAGGGCTCAGTGTCTACGGCAGCAAGTGCCCGACCGAGAGATGCCGGTCATGGGCGGGTCAGGAGAGAGTGCACAGGTGGCGCAGGGCAGAGCGGAAAGACACCGGGACATCACAAGGGAGTGACTTTTCCGTTTCCTTCAATCCTTTTAGGGGCATCAAGGAGAAAGCGTCTGTGACCTGGAACCTCTGCGTGGCTAGTGTCTCTCCTGAAGAGTGAGCAGGCCCCTGACCTTAAAAGTGTCCCATTTTCTGGAGCCAGCTGGCGGCGTGATGGTTATGTTGCTGGACTCCCACGTGGTGACCGCGGTTCAAGTCCTGGATCTGAAGGCTTGAAAATCATGCCAGGCATGTGTGTGTGCGTGTCCTGAATCCTGTGGTAGGCAGTTAGCCGTGAGCAGGCAGCCCTAAGAGAAAAGCGAAAGGCTCCTCTAGCTCCGGGCACCAGGAGGGCGAGGCAATCTGCCATCTTCCTTCCTTGAGGCCTGAGGGAAGTACACAGGATGATTTGTAGATTTTTCTCTTATCAAAAAGACCTAAGCAAGCGTTTTGGTCAATGCCCCAATTCCTATTAGGGCGATAGACTAATTGGGGCAACCTGGCTTGCATTGGGCACCATGCGCAATTAGGTGATCGAATTCCTCATTCTTTACCTGTGAGGAAGGTGCGCAGGTGCAGGAAAAGAGCGTATGGATTCTAATTTAAAGGAAGAACATAGACAGCGTAAGGGGCCTCCCACTAATGAATATTCATGACCTCTAGTAATAAAAATAATGGTTAACTAGTACCAAGTGCGGTTGCCACTTGGCAATCCACCCGCCCAACAACCTTTTTGGGTGTACTTTCTTCCTTTCCTTTCCTTTCTTTCTATTAAACCTTCTTTTCTATCTACTTCATTCGTGGTTGCGGTTTCATTTTGCACCTAGGGACAGAACTCTAATTTTAGTGATCTGGACCCAAAGAACCAAGGACTTCACAACGCAGCTCAACACTTTCCCATCCGTTAACAATCCCAGGAGGAGAATAGAGAAGGCATTGTGGCATGGCTATTCCCCCTGGGGGTGGTTTCTCACTTTCTGTCCCTCTGTCTCCCCAGAGAGCACATGCACCCTATAGCCAAAATCTCTCAATAAGCAAATAAACAAACAAATATGTCTAAAAAAAAAAAAAAGCTGTTCCATTTTTGGAACCAGTAGGTGGTACAGTGGTTAAGACACTCAACTCCCAGGAACCAGCAGTTAGCGTAATGGCTATGTCGTTGGACTCCCAGGTAGTTGACCGCCGTTTGTGTCCTGGACCTGGTGGCTTAAAACTCATGCAGGGCGCGTGTGCGTACATGCCCAAGATCCCGAGAGGAGAATGGAGGAGAAGGGATTGCGGCGTGACCATCCCCCCTGGGGGATGATTTCTCGCTTTCTGTCTCTATGTCTCTCTGTCTGGCGAACGCACGCGCCCTATAACAAAAACCTCTCCAAAAAAAAAAAAAAAAGACACTCAACTCCCATGTGAACGACAACAGTTCAAGTCTCAGACTCAGTGGCTTTAAACATGCCCAGCGTGTGTGTGTGTGTGTGTGTGTCCCAGATTCCAAGAGGAAGGAGAAGGCATTGTGGCCTGGCCAGCCCCAGGAGGGCGACTTCCTGCTTTCTGTCTCCCTGTCTCTCCGGCAAGCGCACATGCCCTACAGCAAAAATCTCTCCATTTTCAGGCCAGCAGATAGCGTAGAGATTATGGCAGCTATGCGGTCCTAGACCTGGAGGTTTCAGAAATCACGCCAGGCATGTGTGTATGTGTGCCCCAAATCCCAACAGGCGAATGGAGGAGAAGGGATTGCAGCGTGGCCATTCCCCCAGGGGAAGATTTCTCTCTCTCTCTCCCTCTCTCGTTCTGCCTCTCTCCAGGGAGGCCACATACCCCATGGCAAACTAAAAAAAAAAAAAAAAGGTGTTCCATTTTCAGTTGCAGTCCTCCCCCCAACTTAAACTAAGCTGATTTGATTGATTTCCCTGGCAAATTTGTAAAGAGGTAACAGATCTTGGTCTATTCTAAGTCTTGGGGGATTGACAGCCCTAGCACAACAGCAGCGGCTGGGGTGTGGGAGTTCTACACGCACAGCTGACAATGCAGCCCCTGGGCTCCTTCCTGGGAGTTCAGCGTCCCAGCCTCACCTCCACTGCCTCGAGTAGAGGCTGGAGGACAGGCAGGTGACCCTGAAACCAGCAAGTGGCCACGCCCAGCAACGCCCCCGCCCTGGGACTTCAGATTCAACTTGATTTCACTCCAAAGTCCCTGTTTACCTCCCTGACAATTCATTTACTCTTCTACAAGTCTTGCTGTTTTTTTAAAGACAGTGGACTTAAAAAGACTGCCTGGGTCTTTCTGAACAATGGGCTTAAAGGCAGAACAACTGCGTCGAATATGCAAAAACCAAGAAATGAAAGGGTGGAGGGTGAGAAGATCGGGAAGGACATGGGGGGCTCTATTTACTCGGCAGTTTCTGGGAAGGTACAGATGAAGGGTTGTGCACCAGGGA
>NW_006203764.1:2219337-2242550 GCF_000334495.1 Tupaia belangeri chinensis
TCATGTATTATATTATTATTATTTTATTTGACTAGAGAGAGACAGAAGAGGGAAAATGAGAAAGCAAGCCACCTGGTCGGGACTCAAACGGCAGTCAGCCCGTGGGCGTCCAGTGCCTCAACCAGCAGTCCACCTGCAACCCCAGGGAATTAAATATGTAGAGATATTGGGTCGTCGGAAAAGTCACGAAGTATTTTTCTATGTTTTCCTATGCAAAAATATGTCGTGACTTTTCCAACGACCTGCTGTGTACGTCAGCGCAGAAAACCACCGTCTACAGGTGGGTCAGGAAGGGCAGAGGTGCCTTATGCCAGGGAAGCCTAGGCTTTCCATGGGCCTTAGTATAAGTTCTAAACTTTTTAATTTATCTATAAAGAAGGACAGAAAGACAGATACCCTTGACAGAGCCTCACCAGGCCACAATCCTCCCCCCACCCCCGATTCCCAGCAGCCAGGATGAGTATGTACCATGTGTCCTCAATGTAAAAATAAAGAGGGCCGCAGGCGTCCTAGTGGTCAAGGTGCGGGACTCCCACCTGGCTGACCTCAGGTAGAGTCACGTGAGCATGCACACCCGAAGTCCCAGGAGCGTGGAGAAGGGACAGTGGTGCAGCCATCCCCCAGGGGATGATTTCTCACTTTCCCTCTCACTGTCTCTGTCTCTCTCCAGTGAGCACATGCGCCTTATGTCAAAACCTTCAAAAATAAAAGAGAGAGAGAGAGAGAGAGAAGAAAAAAAGAAAGAAAATGAGAGGAAGGAGAGGAAGAAAGAGAGGAAAAAATACTAACCAGCAGTTCAGGCCCACTCAGCCGTGGAGGGCTGGCTCCCACCCTCGGTTCCCGGGACACGCTATCAGCATGGGCCTTCGCAAGGCAGTCTTCGAGAATTCCCCTCATCCTCCCTGTCCCCTCTTTCCTTTCCTCCATCCCCAGACCTCTCTGTTATGCTCTTCCATCTGTATCTACTCTTATTATGACTGTCACGGTAACATATACGCAGAACGGGTGCCATTACTTTTTTTTTTTTTTTTTTAGATTTTGCCATAAGACGCATGTGTGTCTGGATTCTGGGCACACAATGCACACCCACATGCCTGGCACGATCTTCAAGCTACTGGGTCTGGGACTCGAACCGTGGTCAGCCATGTGGGAGGCCAGCACCTTACGTACCACACCACCTGCTGGCCCCCCATTAACCTTCTTGGGTGAGCAGCGGCATCAAGCACACATTATGTGTGACCATCACCTCCTTGCAGTCTCCAAACTTTCTCGCCGCCTCCACCTAAAACTCGGTGCCATCAAACGCTAACCCCCCTTCCCTCAGTCTCTGCCTTTCTCTCTCTAGGACTCCGGCTTTTCTAGGCCCCTCATATAAGTGGACTGTATCTGTCTTTTAAAAAACACAGAGTTAGGGCCGGCCAGTGGCGCGGCACAGGAGTTGGGCCAGCTGGTTCCCACACGGCCCAGTGTGCGGTTCAAGTCTGGACCCAGTGGCCTGAAAGTCACGCTGGGTATATGTACGTGCGGTACGTGCATGCTCAAAATCCCCAAGCGGAGAATGGAAGAGAAGGGACTGCGGTGTGGTCATTACCCCTGGGTGTGCCTTCTCATTGTCTCTAGCTGTCTCTCTGCTTTCTCTGTCTCCCCGGGTGCCCCCCGCCCCCGCCCCCCAGACACAAGCACAAGTACCCTATGACAATTTTTTAAAATGATAACACAGAGTTGTATGTATTATGTGTTTTTAATTTGCATATATATTACTCCATGGACAGTTTTCATTCTTTTTACACTTAATATTATTTAACATGTGGGGCACTTGGGGAAAGTGGGTTTCCACATGGCCTTTCAAGTCCCTGTGGGCACGCCTCCAGAACGACCCAAGTCAGCTCAGTTGGGGGGGGTCCTTGCCCTCCTTCCTTGTCCACTTAGCCTTGGCTCCACCCCCAGGCAGGACTAGAGACTGAAGCTCCAGGGAGAAGCCAGGCACAGCCTCAATTTCCTAGCCCCTAAGCCGGGTACAATGCTGTGTTTGATCTTGGCTAGGTCCAACTGTGTTTGTTTGCTTTTCTTTTCTTTTCTTTTTTTTTTTTTTTTTTTTTGCTATAGGGTGCGTGCATTTGCCAGAAAGAGACAGAGGGACAGAGAGCAAGAAATCACCCCACGGGGGATGGCCACGCTGCAATCCCTTCTCCATTCTCCTCTTGGGATCTTGGGCACGCACACACACACACACCTGGCGTGAGTTTAAGCCACAGGATTCAGGACTCGAACTGTGGCCAACTACATGGGAATCCAGTGACACAGCCATTATGCCAACTGCTGATCACCAAATTGGTGTTTGTTTTCTACGTAGTTACAAATTTCCAGGATGTCAGGGAGGAAGGACAGACAAATAGGCTAGCCTGACCCATGTCCTGCCAGACCCATTCAGGCCACCTGTGAGGATTTTAGCTCTTCATTGCAAATAGATGCTAATTAACTAAGTCAGGGTGGCATGTGGGTTGGAAACCTTGTTTGGCAAACTGAAAGGAAGAATATTTCAGAGTGAGAAAGGGGGTGGATTTTTTGTTTTTTGGAGAGGTTTTTGCTATAGGGCGCATGCACTTGTCAGATAGACAGAGAGAGAGACAGAAAGCTAGAAATCACCCCCCAAGGGGGATGGTCACGCCACAATCCCTTCTCCTCCATTCTGCTCTCAGGATCTTGGGCACGCACACACACGCGCCCAGCTTGAGTTTAAGCCACCAGAATTGGGACTCAAACCGTGATCGACTACATGGGAGTCCAATGACATAGCCATTATGCCAACTGCTGGTCCCAGAAAGGGAGTGTTCTTTAACTGGCTTCCCCAGCCCCCCTGGGAACCAGAGCAAGCCTTCAGCAGGTGGATTCGGGGTGGAGACGACCTGGTCCTCACTGGGAGCTTGCCCTTGTCTCCTGGCCTTGTGTCCCCTCGCGAGTGGCAGCGGCTGAGACAGAGCTCCTGCCCCGATCCCCGCCCCTGACCCCCACCCCTGCTCCACGTGCCAGGCCCCACCTCCTGGCTAAAGGAAAGCGAGACCCTGACTTTTGTCCTGTTCTCTGTCCCAAGCCTCTCCACACATCTGTCGCCTACCCACATAACCCAAAAATGCCCCAGCCCTGTGTGAGGATGTCCAGGTACCCCGGGAGACAGTGAGCCAGGCAGACCGTCCCACTGCCCCTGAACGCTCCCACAGGTGGAGCCCGAGCAGGGTTCTGCTCCTCCAGGTGTCCTCCATGGAGCCTTTTAGAGCAGAGACAGCTCGGAGTTTGAATCTGGCCCCCTGGGCTTTCGAGAGAGGTGAAATACTGAGAGCTCAGAGCCCTGCCAGCTCAGGGAGCTTGGTCACTTCTGCTTCGGGTGTCCCAAGCACCTCTCTCTGGGATGGGGTGTCCACAGTGGGCTGTTCAGGGGCTGGAAGGACATGCCCTTCAAAACGTCTATCTTGATAATGCTCAAAAGTTCTCGCTGATGAAAGAAGTCATCAAGAGGTTCTGAGGCCACAGACTTAGGGCCCGGCAGCCCTGTAAGAGCACCCGGCGGCTACTGTAACCATCGCCCGGCTCTGCATTTTAAAGCAACACAGACGTGGAGGTCGTGGAGGTCGCGTCCTGAGCTGCCCATGCAGGCTCCGACCCGCCTCCTGCCTCCCTCTCGTGAATCCCTCATTACATCATCGCGTCCCTCCGCCAACTCCGGCTGCTCTCCCTATCTCCAGCCCTTCACTTAATCACATCGGCAAAGTCTCTCTTGCCATGGTAACGTACGAGGGAGCTTCAAACGGTTCACGAAAAAATAGAATTAAAATGAGAGTTTATTTTGGTGCAAAAGTTTTTGAAATCTCTGCATAATGTTTTTTCATAAGCTGCCTGTCCGTGAACTTTTTGAAGAGTCCTCATGGTCACAGGTTCAGGGAGTCAGGATGTGGACATCTTTGGGAGGTCATAACTTAGCCCACTGTTAGGTCATCGTTAAAGTCATGACATATTTTTACATAGAAAACAAATGAAAAACATGTCACTTCTTTTCTAACGACCCCGTAGGAATACCTGCCCTTCTCTGCTGTTCAGCTGAGAGATCTGAGAAGCCCCTGCCTCCGGGCCCCACAGCCCTGGGTCACAGTCACTGGCTGGCTTTGCAGAGACTCTAAGCTAGGTGCTGGCACCCCTCATGTCACGAACGCCTGGACCCTGCATCCTTCCGGCGGCCCTCAGGTCGTCATCACCGGCCCTGACGTCTCTCCCTGGAGCGCCAGCTTCTACAGCCACCAGCCACCCGGGTCACCGCAGCTCTCGCTCCACCCCACCCCCTCTCGGCCTCCTTGCTCCTCAGAACACTCTTCCTTCAGCCAGAGCTCACACCCAAGACCCAGGAGACCCCCCATTCCTCTGTTCCCCCGTCAGCCCTGACAGTCACCGCATCCCCCCCAAGGAGGCCACAACAGCGTCTGCCAAACGGGCCTCCCGGCTTGCACTCCTGGCCCTGGCCCAGCTGGTCCTCCATAAGCAGCTGGCAGAATGGCCCCCTGGACCAGGGCACGCCCTCGCCCAGCCCCCCAGGGGCTTCCTCACTTGGGAAGACTCGGCCTCCCAGGTCCGACCCTTCGCCCTTGCTCACGCCCTCTCCCTGAGCTCAGCCACGCTGGTCCTCCTCTTGTTCCAACAGGACCCATGCATTTGTACCTCGGGGCCTTTGCACGTGCTGCTCCTTCTGCTTGGAACGCCCCTCTGCTGCTCCACATGACTCCGTGGTGTCACCTCCTCAGAGAGGCCGCCCCGACCTCCGTGTCTGAAGCTGGCCCTCCTCTCCCTCCCCCACCCCCGACCTCCGACTCTGAAGCTGGCCCTCCTCTCCCTCCCTCTGCCTTGGCTTAGTCTTCAGGGCCGGCCTGCCAGGTTGCTCACTCACATCTGCCTTCCCAGCAGAATGTCAACTCCAGGAAGACAGAGGCTTTGTCTGCTGTCGCCAGGTGCCCAGTGCCTGGCACACAGCAATGCTCCCCAAATGCATCCTGGGTGCTATGGATTGAATTGTGCCCCCCCCTTCATATGCTGCATTCTGAACCCCAGGTGCATCAGAACGAGACCTCCTTTGGAAATAGGGGGCTCGTCCTAGTCATGTTGCTAAGGAAATACCTAAGACTGGGTGATGGCCAGTAAAAGGAAATAGAGATTCACCCAGCTTAGGGTTTGGAGGTTTGAGACCCAGGGCCGACTTCTGGGGAGGCTACAGCATAATGGAGACGGGGCTTGAGCAGAGCGGCTGCCCATAAAATTCCACCTGTTCTGGCCCTGTGTCCCTCTTACGGTCCCGCCAGAACTCAGTCGCAGGGGCCCACTCTAATGACTTACCACACCCTGGCGTCCCAGGGTGGGGCTAACTGTTCACTCAGCACTTTTGCGATAAGGCCAAGGCCCCACACGAGAACGGGGCCACGATATACGGCAGCGGCTGTGAACGCCAATAGTTAGGATGAGGTCGCCTGTAGAAGGTGGTCCCGTCCAGAAGGACTGTGTCCTTACAAAAGGAGGAAATTAGGGCATGGTGGAACACAGCGGGGGGCACCACATGAAGGTCGAAGTTCTGCTGCCTCAAGCCCAGGCACTCCCAGAAGCTCAGAGAAAGGCCCAGAACTGTCTTCCCCAGCACCTACAGAGGAGGGGGGCCTGGCCGGGTCTTGATCTCAGAAGCCAGCCCCCAGGGCCCCGAGGGCAGACACGCCTGCTCTACGCCTTCCCAAATGTGGGACTTTGTCATAGCAGCCTGGGCACACCAGCCTCACACACCGGCCTGAGCACGCCAGCCTGGGCACGCCAGCCTCACACACCAGCTTGGACACACCAACCTCAGCACACACCAGCCTGAGCACTCCAACCTCGGCACACTAACCTGAGCACACTAACCTGCTGAGTGAGTGAGTAAGCAAATTACTCAGCTGGTCTCGGACCCCAGTCCAATCAACTCCAACCCTATGCGCACTGCATGCCAGAGTGCGACCTGTCAGTCATCTGCTTGTCAAGAACATGTTAGGGGCTCCTCCATCCACAAAAGAAAACTCAGCACCATAGCACAGCAAGTGAAGACCCCACTGAATGTTCTAGACTCACCCCTCCTGCCGTTCCATCGCGCCCTGCTCGTCTCTGCCAGACTACCCGACTCTTCACCATGTGTCAGGGCCTTTAAATCACTGTCCTTCCTGCCTAGAATGTACTCTTCCCCAAATCCTTCCCGAATTCTCATATACATCCTTCAACACCTGGCTCAAGACCTCCTCTGCAAAGCCTTCCCCACACTCTCCGCTCCCTCAGTGTCCTGACTTCCCACTGTGCTCCCGAAGGCCCCAGCCGGGCCTCTGAGGCCATGATCAATAGTTCAGGGGCTGCACGAGTCCAGCTCTGTCTTGGTCAGTAGGCAACAAGCTCTTACAAAGGACAGAAGCCTGTCTGTCTCATCACTGCTCAGTGTGGGCCAAAGAGGGTGGTCACTGGGGGGTCACTGACAAGTGACAGACAAAGCACAAGAGGACTCCGTTTTACTGCTCAATCTGACGTTCACTCAGTCATTCACCAAACACTGAGGGCACTTCGAGTGAGCACGAGACGCTCACTAGTTGCAGCCCCAGCCAGCGGCAGCCCAGGCCTGGTCTTCGTCTCAGCCTCTGCCCTCCCGAGGGCCCCGTGTCTGTTACCTCAGACCCTTCCTCGAGCTTCATCTCGCAACTTCGAAATGAGAAAGCAAAGCAGAGCAGGCCAGCCCTATCGCCTACTGGGTAATGAAGCTGGATCCCACATGGCCAACCACAGTTCAAGTCCTGGCCCTGGTGGTTTGAAAACCATGCCGGGCACCTGCGTATGCCCCAAATCCAGGCTGGATGGAGAAAGGAGGGATTGTAGCACGACTATGCCCCACTGGGGATGCTTTCTCTGTCTCTCTCTGATGAGCACACACACACACACACACACACCCTCGGGCAATTTAACAACAACAACAAAATAGCTAAGAAGCTGTATTTTCCAAGGACATTTTCTTCTGTCCACACCACTGCCCACACCACACACACACTCTAACAACAGAAAAAGCCGCCACACAGGACAACATGGTGCCTAGGGCACAGGGATGCTCAGTCATTTTTTCCTTGTAAAGGGCAGAGAACAACAGACCTGCACAGTGCCCCCACGGCCCTGACAGATGTCCCAGTTAGCCAGTTAAGAGCTTCTCCATCTCAAAGGCCCCCAGGTCTCACTGATGGGAAAGACTGGGTGCTTGGGGCCCCATTTGTCCCGACTGCCCATCTTCATCTCCCAGGGCAGATGGGAGGGTACAGTCACCACCGTTGCTCCGCAGCACTTAGGGCAGAAGTTGGGGTCCCAGTCCCTTCTGTTCCGCTGGACTCTCAGTCACCCGTGGTGGCCAGAGGGTATGGCATGCCAACCTCGGGCTCCAGGTGGCTAACCCGTCATTACCTGAGCTCCCACCTCTCCTGGGCAGGTGATGCCCAAACACCTGGGCCATCTTCCAGGAGCAGCAGAGACAGATAAAGCTTTGGGCACCAGGGAGAAGCAGGAAGCTGGTGCTTCCAGAGGCCCCAGAGGCCCTGGCCACACCCCAGCAGCAGGCTGGCTCACTGGCCAGCCTCTCTCAGGTGCCCTGGCTTCCACGCCACACCCAGAACGTGCCAGGCCATGACCAGGCGTTGACCCCCAGCTTAGCAGCATCCTGCAGTGTGACCCATTTTCCTGCCCAAACACGGAGGGAAGAGATCACGCGTGAAGAACCAGGCACGCGTGCACAACCATTTCCGGGACTGTTATCCCAGGAAGAGCCAAGACCCACCACCTCCCATGGTCCTCACCGCAGCCCACTGCACAGATGTGCAAAACCATGTGGGGAGGGGAATGGACCAGCCAAAGCCTCCCAACTTTCCAAGGGGTGGAGGTGAGACTTGAACCCCAAGCCAAGCCATCAGTCCTTATACTCTGCAGGTTCCCCAAGTCCCTGCTCAGCGCTAAAGGGTTTTATGCAGCCATTACCATCTGCCCCTTGCAGGATGCCTGACCCACAAGCTGGAAGGGCAGGTGGGTTGATGTGGGAGTCTAGAGACCTGGCTTCCAAACCCAGGCCCACCATAATTCCTGACAGCTCCTTCTCTGTCTGGCCTCAGTTTCCCCACCTGCCCCATCCCAGGGTCTGGTGTGACTCAGAGGGTCTTTGGCGCTCTTTGTGCCCAGAAAGAACTCTGGATTAGGGGTTGCTCATTTGCCTTCCCTGATCCCTTAAATCATGAGCCTCCCTGGAGGCAACCTCCCCATGTGAGTTCTAACCCCAAAGTCCAGGGATGGAGCAGACGTCTAGGCTTCCACTGGGACAGGAGAATTGGCCACCCGCACAACCCCTAAGTCAAATTACAGGGCTGTGGGGGTCAAGAGTGGGGAGGCCTTTGACAGCCAGGTCCGCGGGTGGGTGGTGCAGTGAGCTTCAGAGTCGGGGACTACCTAATAAAGAGGGGGTGATCCGTAGCCCTGGAGCCTCCCTGTCCCCGCTTCCCTCGAGGGCGCCTACCTTGCGCTGTCAGGCAGCACCCTAGGGAGGCCACCTGAGTCGGATAGGGCGGGGGTGGGGGGCCTCGGAGCCAAGCGGGTTCTCCTCGCCTGGGCGTCCAGGGGCACAGCCACGCGAGTCCCCAGGCCCCAGCATCCGTCTGGACTCAGTGTTCTGGGCGATCGCAACACCGTGGCGACCGCGCTGGGGCACCCAGTCTCGCAACGACCCCAGTCCTGCGAGTGCACATGCGCCCCGGCTGCGACCCGCCCACTGCGCCCCTTCCCCGCACTCCCTTCCCGTTTCCCTCAATACCACTGACCATAGTGACTGGAGCCGCCGGGCCAGGTCCCGCCCCGGCGAGGAGCGATCCGGTGCGGGAAGGTCCCACGCGAGGCGCAGGCGGGCTCCGCCGTGGGTCGGGCGGCGGGGGCCTCGAGGGCGTGGGGGCGCGCGGAGAATACACCCGACCGCTCCGCAAACCAAGGGTTAGACCTCTACTGTGTCCCAGCAAGACACACGCCCCGCGATTGACGTCGGAAGCGAGCAATCAGGAGCCTGGACACAGGACGTCACAGAAAGTGGGTGGGACTTACACACCCCTTCAGCCTATGTTTTGGGGCCCATTTGACAGGATCCAGCCCCCTTTTAAAGACACGGAAAGCTTTTTAACTAGCAAAAGAGTTAGCCCAACCTGGAAAGACAGGTCCTGGTCTGTTAAGGCTGAAGGACTTTGAAGCAAGATGGCACATTGAAGTCTTTTGAAAGGTTAACTGGCCCGCATTCACTCGTGAAGAGGTCACCTGGGTACAATTTGCTCAAGATCAGAGGACAGCCACTTAGGAAACACGTGCCCAATAGCACCAGGTTACCCTCCTGACCCAGTGTAGCTTCTAAATAATATTTCAGCGCCTTCCAACTCATGAATCAGTGAATTGACACGCACCCAATTAATGTTTGTTGAATGAATGAGTTTCCAGGTTCCTTGAGTCTGCAAATGGCTCTGAAATTGTAGGGCTAAGTCTGAGGCGGAGACGGTGAAGCAGGTCTGGTGACTCACTCTGCGTGCAAGCTCCTTATTACCAAACATCAAACACAGGAACAGGTATCATTGGAAGATTCCTTTCCCAGCTCTTGACCCCGGGAGGAGTCGTTTGGGGTGGGCGAAGGAGGGTTTTTAGGGAAGGCGCCGGTGCATCACGCATGGTTTTGCAGGCACTCTGACTTCCTGTATTAAGCATTCCCCTTCCCACTCTACCCTTGCTCTTCCTGCCCCAGCACCAGGCTAGGCTCTTGGGCAGACCAATGTCTGTCTAGTCCAGGGCTGTATCATGTACAGGATGGGAGTGTGGGTCACCTGAGACTCCAGGAACAGTGAAGGCAGCAGCTGACCGCAGTGACAGTCATACAGAGCACTCACCATGTGCTGGCACTACAGAAGACGCAGCACGTAGTGTCGCGGGGTATGTACTGGCATTCTTACCCCTATTTTACAGACAAGGAAACCAAGGCACAGAGACATTAAGTTACTTGCCAAAATCCACACAGCACACAGTGAGATTTGTCCAGTCCCAGGCAGTCTGCCTGCAGAGCGGGTTTGAAATTCACTCTGCGGAGGCAAGACACAGGGGCTGTGTTTTGCCATGTCCCTGCTTGCTTGTCAAGGGTTCCTGCTCCTTGATTTTTACAGCCAAGGAAGCCACACAGGTGACCGGAGGGACCTAGAAGGGTAGGATCCCCAGGTTTCTGCCTCCTCATCCAGTCTCAGCTTCCTTCCACGGAGGAACGGCTGGGTCACGTGCAGCACCATGGGAATGGGAGAAGTGCACAGGTGAGGAGACTTCCGAGGCTTCTAGGAGCCCTGGAGCTGGGCCACACTAAGCCCTAGCCCTTTGCCCACCCTCCTTCCCTCCCCCGGCAACGCCAGTGCCCAACCAAGCCAGTGCCCGTGCTGATGTCAGGAACCCTAGGCTTCTGGCTCTGGGCTCGGCTACTCACTGCTGTGTGGCCTCAGGCAGTTCCCAGGCCCTCTCTGAGCCTCTGGTTCCTCACTCGCCGAGCAAGTTAGACAATCTGGGTGGTTAAAAAATAGCTATTTAGTAGCGATGCCTTTAAGCCCAGAGGAAAACGTAATCTTACCCAGAATCTCGGTTTATGTGTAGTGGAATCTTCCTGCAACTGCAGCTCAACCAAGCAGGGAAAAGAATTCATCTCTTTGGTCTGGAACTAATCGGGCTTCCTCCTGCCACCTCTACAGACTGCTTAAAAAGGGGGAAAGTTTGAAAGGGTCTTGTTTGTTTCCACACTGGGTCTGAGCTGGAAATGTCGATAGTGCCTGTAGGAGCCGCCGCCTGGCAGGGATAAACACGCTCCCCCAGGATGAGCTGGCTCCCACCTTCTGGCCCCTTTCTCCTGGCGCCTGTCTGGGTGGAGGGCCTCAGCAAGGGCTGCCAGGGCCTCTCAGGGGTGGAATGAGCCTCAGGCATCTCGTCCTCCAGTGGAGCGTCTGGGCGCTGGGGGTCCTGGCTCTGGGGAAGGGCTCTACTGCCCGTGGGGCTTATGGGCTGGCCTTTCCCAGGCTACTCAGAACAGGATAGCTCTCCGAGGTGGACCCCACTTCTCTCAGTACAGTGGGTCTCTGGCCCACCTTTCTCATTCTTTCTCCCCTTGAGTCCCTCGTTTCCTCCACACTTGAGCCTAAGTAAGAGGGTGGCTTCGTGTGCCCATGATTGTCTGCCCTTTGCTCCTTCTAGAATGCTCTTTTCACAGACTCAACTTGCCAGTTCCCACCTATCCTTCAAACTCTGACTCCTCCTCCATGAAGCTTTCCTGGATGACCCAGGCACGATTTCTCCAAATGTCCACACCATATCGGTCCTCCTTTGGTGCTGGCCCCTGGCTACTGAGATTTAAAGGAGCAGTGGGATATGGTAATTCTGGGTCCAGGCAGTGGTGTTAGGTATGTTTGTGACACAGTTCGCAGGGCATCAATCCTTGGGCGACTCATGCCACTCTGAGCCTTGGTCTTCTTGTCTGTAGAGTGGGAGTCTCTATTCCTAACTCAAAGACTAAATGAGGTGGCCATGAAACCACTTGACACTGTACTGGGTAGCTAGTAAGTACCCAATAGATGTGGGTTTAGTGGCCTAAGAATTGTTCGGCCGGCATTGCTAAGCTTATAGGAACAGGTAATGATGAGGCCTGAAGCTTGTGGACTTGCGGTGCCTGCTGCAGATTTGCATGTGGCAGGGAGGCACCCACGGGAGTAGTGTCTGGGTGGCTCAAAGCCGTCATCTGCCGTCTCCCCAGATGGAGGAGGTGAAGCTATGCCGGAGGGTTCCAGGTGGCCATGCCCGGGGCGGCAGGAGCTGCAGTAGTGCAGACCCGTCTTCCTGGTGCCCTTTGCACTGTGCAGTTTCAGCACTTCCTGCACCCGTGAGCTGCAGGTGGGGTGCCCTGGAGGAGAAGCAGGACCCCAGGGGGAAAGCGCTCCCCCTCTGCCATGGTGCAGGCTCAGCGTGCACCTCGAGTGTGCCCTGCGGTAGCCACGCATCCTCCTGCAAGCGTGGGCCGGAAGACTTGCCCGAGATACAAGTCCGGGTGTTGCTGCGCTGCTGTGGGAGAGCAGAAGCAGCAGAGCCAGACATGGTCCCCTTCACCTCCTCCAGCTGGCCTCCCCAGAGGCAGAGTGGCAGGCCAGCCCTGGGGTCATTGGCTGCCCAGACTCCCACCACCGGGGGCAAAGTTGAGAAAGATTCAGCTTTGGTTTTTGAGAAAAGATCTTTCCGTGATGGACTTGGGGATTAGAGAATTGGAGAGGTGGATCTGGGTCAATAGGGAGAACTTTCCGGAATGAGAATGGATGGAAACCGTGTCCCAGAACACAGGAGACTCGAGGGGCCTGCAGACGGCATAATGGTTACATCGTTGGAATCCCACATAGTCTTCCGCAGCTTAAAGCTCACACCAGGCGCATATGCATGCAAGGGAGATTGGAGGAGGAGGGATTGCAGCGAGGCCATCCCCCCTGGGGGGTGACTTCTCACTTTCTGTCTCTCTGTCTCCCTAGTGAGTACACGTGCCCTATAGCAAAAATCTCTCTATATAAAAAAGGGGCATGGGGGGCTCCTTGCACACCACCTGTTGGTCCCGGAGAGGAAAGGACTGGAAAGCCAGCAGGAACTCAAGCCCCTGGCCTGGAGAAGACCCCATTGTCCCCTCCCTTCAAGGCACCACATATGTGTAGGCCAGGGGAGTACGAAAGGCTGGAGCTGTCCCCTGGCCTCACCAAGGACTCACCACACACTGGCCACGTGACAAGCACGAGTGTGCACATCGCTGGCCAAGGCTGGCACAACCACTGCCCTGCTTCAGCTTCCTCCGGTGGGAAGTAACCGCCGAATATTCCTCCCTGAAGAGGTTGCCAGGACCACAAGACCACAGTGGAATGGGGCGAGGGAGGATGGGGAGCGAGGATGGGGAGGGAGTCCCCCACCCCAACCTGTGAGATTTAATTTTCCACCAGTCCAGGGAGGTGAGACGTTTATCTTAGTGGGAAGACACACAATGATGGTGGTATTTCTCATACCCTCACAGAAGACCCCAGAGGGCTGGGCCCTTGAAAAGCTACTCTGGCTTTTCATATATGAGGCAAAAACATCTAGAAGAGAAATGATGGTGCCGGGCCAAGGCGGCCTGTCAGAGCTCCCTTTGCAGCTCTATAGCAGGAGGGTAACATGCTGATTTTCCAGGCAGCTGCCCATCTGTGGCCCCCCCCCAGAACCCTGGTTCTGAAAGCAAATGTTTCCTGAGTTCAGACTCAAGTGCTTGTACCCTGGGAAGCCTTCTGGGCTGGGCAGGACACCATCTCTGGCTGCTGGGAGACCCTCAGCTAATAGTTGGCAAAGAACCGAGGCCCTCTGTGGAATAGCCTGTGAGGCAACTCCCTGGCCAGCAGCCATGTGGGTGAGGTTGGAAGCCGATTCTCCCCCTGATGAGCCTGCAGATGAGACCCCAACCCGGGCCAACAGCATATGTGAAACTTGTGGAAAGATGCTGAGACAGAGGGCCCGGCTAGGCCACGCCTGGATTCTTGACCCACAGAGATAATCAATGTTCATTGTTTTGCTGAGTGGGGGGATATTTTGTTAGGCAGCACTGGATGACAAATACATCCTGTCTTCTCTTCCACGAGGCGGGGTCACTGACACGTGCGTCTCCAGGCAACCGTGAACACAGCTCTGCCTCGCATCCCCCAGCTCCCAGCCAGGGCGGAGTGGCTGTTCTACAGCGCGCTCCTCATGGCTGGACTTGTTGCACAAATCGAGGTCTAATTGCAAGCGACAGGAGGAAGACAACAGGGATCCTGGCCCGGGGACAAAGGGAAGGCTTCTTGGAGGAAGTGAGTGTGGAGCTGAAGTTCGAAGGAGGAGTCGGAGGGGGTTTCATCTGTCCTCCTCTTCTCTGTCCCCCCCAGCACGTCACCCTGGGGGGTAATTTCTCACTTTCTCTCTCTGACTCTGTCTCTCTGGCGAGTGCATGTACCCTATAGCAAAAATACCTCTCAAAAAAAAAAGATTAAAAAAAAAAAGGGTTATCTGAAAACATATTTGTAGATGGAACCAGCAGAATGGCTATGTCGCTGAACTCCTCGACCGCAGTTCAAGTCCTGGACCCGGGGGCTTAAACTCATGCTGGGTGCGTGTGCATGCATGCCCAAGATCCCGAGAGGAGAATGGAGGAGAAGGGATTGCAGTGTGGCCATCCCGTCTGAGGGGGTAATATGTCGCTTTCTGTCTCTCTGTCTCTCTCTGTCTCTCTGACAAGAGCACTCGCCCTGTAGCAAAAACCTCTCAAAAAAAAAAAAATGGCAAAAAAAAAGTATTTATAGAAAACTAGACTAAAGGAAGTAAATGACAAATAATCTTTTTAGATTAGTTATTTTATTATTTCATTTCATTTTATCACTCATGATTCTGACAGTTTGTGTGATCCTTCGGTGATCAGGCACCTGACAGCTTTTCTTGACCAGCCAGTAATTTAGTAGTTGGAGATAGACTTCGCCACTCCTGGTCATCCGTGCGTCCATGTCCTGTTAGAGCGTAAACACCGAGTCAAAGCCTAGATCCCCGCAGTGCAGAGTACACGGTGGTGTTCAGTCCCATGTAGGTGCTCAAGAAAAAGGCACTGAATGGATGAGTCGGAGTAAGCCAAGGCTAAGGGACAACGCGTTAGAGACGGAGGGGACGGCGCTGGTCAAGATCTGGCGAGGGTGGCCTGGTGAATTCTAGGAACAGGAAGGGCCGGTCTTGCTGGAGCACAGGAAAGAAAGGGGAGAGTGCATCAGACAAAGACGGAGAGGAAGCAGGGCCAGACCATGCGGGTCTCATAGGCCCTGGGAAAGGGGATCGATTTAAGGGCAGTAGAGAGTCACGGAAGGGAGAGGAGGGAGGGTGGACATGACCACATTTGCTTTTCTGAGTGACCCCTGCGGCTGCTGTGAAGAGAATGGGTTTCAGAGGGCAAGAGTGGGAGCAGACGGCCAGTGGAGGAGGCTGTCAGAGGGTCCAAGCCAGAGAAGAGAGTGGCCAGGAAAGGGTGGCACAGAGATGGAAAGAAGTGGGCAGGATCTAAGAGCAGGAAGGGCTGTGGGCAGGATCTAAGAGCAGGAAGGGCTGTGGACAGGACCGGGCGGGCTGGCTGTGGAGTGCAGAGAGGCCTGGGCTGATCTGAGGTCCACACCTGCCGTGAGGAAGAGGAGCCGGGCGCCCAGACAGCGCAGCCCCGATTAGGCTGGCAGAGCTCAATGCCTGGGAGAATTCCCAAATACCCTCTCCCAGGACAGAGAAATGGAGATCCCCCAGGGCTTCGTGATCCTGAAACCCTCCAGGCTTCTGGAAGCAAGCTCTGAAAGGCTGCCCTGGAGTGGTTGGGAAGGACCGCTTTGTGAAACGCCTGTGTTTACAGACAATGACAGAGAGGACTGGGTGAGCCCCGCTGAGGCCGAGTCCGCAGAGCTCTGTCGGCCAGAGCCTGAAGTACAGCATAACCCGGACTTAGTAGGGTTCACCTGGGTGTGCAGGGGAGGCAGCTCACCTGGGAGGTAGCCTGACCCCGGGCGCCCATCGGTTCCCGAGCACTGGCACAGATGACCCTAGAGCCAAGTGGTTGCCAAGTTTCTTCTGCTCACCTCTGAAATGCCCCTCACTTCCAGCTCCTACACGTTCTTTTAACTTTTCACTTAGAGATTCACTCCTTTGCCTAAGACTAATTCATTCATTGATTGTTTATTCTGAAGCTATAGGATATGCTGGGATATGTGCCTTAGAGAAAGCCTTTCTTCTTGAGACCTTCTCCTTCTGGTAGAGGAGCTAAATGTGTAATCAAAAATAGTGATGCTAGGGGGTTCCAGGAGCCTTGCGGGGAGGGGCTAGATGCCCAGAGATGGGCTCTGTACCCTGCCTGGAGTGGGGGCAGATGCACAGGCCTCATGGAGACAATGAGGCTTGAAGTGGAGGGGCAAGTATAGTCTCAGCAGAAGGAACCACCCATAAATCACAGGCTGGACCTTATCTCATCAGCCCTGGCCTTGCAGCCTGAGCCTGCTTCTTCTCCCGTGCAAACTGGGAGTGCCTGGTTGGCCTGCTGTAGGCACCAGGCTCACGGGTTGTGGAGATGACTCAGTGAGGCACGGTGGCCCAAAAGCAGCATGCTGGGACCCCATCAGGAAACTCTCACCATGGGGGAACCCCTGGGACTCTAACCCACTCATTCGCTCACATGCACTGATTCACCCGCACAGAGGCCTGCCATGTGCCGGCCCCAGCAAGGCATGGCGAGTGAGAGGCAAGGGACAGATAGCTCCTGTCCTCAGTACCTGCCCTTCTGCAGTGCAGGAGAGCAGCAGGGACCCAGGGCTCCCTCCCTGAAACTCTGTGTGCTTAGTCTCAAGTGAATGAATCCTACCGAAGGCCCAAGGGGCTGCAAGCAATGGGCAAGTGACCTTTGGTGCCAAAGGGCATGGAACAAACGCCTTCTAGAGGTGGCTTTTAAGAGAAAGGGGGGAGCCTGCAAGTTTGCAGGTGTCTAGACATCCCCATGGAGGGACGTGGGCCAGGCTGGCCCTTACAGCCTTGGAGACCTAAGTGACCGGTCCTGAGCCAGGAGCAGGGCTAGGCAGGGCATCTGACCCCCAGGGTGAGCAGTTGGGGCAGTGGTTAGCATGACCAGCACCTTTTCAGGCAGGGCCATGGCAAAGAAGCCTCTTCTAAATGTTTCCTGTCATCGCTGTCCAGCCAACCTCAGAGAACGGAGCTCAGGTTGAGACACCAAGTTTTAAGGCCAGCGCCCAGTGAGGACCAGATCAGAAAGTAAGAGTCAGTACTGGGGTCTTGGGAGGGGTACATACAAGAACAGAGTTGATGAACTTTGAGAGAAGACGACACGCAGAGAGATAAGAACCTAGTCTGCAGAGACTTGAAGACCTAAGTGGGTGAAAAGGTGTCTTCACCATGAAATATATGAAGTATGTGTATATATATATTATTCAAAATTTGGAAACCAACTTGTCTTGGCCTCGCACTGATCTGGCCATCCCCCTTGGCGGGGGTGATTTCTCACTTTCCCTTTGTCTCTGTCCTTCTCCAGTGAGCACACGTGACCTATGGCAAAAATCTAAAAAAAAAAAAAATTAAAATCCTCCAACCCAGAGCTACTCACTATTAACATGGCAGACCAGGATTATTCACCACCTCTATATATCCCACCATTCCTGAGAGTCAGGGTTCATGCCCATCAGGTGGACAGCTTCCCAAAGTGAGGGTGATTCTTGGGTTACAGAGAATATGGGATTGGACAGTGTACAGGTGTATCAGAAAGCTATTGCTGTAATGCCATGTAACAAACACCCTCAAATGTTTACTGGCTTACAATCATAAAGCATTTTTGAAACTTTCAAGAAGTTCATGGAAAATGTGCATTATGAAAAAATTATGCATGAATTTCTAATTTTTTTCCACCAAAATAAACTCATACTTTTTTTTTTAAGAGAGTTTTTTTGCTATAGGACACGTGCACTCGCCAGAAAGACAGAGAGAGAAAAAGAGACAGAAAGCGAGAAATCACCCCCCGGGGGGATGGCCATACTGCAATCTCTTCTCCTCCATTCTCCTCTCAGGATCTTGGGATGCACACACGTGTTCAGTGTGAGTTTAAGCCACCAGGTCCGGGACTCGAACTGCAGTCAACTACATGGGAGTCCAGTGACATAGCCATTACGCCAACTGCTAGTCTCAATAAACACATACTTTTTAAAAAATAATTATTTGTTTTTATTTATTCATTCATTTTTTTTTTTTTTAATTTGACCAGAGCAACACATAGCAAGAGAAAGAGAGGGAAAGTGAGAAAGCAAGCCACCAGGTCTGGGACTCAAACCATAGTTGGCCATGAGGAAGTATCCAGTGCCTTAAGCATCATGCCACCTGCTGGTCCCATAAACTTGTACTTTTTAAGGTTTTTTTTTTTTTTTTAAAGTCCCCAGAGGGCATGTGTGCTTACCAGGGAGTGAAAGAAAGCGCCTCCTGTAGGGCATGATCATGCCCTATGTCCTCCATTTGTCCATACAATCAAAATTGGGGGCATACATGCACACTCATCCAGCATGTTTTCCAAGTTGCTGGGAAGGGGATTCCACAGCTGACCACATGGGATCCAGTAATACATCGTAATTACTTAACTGCTGGGAAAAGGATTTGAACCACAGTTGGCCACGTGGAATCCAGCTCCCTATTCACAGTAAGTACTTAACTGCTGTGCTACAGGGCCGGCCCCTAAACCACACTTCAATTCCATTATTCCATGAGCTTTTTGATGTGTCCTTGTATTTCTCACTCATGGGTCTGTGAGTTGGCTGAAGACTGAATGATTTATATTAGAGGACATAAAAGTAGTGAAAATAGTTAACAAGGATAAGACAGTGTGGAATGGGACGGAAGAGAAGAGAAGAGTATGGAGAAAGATAGCAAGAGAACACATAGAGAGGCAGGACATTAGTGGGACACAGATACGGCTTATTACCTGTTGATGATGACGTGTATAGTATTCTCAACTGGATTGGTCTGAGAAGTATTTCATGTTGGGCAAAGTCTTTTTACAAGCAAAATGAGAAATAGCGATTGGCTGGTTAAAAAATAATTGTAATAATAATAATGATGATGATTGAGAAAAATAATGAAAAGCTATTGGATGATGAAATGGGGATTTTAATGTCTCTGTATTGACTGATATGCATGATATTCCTTCTGGAAAAAGAAATATAATACCCTGTAAAGGTATATGTGATTCAATGTAATATAAACAAGATTATGATGATAATAAGTAAAGAAAGGAATTTTGAGAACCTCAAATTAAAAGTATTAGTGGCAATATTGCAATTTTCACTGGAAGGTCAAAGCTTCTTCCTACTTTTCAAAGAGGAGAAGCCCTGAAATGTACCAATAATGAAACACTCCATAGTATTAGATGTGCTGCAGCTATTAGTGAAAAGGATAAAATAAATATATGGAGGAAAGCCACAGGGGGAAAAAAAGGATGGAATGATTTAGGTGGATCCCAGCTGCAGGTTGGGTCCCTGGCTCTTCCACGTGGCTCACATCCTCCTGCAATCAGAGGGCTCCCTGAGGCTCATTCTGTTTATGGCCAAACTCTCGGGGGTAAGTTTAATGCACAGTCATGTTTTAAACCTCTGCTTATGTCATAATCCACTCACCTCTTATTGGCCAAATCAAGTCACATGACCAAGCCCAAACCCAAGTCAAGAGGATGGTGGTGTAGTGATTAAGGCACTGGACTCCTATGTTTAACTCCTGGATGCAGCAGCTTGAAACTCACACCAGGTGTGTGTGCATGTGTGCCCAAAATCCTGAGAGAATGGTGGAGAGGGGATTGTGGCATGGCCATCTCCCGCCCCCCACCCCCCACCAGGGGGTGATTTCTCGCTTTCTGTCTCTGTCTGTCCAACAAGTGCACTTTCCCTATAATAAAAATCTCTCTCTCAAAAAAAGAGAGAGGACAAATATTCTGCCCACCAGGAGGCCCCGGCAAGAGTGTGGTTGTATCTTGCCAGTGTGGTTGGATTAGACGGGGCCACTAATTCAACCGACCACACTCGGTGGGTCTAATATCCACAACTCCTCCACAGATCTGGATCCTCCCACTTAGAAGTGCTGCCTTCTTACTTTCTTCCACTCTTTCATATAATTTTTGTGAAATTGAGCTTTATCCTACTTTCATTGTTGTTGTTTTTACTACAGGGCACATGCTCACCAGAGACAGAGAGAGAGAAATCACTCCTGGAGGGATGGCCACGTTGCACTCCCTTCTCCTCCATTCTCCTCTCAGGATCCTGGGCATGCACGGGCACACGCTCAGCGTGATTTTCAAGTCACGGGATCTGGGACGCAGGCCATGCAGCTGACCGTGTGGGATCCAGTATCTTAACCACCATGCTGCCTGCTGGTCTTCTATTTTTTTTTCACCCCTACTTATTTCACTTAACTTGATACCCTACAGATATTTTCCTTACATTAACTATTTTTAAAAGCATGTTATTTAGTGGTTGCAGAATCACAAATCATAAAGTCCTGGCATCATTTATTAAACTCTTTTTCTGGGATATTTAGTCATCTCCAGTTGGGCTACCCTAAATAGCGATATGATGAGCAGACACTTTGTTGGCACGTGTGGTGGCATTTCTTGCTTCTGCTAGCCTGGCCCAGGTCCTACTCCCTCTGATGACAACACTCTGATTTCCTTTCGGGGGAATCTTCTTTCTTCTATGGGTCCATGAAATGTATGTAGCAACCACCCTTGGCTCCAGGGGAATGACCTCCAGCCATGACAGATAGTCCATCTCACTACAGCTCAAAAATTGGGCCCCCAGCATCTCCAATTAGAGTAGGAACTTCTGGCTCCTTACAGAGTACGGAAATCCCACTAGATTAGTTCAGGAATAAACGTAAGGGCTAGGTTTGGCCAGTTACTGATTTGCCTAAAGAGAGGCATACAACCCAAGGCAGTGTATCAGAGTAACCCCTGGGACTTGTTCAAGGAAGAGCTGGAACGAGACACTCTCTTGACACTCTCTCTTTCCCCCTGACTTAACTTTAGAGCACATAGGGCGGAGGTTGGCGGCCATCTCCTTTAGCTGAACCTGAGAATGAAGCCAAGGAGTGGGCAGGTGGAGCCCAGAGCCAGAGAGAGACTGGACTGTGCTGGCATGGCGCCTGACATGCTGGTCCTCTAGCTGGACTTGCTGGGCTTTTCAGTCTCACAGTTCAAGGCATTATCTTCGTCTTTCTTAAGCTTTCTCTCGCTTTGAACCAAAGAGCTCTGGTTTCCTTGGGTTGTCGGGAAAGTCAACCCAATTTGGGGGCATATTTTTCTGTGTAAAAATGTGCCGTGACTTTCCCGACAATCTGACATTAACTTACGGTCTTGAGCTAAAATTACTAAGCCAAAGACAATGAACTTTCTTTTTAATTTGCTAGAGCATACATGCACTTGCCAGGGACTGATGCGGGGCAGAAAGCAAGAAACCACCCCGTTCCAATGGAGGGTGGCCACGCTGCAACCCTTCCTCCCTCACTCCTCTTTTCAGGGTTTTGGGCATGCATGCGCATGTGCCTGCTGTGGGTCTGGGACTTGAACCATGCAGCCAGGCACGTGGAATCCAGCTGCCCCAACCACCACACTACCAGCTGGCCCGACACAAACAATTTTAAAGCCTCTCAAGACCTCTTATCGGATTGCTTTCCAGAGAGCTTAGGCACACAGTACCACAGTGCTGGGAGCCCATTTTACCAACATTAGTACATTAGCTTAATTTTTATAAAAAGTTTATTTATTTATTTCCTCTGAGAGAAAAGGAGAGAGGCACCCCCAGCAGGATCCCCCCTCAGCCTGCAATCCACCGGAGTGTCAGCCGGCCTGGGGCGTGGACGTGTGGGCCCGGTGTGCATGGCGGTCCCGAGACGGAACCCAGGACCTTTCCATGCAGGTCCAGTTGCACCACTGCCTGGCCCCTTAACATTTTTTGTTGTTGTTGGGCAAAATTATATGGCTGAATTATTTTTATGTTTACAGGCCTTTTGTAGCTTGTGATTTGATGAGTATGAGCTATTGGTGTCATATTTTTAAAGACTTTGTAAGAGGTCTTTATTTTTCTTATTATTTTTAAAACTTGGCTATAGGGCACGTGCACTCACCAGAGAGAGACAAAGAGACAGAGGGAGGGAAGGTGAGAAAGCAAGCTGCCGGGTCCCGAACTGGAACCACAATCAACCACGTGGGAGCCCAGCACATTCAGTGCCGTGCCACCTGCTGGCCCCGAGAGCTCTTTCACTGTCCAAACCCTGATCATCTTTTAAATCCCTCCCATTTCCCCCCAGCTTATTGGCATTAAGTATCTTGATGCTTCCGGAAGTGAATGCTTTTTATGTTTTATGTGGTCAGAGTGCTTTGGGTGTCACTTCTGCTACTTTTATGCTTCCAAAGTCCTTCTCTACTGAAGACCAGGTAAGTATGGGCCAGATTTTCTTCTTTTTGACATTTAGCTTTGTTTCTTCAGTGAGCAAAAGACATAGAGACATAGAGAGAAAAAGTGAGAGGAGGAAGAAAACACCATCCTCTAACAGGGTCTCAGTGCCACAACCCGCCCCGAGCCTCAGCAAGCTCAGATCCCGGCGCTCACAGCATCCCCAGGGAGGTCTCTGGATGAGAACCTGGGACATTCCATGTGGGCTTGCTTCACAGAGTGCCTTGATGTTCTGCTATGTCATCAGCGGGCCTCTTCATGTTGAAATTATTTACCCAGTGCCTCTCACCCTGTGATCTGAGAGTTACTGCATTGGAATGACCTCAGCAACTTGTTAAAAATCCAGATTTCTGGAGCCCACCCCAGAACCACCACTTCTGAGAGTAAGTCCAAAAAAAAAAAAAAAACCACTCCATTTTTTAGCAGGTTTCATGGGTGGTTTTAATGAGCATTTCCATTTGAAAACCAGCACTCGAAGGAATTGGAATGTGTGTACTATAGGACACAGTGTGGGAAAAAGACATGATTTGATTTTCCCTCAAACAGCCAGTTTTCCCCGCGTCAGTCATTAGCTGACAATCAGCCTTCCAGGTCGGTGTGCAAAATTTCTCACACTGAAAGTTCCTGAAAGCTGGAATTCATTGGCGGGTAATGAACTCTTGGTCTCAAAAAAATGTTCAAACCCTGGATTACTGGCGTCTTGGGGGTTGGGGTTAGGGATTAAGAGTTAAGGGTTAGAGGGTAGGGTCCAGCAGGGAGGTCAGATAAGATGACATTTTATAAGGTACCTAAGCCACTGCTCTGCTTCCTCCAAATGTACTTTTGAGGAAGGCCTTTGAGGAGAAGTGCTTCAAAGGTATAGGGGTAGGGCAGAGGGAGATTTTAGTCTGGAAATGCCATGACTTGAATGTGTCTCCCAAAGTTCATGTTTTTGTAGACTAAGCCCTCAATGCCACAAAGTTGGGAGGTGGGGACCAGCACTTAGTGTAATGGCTATGTCGCTGGACTCCCATGTAGTCGACTGTGGTTCGAGTCCCGGACCCGGTGGCTTAAACTCAC